>NC_087325.1:9952500-10552500 GCF_037043105.1 Vanessa tameamea
GTTTAATTTACCAGACTAAACATTTGTTATAATCCAATTACTTCACCTGATCAATATCACGGTACTATGATGTAAGATGATTAAATCAAATTGCCAGTCCGTCACAAAGGCTGAGTAGCTAACAGTATTATAGAAATATTTATAAGACTTACATCAAACAACTACTATATTCTGAAATTATGAATAGTATCCAATTTGTTTTAATGAACATGTAACCCACAGGTGATTGATAGGAGAGTTCGTGAATTATGTGTGGAGTCAGATATCCTGCCTCTAGATACCCCAGCTTATCATCTAAAAGAGGCGGGGTACCGCTCAATCATAATATCCGGTGGTCCAAACTCCGTATACGCAGAAGACGCGCCGAGATATGATGCAGATATATTCAAGATCGGTCTACCGGTACTAGGTAATTTAGAAAAAAAATACAAAATGGGCTAAAAAGTGTAACTTTCTGAAACTTGGTCATAAATATTGTATAATTATTATACATGGTGTTTAATTTCTTTGAATATAAATTATTTTTATTTTGTTACTAGTAATAACATAGTTAATCATACAGAGTTTGCTGTAATTATCACTTATTAAATCTATTTAAATGTTTACACATGTATGTCTGCTTATGGCTTCAGTGACGGCAAATAATAATGTATGTTAAATAAACATTTTCACAGCTAATGTTTCTCTTTCCAGGTATATGTTATGGTATGCAAATGTTAAACAAAGAGTTTGGTGGTTCAGTTTTGAGGAAGGAGGCTCGTGAAGATGGACAGTATGAAGTTGAAGTCGAAACAACATGTCCTTTATTTAAGTAAGTTGAAGCGTAAATTATAAGAATGTTACCATATAAAAATATATGAGTTAATGTTTTGTAGGGTGATTGGAATTCATTCATTTTAACACCTGCACAAACAAGAACCCTCCTCATACATTTTTTTTAGGTTAATAAGATTGTGCGATCATACCAAGTTCCTCCATGAGTTATATAAATTTGGAAGTTATGCATATATCAATCACAATATTATTATTTAAAATAATTAAAAAATATCTTAAAAACTAGTCAAAGGTAAGTATATAATACAAATAGAAGACAAGTATATTTATATTAATATTTTTATTATTGAATAATACAAATTTGTAACAAAAAATAAACACATTTTTTTATAATTTGTTTCTATTTCCAGTCGTTTAGAAAAACTCCAGCCAGTACTCCTGACACACGGTGACAGTGTACAGAAAGTCGGCGATAGGTTTAGAGTCGGAGCGCAGTCGTCCAATCACCTCATTGCTGCCATATACAATGAGCAGATGCGTTTGTACGGAGTGCAGTTTCACCCGGAGGTAAACAGTGACCACTTAGTGGGGCATTATGAAAATGACTCCAAATTTGTAATAATTTATTAAATGTTAAATTATAAATGACAAAATCTTTCATTGTATTCATTGGACAGGTTGATCTCACACCAAAAGGCAAGCAGATGCTGTCCAACTTCCTGTTCGACATCGCCGGCATGTCGCGCACGTTCACGCTGCGCTCGCGGCGCGAGGCGTGCGTGCAGTACATACGGGACACCGTCGGGGACAACAAAGTGCTCGTGAGTACGGCGAGGCACGTGCTCGCAGGGCAGACGCAGACGCAGACGCAGACGCAGACGCAGACGCTGTCCGACGCTGTGTTTGACGGCGCGCGCATGGCGCGCACGTTCAATCTAAACGTTACGCTGTCGTGGACCATAAAGTGGTCGTCAGTATATCGCATTACGTTCGACGTCTCCCGGTTTCAAATTGTTTGATTTATACATTTAAAGCAATCTGTAGATGCTATTGGATGTGTGATACATCTTTTGTTATATTTTTAAGGTATTAATCGATTTTAGATAAAGATGAAAAAATATATATTTGTGCAGGTGCTAGTCAGTGGTGGTGTCGATTCAACAGTATGTGCTGCGTTATTAAGAAATGCTTTACGTGAGGACCAAGTCATCGCTTTACACATCGATAACGGTAACTTATTTTATTTTTTAATAGAATTAAAAATAAAACACGCAATATTATAATAAAAATATTGGACTTACCTTTTTATATCATCACACTTAAAAAATCATATATGTACCTATATTTTTTTTAGATTTTTAATTAGCCAATTGTTTGAGAATGGAATAATAGAACATTTCAATCTGATTTTCAGGATTCATGCGCAAAAACGAAAGCGCAAAAGTGGAGAGGTGTCTTCGAGAACTCGGAGTGCGTCTTCACGTCATCAACGCGTCGCATCAGGTAGATAGTTTTACTGACAAATAGTTTAATATTAATATCTAATAAGAAATTTGAAGTAAAAGTTATTATTGCTTTCTGATATCTTTTAATACTTTTGTCAATCATACAGATGTTCAATAAATTGAACTTAAGAGTGCATTAAAATATTACTTTTATTACTCGACATCAAGCGTGGCTCGAAGGCGGATTGATTACATGCATGCATAGATCTGTTCACTCATGAAGACGCGCCTCTCCATGTTAAATTAGTGCTGTTTCAGTAGAATAAACTTGACAAATACAATCTTATTTCACTTTACTATTAGTCGCCTTATGCACACCTAGACATCTTGTAAGCGGGAGCGTCATACATACATGCTAATGCACGCCGATAATAATTTAACGTGGACACGTCTTTGGGAGTGAATAGGTCTATGTTCTTAGCATAAGTGCCGTAGAGCTCGGCGTAAAGATGCATACGTCGCTTTGTCTTACAATTTTCGGTCAAGAGTAGCGCATAGCAGGTATATATTGTATGTATGTATGTATATAAATACTGACCGAAATCGAAATCACTGACTTTTGGTAATCGACGTTTGATGACGACACGTAACGGTGCGGTCAGTTCCGACAGGGCAGCACGACGGTGCGCGAGGCGGGCGGGCGCGTGCGCCACACGCCGCTGCTGTGCCACGCCGCCGCGCCCGAGGACAAGCGCCGCATCATCGGCGACGTGTTCGTGCGCGTGGCCGAGCACGCCGTGCGCGACCTGCTGCAGCTGCAGTCAGTCTCGCTCTTCACGTATCGTACGTCGACTCGCTGCGCGGGAAGCCTCTATACCGCCCGCCGATGTCCCGCAGGGAGGAGCAGGTGCTGCTGGGGCAGGGCACGCTGCGGCCGGACCTGATCGAGTCGGCGTCGGCGCTGGCGTCGGGCGCGGCGGCCGCCATCAAGACGCACCACAACGACACGGAGCTCGTGCGCGCGCTGCGCCAGCGCGGCCGCGTCGTCGAGCCGCTGCGGGACTTCCACAAGGACGAGGTATATGAGATCTGTAGTGTATTCATAAAATAAATTATTCCTCTTGTATTGCGGTAGTAGTAGCCACGGCCATGTCGATCGCTGAATACCGTTTGATTTAGTTAATTTATTATTGATCTAATATTCTCTTGCATCCGCGCGCTGTAGATAAATTACCTAATGTACTATGCACATTAATGTAGTATGTTATATTTTAATCCGTATTGTAGGTTCGAGCAATAGGCGCAGAGTTAGGGTTGCCGCCGGCGCTGGTGGACCGACACCCGTTCCCGGGGCCAGGACTCGCTGTGCGAGTGCTCTGCCAGGACGAGCCCTACGCGGACAGGGACTTTGCAGAGACACAGGTACGCGGGAAACGATGCCATTATGTTTTACTATTTCGCATGAATCCATCCATCACGACTATACTATGACATCACTACGGAATCTAAATCCACATTCAACAGAGACAAAACTGCTTTGTCAACTAAGTTATGGATCTGAGTAACTGCTGGGTTCATTTATTGTATCGATTTTTTATATAGTTCTAGATTTCTAATGATCGTCTTTGTCGCATAAAATGTAGAGGACAAAAAATTTGATTACAATAATTTTAAATGAATACCACTGTTCTTTAAATTTAAAAAAAAATCTCGTGTTAATATTAGTATGTGCAAGATTATTTTGTTTTTTAATAAATTAGAAAATTTTGAAATACTACTATTAATTTTTGTAAACCGAACGGTGTCTGCGTCCAGGTGATAGTGAAGATAATGGTGGAGTACGCGTCGATGTGCCAAAAGTCGCACGCGCTGCTGGGCCGCGTGTCCAACGCCACCACGGCGGCCGAGCAGGCCGAGCTCAAGCGCATCTCGTCGTCGACCGTCGTGGCCGCCACGCTGCTGCCCGTGCGCACGGTGGGCGTGCAAGGTACGTTCTTTTGTTGAGTTATTCGATGTTTGAATTTGAAAAATGTATCAATATTTTTATTCAAAAATATATTATTTTAAATGTCAATAATACCTCAGGGGACTCCCGCACGTACAGCTACGCCGTCGCACTGTCGACGGAACGCTACCCACCCGACTGGCAGGATATGCACTACCTCGCTAAGATCATACCGCGTGTATGTCACAACGTCAACAGGTACACATGACCTTCGCTATGGAAATTCAAAACAAAAGTAACCATATATTATTCCAAATTAAGAATTACTTAATGTAGTTCGTATGGGTGTGTGCTTAATTATTCCTTAGAAAAGTTTAGTTAAATTTAAAGATATTTATAAAATATCAATCGTAGATACGAGGACGAGGACCATCACACATTATCATACGCATCGAATTTAATCTGTTAATGGAATGCTAAGGTTGGCTGCCTAAATTGTGTTAGATGTTGTGTTTTACAAGCCAGACATACTTTTGAAAAAACGGGAAATTTATTGAACATGTTGGAACTGAATAAAATTGTATTAATAATCTATAATGCTTCGTTCTTTCTGAAAGCAATAAAGCTGAGTTAAGCTAGCATTTATAGCTCATTTATGATATCGTAATTTTTATGGTGTAGTCTTAAGGTATGTTCGTTTTCCACAGTATAGTAAGTAAGCTTTACAAGTACTATATGTTGGTTTTATTTAGAAAAAAGGAATATGTCTGGTCTGGATTATGAAATACCCACAATCTCTAAGATTTGATAGGTCTTTTCATTTGTATCCATTAAAATAGTTAATTCAGGTTCAGGTTATGTAATAGTTGGACAGACTGGAAGTGTAAATATTTGACTAGACAATATGTCCGAAACAAAATATGAGTAACCTTAAATGCGAAGACGTTTTGTTTTAAATGTTTAATAATATAGTTAAATAACATAACAGTATCTTCATTTTTTTATCAGGGTCTGTTACGCATTTGGAGGTCTTATAAAGGAACAAGTCACTGACATCACGCCTACGTTCCTCTCACAGCAAGTCATATCTACCATACGCCAGGCCGACGATCTTGCCACACAGGTTAGTAAATAGTAGATTGAAAATAATAAAGACAAATTAAAAATATTTCATTGATAACATTTAAACATTAGACTCTTGTTTTTACATTGTATTTGATCTATTACAGTTAATTATGTAACAATACTCTTATCGATTGCAATCTTTAATATTGCTGTATATGTTCGACATTTTTTGACTTGTCTCTGTTTGAATGGTCACCATGTAAGTTGGCATACATATATGTATATGTCCTATCCCGTCGCACCGGCCGCAGGTGCTGACGTCGAGCGGCGCGGGCGCGCGCGTGGCGCAGATGCCGGTGGTGCTGCTGCCCGTGCACTTCGACCGCGACGCGGGCGTGCGCGCGCCGTCCTGCCAGCGCTCGCTCGTGCTGCGCCCCTTCATCACCAACGACTTCATGACGGGCGTCGCCGCGCTGCCCGGCTCCGACGCCATGCCGCAGGATGTGAGTTCACTCTCTCATTTTATATACGTCTACTAGACTAGAATTGTATTTCATCTTAGCAAAATTATAATCAATATTATTATGTAAAATAATTAAATCGAATATTTATTTATTTATTTCTACCACGAGAAATTAAGATCTCATTTTAATCTTCATAAAACTTATTTTGAAATATATATACGCAGGTCGTGGACCGAATGTTCAAAGAGCTGATGAGCGTGCCGGGCATCTCGCGCGTGCTGTACGACCTCACGGCCAAGCCGCCCGCCACCACCGAGTGGGAATGATCGCGTACACTTTTGTATGTTTTGTACTGAGACAACGGATGCACTGGCGGCAGTGGTCACGATAGCATTTCATTACTAGCCAAATGTAAACAATATTGTTCTGTTAACGTTCATGTTGTGTGCACATGACGAAGCCCAGTGTGTCTTATACATTTCAATCCAGTTTGTACAAATCGTAAACAAAGTCGAAGCATTAAATAGATTGGAAAAATGTAATCAAATAAAGTTTAGTATAATACATATTTGTTTATATTTTATACAAATTAGATTCAAATGAACTTGATTTTTGCTAATTTGTGAAAATTCGGTTTTACAAGCATAGGTCGTTGTTGTGAATGTTACGCACTAAATAGCGACTAAATATTGTTTCAGTGTATTCATGTTGTTTTATTACATTTGTAGTTGAATATCTATGTTTTTTTTTAACGGAGTTACTAGTTTTACATGTTATTAAAACTCACTGTAATTAGTCATCGAAGGCTGAAGGCACATTCGATATAAATTGATACACTGTTTTTTTTTTCAACATCACAATTTATTTGTACACATGAAGATGAATAATATTTGTTGATATATCCACTTTAATTTTAAAATATTAATTTGAATGTTTTGAAATAAATTGATATTCAATTAATAATAGTGCATTCAATGTGCCCTGTCTTATATTGAAAATGAACTCAATTAAGTAAATACTTTATAAGCTTTTATAAAATATAATGGACTGATATGCAATTATAAGGCTGACCCTCCAACGGATGTATAGTATTGTTGCACATCGAAATGCTATAAATTTAGTTGCCAGAGTAATTTTTGATGTTTTTTTTTTCATAAAAAGTAATTGCATAACCTCATACTATGCATCCGATGGATTGTTAGTTTAGAATATGTTCAAGTTTAATGATTTATTTTTATTGTTTTTGGACCACTGCCCCTAAAATGAATTTTTGTAAATACATTGGTAAATAGACACGAAGAACATTATATGATATTGGTGTCACATTATTGTTAGCTCCACTGATCTGTTTTGTAACATGTAGTAAATAATATCAAAGGCTGTGTAAATTATTAAAGCCATGTATTCCGCACCCCCAACATATATAGAGGTTGCAATTTTATATGAAACTATTGTGCATGTGGCCTTAGGATAGTATAAAGATTGTTAAGACTAAAAGAGGACACTTAATTGTTTCAATGAAATTGTCATCGTCTATAATTAATCTTCTATAAAATCAGAGACATTGTGTTTTATGGAATGGTTCAGTGTTATTGACTGGAAATTTCATAATAAAATTATATTATGCTTTATTTTCATTTTGTATTTTATTTTAAAACCTTATCATAATTTTATTTAAAAATATGTCCTAGTTAAAATATTAAAAATAATACAATAAATTATATTTGATTAAAATGGTTGTGCTTAGTTTTCAGGAACCAATAAGTTAATGTTTTTCCCTGTGCCCATTTGTCCACCAATGAATGTTTCTTCCTCCCCTCTAATTGATAGACCATCAGACAAGGATGTGACTTTCTTTTCTTTTAACATTGGTGCTTTAACCCATCGAGATCCACTGCAGTTGCCACAGGAGTGTAATGGTAGTATTTCTAGTGAAACTGTTCTGTTGTTGCAATCAGCACATTTAAAGAATCTTTTAAAAGTATCCAGTACTTTCAGGGGATGCCTTTCATCCTTACAGATCTGAGCAGCTGAGAAAGCAGTGTATTTGCATTTAGCACACCGTACTGCTTTGCAAGCTAGCTTGAATGTGTTAAGCATTTTTTCTTCCATAGCTTCCTTTTTCTCAAGTTTATTGAAATATTTCTCTTGTTCATCATCTTCATGTTGTTTTATTAAATTTTGATGAGCAGAAGTAGCTTCTAATATTTTTTTAAATCGTTCAGACATTACAGGTTTAAGTTTCTTGCACTGTTCCTCACTGAGTTTAGATTTTTTCGAGTCATTTTCATCACCACTCGAGTGATTTAACTTATCAAGTGCCCTTTTTTTACCTGCTTCTGTACCTTTTACATTATTAGGGTCTCTTTTTTCGATTCCTCCTTTTTGTTGAATGAGTTTTATTGCATTTAATTTTGCTTTTTCAGCAACTTTTTGTCCATATGACGAATTTAAATCTATTACACCACTGCCTTTTAATCCAAATCCTTTACCTAAAGTTGGGGAATTTGCTACTTTTTCTGCTAAGCTTGTATTCTGGGAAGAGAGATTATTGCCTTTAATGGAGTTTGATAAATTGTTAAGCCTTTGTGAGTCACTCAGTTTTTGTGATGTGGGACTATGTAATATGCCATTGTTATTTTTAAATAATCCAGATCCCATTGGTGCTTTATTTGTCATCAAATTATCTACTTCTGTTTTGAAGTAATCAGTCAAAGACATAAGCCTATTTTGGTCTCTGTCTGCAAATTTCTTGTGATTACTCGGTGGTGGTGCAGTATAAGATTTGCCCCCATATATGAATGTATTCTTCCCAAAGACCTTGTTTTGTAAACTAGTGAGCCCTTTACCCATTGTGGATGATTGAAGTTCTTGTCTTCGAGAATACTTCTGATATTCTTGTTTAACATGATATATACAGTGTTCACATTGACTTAAATTAACAAATGAAGTACATGGTTCTCCATTCTTTTTTTTACTTCTACATATACCAAAGTCTTTTGATTGGCCTAAAATCATTACTCTGTCTGGTTTTTCTACACTTAAGCAAGCCTGCTCATTACTGTTTTGAGATCTTTCAAGTAAATTTGGATTTAATATTGCTACAACTGTACCTTCCAGTGTTTTCCACAAGTCATTGTATGCTTTACGGAATAAAAACATAGAAATAGTTTTTAAATCATCCTTTAAATCACTAAGTGTCCAAATCATAAAATTATTGCCCTTTTGAGATTTTTTAGCACTGCTTTTCTTAACAATAACTCCAGCGATTACCCAGTCTTTTGATAAATCCTCATTTTCTACATACCGTTTTATTCTGAGCATATTAACTGCTTCTCGACCTTGCATCCGATCCAGCAAGGCAGAACTGGAGATTAAGGGCTTTGTAATTCTAATTCCAAATATAGGATCGGTGTACACGTCACTAGAAGCTTTAGCCTTTGCTTCAGGAACACAAAAGGAACTTTTATAATTTAAATTAGTATCTATCTTCTGAGAAATAGTAGATTTCTTAGTTTTTATGTCAATATTTGTTTGTCGCAGTCTGGTTTCAAACTCTACTCTTCTGTTTATGTGATCTTGTTCTTGCTGATCTAATGTTTTTTTTATTTGACTTCCATAATCGTTGTATTTTCTTTCGGTAAAATTCCTTTTTTCTTCGTCATCAGAGGAATCAGTATCACCATTGTGAATTGCAGATTTCAAATCTTTATCTTTTTGTACATTTTCTTCAATATCTTCACTTGATTCAAATATGTTTACCTCGCGTATTTGTACTGGTTTCTCTTCAATTTCTTCGTTCAGATCAGCACGTAGCAATTCATCTAATTGATCTAATTCATCCATTTCAACCATTTTGCTATTGGTTGAAAATATACTTTAGAATAGTTAACAACTTAATACTTAATAAAACATTAGAAAAATAATGAAATAAAATGCGCGGGAAATAGGTTTGAGCTTACAGCTGCTGACAGCTGAGTAATATCAACGTCAAATCACAAATGAATAATGATACAGTTTATCGAAGCTGATAAATAATAATGAATACGCAGTGTTGTAAGCTAAAATAATTGAATATATCTGCTTTAAAAATCATAATTTATTTATGATTTTAATTATTTTTATATACTTAAAAATGTAAACGTGTACAAAAGTAAAGTTTTTTTTGTTCAAAAGAACAAAAAAAAAACTGCGTTCATTAGTTCAAATTTAGTGAATAGGAACGTATGTCAAGATATAAACTGATATAATATACATATAATTAAACAATACTCTCTGTAATACAAAACACTTATATTTAAAAATAATATTGCAGCATAACATAACAACCGCATATATTTGATTCAAAATTAAAATTAAGTAAATTAATTATCAGTGGTAAATAATTGTCGAGTATATTCAACTCAAATGAAAAAAAGCATAATAGTATTCTATAATGCTATAAAACATTAAAATCCTTTATAGACGCACCCTTATTATATGTTTAAAAGAGTACTTTTATTTCCAAATTTAAATAGAATAGCCAAGATGGCTCATAGCCTGTTAAGCATTACTTAATTTACATATATTTTACTTGTGTTTCATTTAATTCATCTCGTGCTCGGAGGTGAAGAAGAAAAAAAAGCGAGAAAACCTACATGAACTTATTGAAAATCTGTTAATCATTTGTATCCACTACTTAAAACTTTCTTCTTAGGCCCATCGGCTGTCAGTCCCGTTTTAAGTACAACAAGCGCCCAAGCAGTATTATGGCGATCACAAATAAGGATTTTTAAAAGACCTTTTCGGGCAAATCACCGGTGGTTGTCAATGACGCTCTCCTCAAAGCTCGGCACCCGGGTTTCTTGCATCCCCGGATTAAAACAGATTTGCAGGCTGTTACACCTGCCACTAAATCAGTTTCTATGTATATATATATCAAAGTCACCTAACAATCGGCAAAGATGTCGCGTGACATGTCTTAAATTTAATCGAACTGATAACCTGCTTCTTTTTCTAAGTCGGCTAAAAGTATAAAAAAATAATATTACTCATTTTTATTTCTTGCATTAATTTTTATTGTTATGACGATCAACATCAAAATATACTTTACTTCACATTTGTATTAAAATTAATTAATTGTATTAAACGTCAAGCTACTTAAAGTTAAATACAATTAAATGAATTAATATATCCAGCTTGAAAGTAAACAAGTTATAGCTCCACGCTTTTTTATTGTCTATATTATCTTGTATTGAATAATATACCTTTTTAATTCATGTTTTTAACGAATGATTTCATATTTGGTGGCCAGTAAGAACGTTGATAAAAGTTGAATTTTCTATCTGTGATGTTCAAGTATAAAAATTAGTTGATCGTTTATGATATTATTTCTATTATAGTGATAATTTAGGGTTGGGTTGTCTGGAAAAGATGGCTAATTAGCCATAAGTCTGCCCATTGTACAACACATGAAATAATTGTTTATATATATATTTTGTTTTTTTTTGTTTGAGCATTATTAATAATTTTGTATTATTTTTTGTGTTTAATCCTAAGCTTTCTTTATTTTTGTTTGTGGTGTACAATAAAATATATTCATTAATAATTCATTCATTCATTAATAATATAATTAATTGACAACTGATTTTGTGGTTTTTACACGCCGACTTATTATTACGCAGATTGTTTTTAGGCAAAAGTTGTCATTGACCTTAAGTTACTGCTAAAAATTACATACAAAAAGAATGCTGTACTTAGGCGCTTACGCCTAATTTATCCGATTTAATCGGTATGCTGTACAGATTTTAATAGTACTTGCGTAAAGGTTTCTAGCATTAAGCATAATATCGTCAAAGTACGATACGTAATGCGTGGGTCATGCTTATCCGCAAATAATTGATAGTTTTTTTTTTTAAATAAAAACATAGCAAACGCTTTACAACGTATGTCAGACAAAAGATAGTTGCTTTATAATACTTTTTATGTACATTTATATACAATCTGTCTGTTTGTTAATTTGTTTATAAAATAAACAAATAAATTTATAAACATTACTATAATTCAAAATCTTCGAATAGTTTTATTTGATTTACCTATTTCGTTATTAAAAGTAATCATATTTAAATTTCGTCTCGTATCTAAAGTTAAACAAAACATACAATAATAATCAATAAGGTCATTGATTTAGTTACGGACACCGTTAGTAAGTATATTTTGTTGGATTTGTTATTAATACTGCTCCTAAATGTTGTGGATATTTTGTATTTCATATAACACTTAAAACAGCATTAGTTATGGCTCGTCACACTATTTTGTCTCAGCTATGCCGCATTTTCAGTGCGATAAGTTCTGTTTTTTTCGCTTGTCGGGGAAATGCGAGTTAATTTGACGTAAAGCGATTACGGCCGGTCGCGCTGCGCCGGCGCAGTGTGGCTACAGACGTGACGCGCGCTACCTCCCAATATCTCTACTTAATGGACGGTATTTTATCGAGAATAACGTAAAGCCAATGTACTCAGTAAAATAATTCATTGATAGCTTTCAGTCGGAAAGTTTAAATAATGAAAATGAATGAATAACTTTAATCTTTTATTGAATTAAAATGATGTGAGATGGGGTACAATATTAATAACCAACTAATATATTACTTGGACAATGAAATGCGACGAAATTCCTATCTAACGAACCGGCTACGCGTTCAACGACGACAGTGAAATATTATATATTTTCTCTGAAAATTCTTCATGGCGCGCAGTCGGTCTTATGCCTAGCTGTAGATTTGCCGATCGACCGCATAAGATTGAATATACCGTGGAACAAAAATGTGCTTCTTAAATGTTTTACGCCTTCATGTGTCTCAAAGTCAAAGGCAAAAGCGTCTTTATAAGCAATATATGGAACAATTGGCTGGAGCTTATGTCGAGAGATGTCCCGAAATGACAATGCACTGGGATTCTAGGTACAACTACAGGATGCCAAGCCCTGAATGGCGTTATTCCTTGCCGTGTGACGAACGATTTTTCGAAACAGAAGAACAACACGATCTAGCTTGTTGTTTAACGGAGTGCTCTGATAGCGGGCGGTGTTCTTCGCCCTGCTGTTCAGAAGTGATATTTAATGGTGGGCAACATTTCAGTGGGAAAGCTGGGCATGTATGCCGACGATATCCAGTTTGCTATCCTGGAAATTTCGGGTAAGTTACAACCTAAACTTAACGATTTAACAATTGTAAATTAGTAATAACCAAGGCTATAAAGTGACGTAGCTAGATTAATTTATTTATCATTTTTTAATTACTTAAATTTAAAAAAAAAAAACTATGAAACAAATGTATCGTTTTGACAGTGAGTTTATTATCCGGAAAATCATTGAAAACGTTCTCTTGTATATGATATAGTTTAAACAAAACATACAATAATCATACATACTGTATGTAGCTCCTATTGTATTGATTAAATAAATATTTCCAATATTTTTAAGCTTAGTCAGTGTTTCTAATAAATATTCAATGTATTGTATGCAATTAAAATGAAAAATCTTTAAATACATTCGTGTAAAGAGTCTTATATGTATCGGTATACGTATATCACACATGATGTTTAACGAATATCGATTAAAAAATTACGACTTCAAAATGCCAATATACGGTTGTTGCAATATATGTACAAATAATTTATTAAATAATTTTTTAATATATTGTGAAAAATAACGTCAAACAAAATTTGAAATAATATTAATGGTATATCTTGTAAATGTTTCACAAAACTAGGTTAGCTTGTGTCAAACTCCGTTGTATAGCTTCGTTAAATGACAGCAATAGTGTGCGTATGCAATAGAAAAGTTGCATCAAAGCCAGCGAAGCGGAAGAACAGCACGCATTGACTTCTGTTTTATTAATAAGATAGCTGAGTTATTAATAAACAGTTATATTCTTTATAAACAATGGCCTTATACTAATATCGGGGGGGTTTTTGTGCACCTATCTGTGTATACCCCTGAATTATTCTTATGCTAATGTGTTCTTTTGTGAGGATGCTTACGATAGTTAATTATGGGTCATAAACGATCATAAAAAGTCATTTCATAGAGTGCCAACTCTTTCATAGAGTTATATTTTTTTGTAATTCACGTGAAAGATCATCGTGTTCGGAAATATTCAACATTTATTAAGTATTATTTGTCGGCTGTGGTTTCACTCGCGTTTTTGGGATTGGTCGCCTATGTCCTTCCTTGGAGTTCAAGCTTGCTTCTTATCTAATTTTATCAAATTCGTATTCAGTGTTTTGGCTGTTAAGGGCAACAGACAGATAGATATTCGCATTTATAATATTATAGATTAAAACAGCCGCGAGAAAGCATCTTTGTTTTCTATTACAGTCATTTGTATGTATGATGTTATAACTTTGTTATGTATACGTAGTTTTGTTATTTTTATTTTAATGATATCTCTACATATTATATCAGTGCCATTATTCGAGTGTACGTTTTTTTGTTTGTTATTTGTCGGTTCGTTAATTATGAATTTGTAATATATTATCTACATTTAGATGTTATATAATTACATTTGATAACATTCCTACACTTAAATAGACATTATAGTAATTTGCGTCTTATTTTCAGTTATAGATGTTATATACATATATTATTAATCTTCTTTTAAATTAAAGACTAATATTAACACACAATACTCTAAGGTTTACGAAATAGATCCTTTTTGGAATAAGAACTCTTTGATCACGATACGATAAGAATTTTGAATTAACCTTAAAAGTGTTATATGCAAGTGTCATTTATTTGTTTATTTTTATTAAAAAAACTCTAGTTTATTATTATTACAAATATGCACTAACTCTGTCGATAGTAATATTACTTAGATCATAATAATTACATATAATTAAGTACGATTTTTTTTTCATTTTAATTATATCTCTACATATTTTTGTATCGGCACCATTTTTCGAGTACTTTTTTTGTTTTCGTTAATTGGTAATTAAGTATTTTTTCTATTATTCAATAACAATATTAGGCATTGAAATGAATCCTAAGCATATTATGCCCATTTCGTTTTTTTTTAATATTTTAATTTTCACTATAGCCAAATATTTTTTAGAATATATATAAAAGCAGGCGGACTTCGGTGTCAATCGACCCCGATGTTAAGAATGATAATAACAGATATATTTATATTATTAAGCTATCATAAAAATAAATACAAATACATGTTTATTAACAAAAGAGGCCGTTGTCCGCCAAGAGTAAATCTAGTGTAATGAGAATCGGTAAAGCGTAAAAAATGCGTGAATACTAAGTCGTGATCATGAAAGAAAATATGGTATAATTTGAATATTAATGTCTTAGCCTACTTCCGACGTAAAAAAAAAATGCTTTTAAAATTATTCGAATTTTAAAAACTGTCTTTACGTTTACTTATTTTTAGCGGTTTCGTACTTTCCTTTCGCTGTCTTCAGCGCGTAACATTTATTCTAACTTTAGACTCTTTGCAATTAAATAATTTATTTTTAAAATATATTTGGAATGAAACATACATTCGATTTTAGATTTGATATACGAGTCAACTGATGCATATCAGTATATCATTAGATGGTTCCTTTTTATCATCCAAAAGATCATAATATTCAACTATTTTGTGCTAAACCGTGAAATTTGTTGTCTTTGACTATATAAGAAAATAATAATAAGTGATCAGAAATAAGAATGTGTGTGATGTAAGGAACGGCTAATATTTTCTTATATTGACAATGTCTATGGTTGGTAGTGACGATTACATTAGGTAGTGTATTTTTTCAAAGTATTAGGTAACCGAACGCCTATATTATTAAATATAAATATTAAGTTTTTTAACGTATTTAAATATATGCCTTAGTTAATAAAATAATAAATATTAATTTAACCTACATAATTTGTTCGCATTTTAAGCTATAATTATATAGTCAGTACCATCAGGTACGCAAATCATTTGTAATTTTAATTAAATTTACTTATTTAAAAAATATAAAACATAAATATAGAATTTATTATTTATAGTCTATGGTCGTAAATGTTATGTAATGTACATTACAAATTCTTTCGGTGAAAACTTAAGACAATTTGCCGTCTATAAGTGTAATTTGCTCAATCCGTTAAGTACACCATTTTATAATAGGTGGTAACGACATGCTAGATCTTAAAGCTTTTCAGGATAATCACCTCTATTTCATCATACGAAGAGTTATATTTGCATGCATTACCATGCAATGGATATGCATATTTTGTTTGTTACTTAGGTTATTTATTTTTTATTATTATGTAAATTATGAGGTTAGAGTTGGAAAGATTTCGTTGTTTCTAATTTTAAAATTATACATTATTAAGTCTGGGTTAGTTTTATTCAAATGTCTGACCTGAAAGGCTGTTTTTTTGCTAATATGTATTTAAATTTTACACAATTATTGTACACACTATAACTTGAAGTCATGATTGCCGGTGTGTTTGTAACTAATCTTTTACACGGCGGTGAAAGCAAACTTTGAATGTACTTTGATGAGTTTCCTTCGCCGGTTTGTCTCAGGTCCGAGGTGCTTATTTCCGAACTGGTTGTAGAATTTTGACAATCAACAAGCAAGTTTATAAGTATATAGCCCTTGTATTTTGAATAAAAATATTTAACTTTGACATTGTTTGGTTTTCTTACATTTGTGTATGTTTTGGCTTTGTCTCTTAATCTATACTAATATTATAAAGGCGAAAGTGACTCAGTCCGTCTGTTGCTCTTTCACGGTCAAATCACCGAATCGAATTTTATGATATTTGGTATGTACAAGCTTGAATTCCAAGGAAGGACATTAGACTTTTTCAGGCCTAACATCAGACAATCAACGATTCCAATGCGAGTGAGGCCGCGGGCAACAACTAGAGCCCTATATATGCGTATTTATTACTGTACCGCATACCCTACCCAGGAAATAGTCTATTCACACATAGTCTTCTGGTCTATTAATATATATTAATACAAGTTAAAAATTCAGCTCAATAATAAATTGAGTTGATAAATGTAGACTTTATACTTGGCGGTACAAATACGAGACACGTATCTTTGAGGTTTCCAACTGACCGACAAGTGCATACGAACTATTTACTATTTGTGGTAAATGAAAATATTGTGAGGAAAATTGCATATCACGCAAGAAAACTAGACATGGTCTCTGCAATTTAAAAATCAGTACGTGTTTTAATTTATTTACAAAACATCTTAATACTATAAAAGGAATTTTCTCAGGAGTTTTCCTTCTTTTTTTTTCTCGCTGGAAAAACGCATTACGCTTTTACGCAGGGCGCCTAGTGTCTTATAGTACACCGGAATACCCACTAAGAAACCAGCAGTAACCTCCATCTTTTCGGCGAGCGCCAAAGGATCGCTTTCGCATGCTAGTGTGACGCCCCGACGGTCTTCCCGCCTATGGCCTCCAATTCCTAGGAGGGATTCCCGGGGTACTGAGAACCCCCCCAGTCCCTGCGGCGCCTATTGAGGCGGGCTTAGGAGTGGTCCTGGGATAATTATTTTGCAAATAAAATTTACCAATGGAATAATTAATTATTAATACTATGTCAATGTTTAAGATTTTAAATTAACATGGTTATTTTATTACTATCAGTATTTACCATGTTTTTTATCTTTATTTTACGCAAACGTACGAGAAAGGAGGTAGTCCGATATGGACACTTCTAATGCCGTCAACATCTACCCGCAAACTTCAGTCTCGTGAACAAGACATTCGTAGATTATGTCGAAATATCGAGCTCCACCAAATAAAAACAAAAGAAACATGGTAAATATCCCGTTTTAAATACTGATATGTCACTGTTGCTTAATATTATAGTGTTGCGGTTTGAAGGCTGAGTGAGCTAGTGTATTACTTAATGTGCAATAAATGTAAATGTTTGACGGCGCATTGGCGATGTATAGGATTGTTAAGATTCCTTAAAGCTTTAAGTCAGTAGACGATCGAGAGATCTTATCATGGAGCCTATTAGCTAGACAAATTAGATGTTTTTATACATTAGCAGCCTGTAAATCTCCCACTGCTGGGCTAAAGGCCTCCTCTCCCTTTGAGGAGAAGGTTTGAAGCATATTCCACCACGCTGCTCCAATGCGGGTTGGTGGAATACACATGTGGCAGAATTTCGTTGAAATTAGACACATGCAGGTTTCCTCACGATGTTTTCCTTCACCGCCGAGCACGAGATGAATTATAAACACAAATTAAGCACATGAAAATTCAGTGGTGCTTGCCTGGGTTTGAACCCGAAATCATCGGTTAAGATGCACGCGTTCTAACCACTGGGCCATCTCGGCTAAACGTGATGTTTTTATAACTTGACAATATTTATTTAGATTTTACGCTACGGTGATAGTACACTATAGTAAGACTTCTCGTTATGTTTTTCATTCTAGAATAATAGGTTTTGCATGAAAATTGACACCGAATAACGTGGAAGGTGTAGAACAAGACTCCTGTCGTGTTAAATTATGTTATAGGACATGATAGAAGTCATAATGCTTTCAAGACATACAATTACTAATCTAAGGCACCGATTCTCACGTAAATGAACCTAAAAATATACGTGACGTATTGTTCTTTATTTTTAAAGAAAAGTCGGTCACTACGAATTGATTTCGGTCGATTACACAATCTGTTAAATATAGAAATTGATTATCTGTGCAAAACGAGACCGCGAAGTTTTGATTGGAACTCCTTTGTTGGTGTAATTTGGATTACGAATATTACTTTCTACTGATTATTTTATGTTCAAAATATCAGGTAAGAAATACTCACCTTACTCTATAAGATTTTTTTTTTAATTTTTTTAAAAAAGAATAGGTATTAAAAACTATCTATTCTAAATGCTGTTAGGATAAAACTTGTGGGTAGCGCGATAGTGCATGTCATATGTGTGTAGCGTCAGAAAAACAAACGAAAGAATTATAATATTTTTTAATGGAAATATAGAATTATAACTTAAAATGCGAACAAATGATGTACGTTAAAATAATGTTTATTGTTTTGTTAACTATGCCTTAGTTACAGTGATATGTTCAAAAAGTTAAAACATATATATTTTTAATAAAATGGGTGTTCACCTACTTAATATCCGGAGCAAATGGATCATCTGATGTAAATCGTCACAAGCACCCATAGATATTGTCGATACAAGAAATATTAGCCATTCCTTACATCGCGAATGTGCCACCAACTTTGGGAACTAAGATGTTTTGTTCCTGGAGTTTGTAGTTACACTGGTCCACTCCCCCTTGAAACTGGAACAACAAACACAACAACGCTAAGTATTGTTGTTTGGCGCTAGAATATGTCATGTGTGGGTATTACCTACTCAGAAGGGCTTGCCCAAAGACCTAAAACTTACATATTATACCAGTATATAAATGCTATATAATGCATGGTATACTAATTTCCTATTATAAGCAAATGAGGTAAACACACCATGTCTTTAAGGAATCCCTTTAGTCAAAATATGCCATATATTAATATAATAAAAAAATAAACAATCTCAACTGCTTTGCTAACGGTACATGCACATCATAAGCTCCATTCGAATACGTCGTATTCAAACAGCAACGAATAATAAAATTATATGTCGTTAAAGTATATATTATAAAGAAAAAAGACACGCTTTAAAAGCATATTGAATACATATTGCAAAACGCTAAGACGGAATCATATGAAATTTATTTCAAATGTTTTATTGCATTAACTTAACAAAGATTTAATTCATATATAATATACCAACATTTCAAAATACTGTACCTAAATGTATTACACTGTATTTTTTAAAGAAATACGCCTTAAGCTATGAGGCTTAGAGGGAATTGCAGCTGTTATTTAGACATTGCGAAGGTAAGATCTCAAGTTATTTATTGGTAATGACTGTTTACGTCGCCAATCTGTTTACGCTAAGGGCAATCTGTGAACTAAATAGGTAATTTTAGAGTTCGGTGGACCATGTCGAAAACACTTTCAATTCGATTATTATTCCCATTGCTTATATTTCCAGCGGTCAGTGGAAAGTTCTGAGTAGATTAAACTAATTTGTAAATAAATAATGAAAATTTAGAAAGTTCATAAGATACTTGACGTTAATTCGAGTCTCTGGTTATGTTATATGAGATTGAGTTCTGTAATAACAAAATCGCTCAACTTGGCGAATTCAAAATTGTAATTTCTAAATGTATCTTTTGTTTAATCTCGCTCGAATGCCTGGAAATTGTAATGAATGGTATCGATCATTTTATAAAGTATAAAGTACACTTCCATTTATTTTTACTAAAAAAATTAATAATACATTTTTATAAAAAACACACTGTACCTAAATGGTGTAAACATTATTATAAAAATTCTTAAAATTAAAAATATTTTTATTAAATGAAATGTTAAAATACTCAAAACTCTATATGTCAGTATATTCGTTAGCAACATTTAATTTATATTTATTATTATTATTGTTATGTTTTCTAGTTTCACGTACATAATGGTTCAAGATATACTTATAAAAGTATTGTAAACATTTTATTAAATAAAACATTTACTAAGTATAGTTAATTCAAGACGAATGACTTTATAAACGTCTGGTTAGATAAATTGTTATGTTCCGGCACGAAAGCGATTGAGCCGGTGTGATTACAGACACAAGGGGTATAACGATTTGAGCTAGGTCACACAGTGGGAAGTGCTCAGTGTAAAATTACTTTTTGCATTGTATTTGGCAGGAGCAGCGCGGGTAATTGTAAGGGAAGATCGAGTTAACGTTTAGACGACGTTTGGGTTCTCATCGTATATTCTGACGTCGTATAATTATTTTATATTACCTATACATATAATAAAATTAGGGTGTTTGTTTGTAATATTAAAATAATCACTTTTTACTAAATGCATATTTATGTATACACGGTACATATACCAAAATAACGTTTTTTACTATTTTTTTCTGTCGATATGTCTGTCTGTCTGTTTGTAATGTAAATCCGGCTAATCTCTGGACCGATTTTGACGAGACTTTCACTGGCAGATAATTTATGTAATAAACAGTAATTTAGGCTACAGTCATACTTTTTTGTTAAATTCATGCGCACGAAGTCGCGGGGACCGATAGTCTTGAATATAACTTGTAATATGCTGTATCAAAAGATCACAGATTATATTTTTGGTCTACTACTTACTACTTGTCACGTATCATCTAAAGCGATTGCTGTATTTAACGATAATGCTTTTATAGTATTCCTAGTGTTTTTTTTTAATATGTATAAATCATTAAAATAATCTTTAACATAACAAACAAAATTCACTAGAGGAATAACATTTTTATTTCCATCACCGCCATCTGTTAACGATTTAATAAATTTAGCTTTTAGTTTTGCTACTTAACGATAGATGGCTTTTGTCGTGATAAAATTGAAAGAAAATATTTTTTACGAGCCGTATTGGTATGGATAATAAGTTTTTTTTTTTATTTTAACAGTAACTAATTTGAAAATAAAAGTTAGCAATAATTATCAGTTAAAAATCTATGTAACATTACAAATTAAATACGTAAATTATAACTAAATACTAATAATATAATATAAAATATATATATTACAAAATTTTCATTTCTTTTCAAAACCGTTTTCAAGTAATTTAATATAGAAATATGGATTACAAATTAAGTCCATGATCTAGTTCATATGAAGTTATTTCTTGCGAAGACGAACATGTTATTACCTTATTTAGTCCCGTTTCTATTAACTGTCCGTCATCAATGTTATACTTTAGAAGATAGACTTAACTCAAACTCTTTGAACAACCTGTATATATCTTAACCGAATTAATTTCTAGCTTCGCGTTGCGGATTACACGCCTGTCAATACAAAGACGTAAACGAATTATAATAGTGTTGTAAATTAAACAATATACACACTAAAAATAATTTTGTTATTTTTTTTTTATGGCATTGTTTGGCGGACGAGTATATGGGCCACCTAATGGTAAGTGGTCACCACCGCCCATAGACAAAGGCGCTGTAAGAAATATTAATCATTCCTTACATCAACCTTGGGAACTAAGATGTTATGTCCGTTGTGTCTGTGATTACACTGACTCACTCACCCTTCTAACCGGAACACAAAAATACAGAGTACAGTTATTTGGCGGTAGAATATCTGATGAGTGGGTGGTACCTACCCAGGCAGGCTTGCACAAAGCCTACTACCATGTATAACTGATATAACTGAAAATAAATACACAAATTATGAAATCACAAATTTAAATTAATAACAAAAATACAGGAAAAGGGCAGAGTATCAATGTACCTTCTAGAACGGTCGACTAGCAACAAGGGGCGACTCTTTTATTTTTTTTTATCTGTAGACGTGCTGTTGGTCCTACTGGCCTTTCCAGCGTCACCGGGCGTTGGGGCGAGTACTAGAATCAGCCTTGATGTTTGAGCCCTTTCGGGCTCGAGAGTGACGTTCGTCCTGAGGTGTCTCCTATGGTGGGCGACTCTGTCCGTCAGCTCGTATTTAAACGCTCGATGGAGCAGGTGGTTTGCGTACAGTGTTGTCATCTAACAATAGTATAATTTTATATAGTATTTAAGAGTATATATGTAGATATAGATATATTATAAGCACAATAGAAGTCGACCGCGGATTTACACGCCTTTTAGGGATAGATCGTTAGGTTTTCGGTATAAAATGTAGCCTATATCCTTGCTTGAGGTTCAAGCTTGCTTATATTAAATTTGGCTGAGTGGTTTGGCCGTGTATCAGACAGACAGATATATTTACTTTTGTATATATAATAGAAGTACAGTTATATTAGCATTTATATTCGCAATTAGCGGAAAAAGTAACAAAAGACTGCGGGGATAAACTAAAAACAAAAACTGTTAAACATATTGTTCATCCTCACACAATAAAATCGCAGTTTCAGGCGTATTTTAGCTTCCTATTCGTTACCATTGCGCTCTAAATATAAGAAATATAATAATCATATTTTTTTTTATTATAAAGGTGGTCGGATGAGCAAATGGGTCACCTGTTGGTACTTACCAACCACTTGGTCACCACCGCTCATAGACAATGGCGCTGTAAAAAATATTAACCATTCCTTACATCGCCAATGCGCCACCAACTTGGGGAACTAAGGATGACTAAGATGTTATGTCCCTTGTGCCTGTAGTTACTAATTAAATTAATATTGTTATTAAATTAGTTAATTAATAGTTAAACTGGTTCACTCACCCTTCAAACCGGAACACAACAATACAGATTACTGCTGTTTGGCGGTAGAATATCTGATGAGTGTGGAGACCGCATACCCAGGCGGGCTTACACAAAGTACTACCAAGTTAAAATGTGTTTTTTGTTGAAGTTCGCATTTGATGTAGTGAAACCGAATAAATAATAAATAAGTCGGTAGATGAAGAAAATTAATTACAACTCTTTAACTTACTTCTAGCGACAACAGACGACTGCTTATATCTATTATATAAATTTGATACGTTACACGGTATAAACTAGATTTAATGTGACACTTTCTGACATTTTACGATCGAGTTCTATGAAATTGATCTTTTATTTTATTTGTTTTCAACGGATAGACGCATTCGGTCCTATTAGTAAGCATTTAAACACTTTCTTTCAATAAAAAATGTTTATTTTAGTTTAATTCAGACGAAAGTAGTACGACAAGCATTTATTATAATTATAATATTATTTTAATTGTGTGAACGTTAAATTAAAAAAAAAAATGTTCAAATTAATTTATTCGTAGCGGATTTTTAAGATGCAACTTTCCTATTTTATATTCATTGCCCGTGTTTTAAGTTTCTTTAAGATTATTTCAATTATTTTTTATAAGTTTTTATTAATAAAATAGACAGCATAAAGTATTAAAAAACAAAACACTTTTTTTCTTGTATTTCTTTTAGTCAAGACTATTTATATTTTAAATTAAAGGGGACTGTTATGTAAATCTCGTTAATTAAGTCTATTCAAAATTTTGCTCATCATTAAGATATATCTAACCAACAATTTACAAAGTCGAAACAAATGCAAGCAAACAGTCGCCGGCTTTCACAGTTTTATTACTAATGCACAAGTATTCAATTATAATTAACAAAGTTGTATAAGTAAGTTAGTTAGTTAATAAGTAAGTAAGTTTATAATGCAAATAAAATATATTTATATGATAAACAAAGAATATTATAATGAGAACGTAACGGAGCCGTAAAATATATAAAATTATAATAATAAAAAGGCAAAGACAGGCACATATATGGTTCTAAGAATAAATAAAGTTTAATTAAAGTCAAAACTTGTCTTGGGTTCAAATCCCAGGTCGGTTATTGGGTTCCATGGAAAGTTTTCCGTCGAAAACACCACAGTAACAGTCCGAATCTGGAAATAGGATGTGTATACAATCCCGTGACTCGTGCACGTTCCGTCCGTTCCATTGGATTATCAGTGTACGCAAATACAGGTGCACTCTCACTCAGTGAGGGTGAGTGTGCACCTGGATTTGCAAACACTCTGGTGCACTGTGTAATATGTCTTGCGCAGTGGGCTACCGTCGACGTTGGCCGACGTCATCATCAGGTGAAGTAAAATAAATGCTCTAAAAATAACATCGGTTTTCTTTTTCGTGTATATTATTATATAAAGATAAAATTATGTTATTTACTCTACATAGAGACTATGATTTTGCACATTTTTTTTATTAATAGAGTACAGTAACAGTGCAAGCGCCTACCATAACGAATTTTAAGCGCTCAACCAACTCATCCGTATAAACGTCAGACCTAATTGAACTGTTGGTTTGTTAAAAAAGTATATTGCGTAATTCTGATAAAAGTTATGACTGTAATAATGAGTGGTCATGACTGACATAACAACAGAATAAGATTCTAAAAAAAAAAAAAAAATTGTCAGAAGAAGAAATGACAAAATGTCAGAACACTTTACGTATCCATCATTACTTGTCTGACTCTCACTACTCTATGTTGTGACGTTGTTTAAATCTCGAATGAATATTGAACATACATATATATTATAATTAATACTGATTCATTATTCACTTTAGATAAACCCATACCTAAAATCCAATACAATAACAGATTAAATAATTCGATACTGAGGTACTTTTTTTAAATATATTTATTTTTCGATTCACACAATTGAGCCCATGCTCTGTTTGTTCCATTTTTAATTTAATAATAGTCATTAATAATATATGTAATTACACGACTGCAATACTATTTAATAAATATAACACATTTGCGACTAATACAATTATAAAATCCGGCAACGATGCTTAAGATAAGAATGGATTAAACTTAAAAGTTCTGTTATAGATTTGGTCAGCCCCTCGAACAATGCGTTGTAAGTAGATATAAAACTACTTAATGTTATGTTATAATCTCTTATACTACGGGTAAAAAATGTGTAAAAAGGTAAAAAAGGAGACCCCTTTAAATATACTACATTTATTTATCTGTATTCACAGTTTTGACACTGAAAATTATAGGGCCTCGTATAATTATTATTCTGTAGTTAATTCTATCGCGCTAATAATAATTAATCATTCTATATTAATTGAATTAAATAATTATGGTTGTTATAACTTCGACTTTCGCCATGATTACGTTACATTTGCACTGAAATTGTTTACAATATTTATATTTGGAACTAATTCCAAACTTAATAATTTTTCCAACTTCGGTTCCCGGCATTTCATTATTTTTTATCTGTGCCCAAGTACAGATTACATATAATATGTAACACATTATAATGCTCATAACGGAAAAATTATTTAAAAACCAAATAAAAATGATTTTATTCAAATATGTTCTTAGAACTATTCGATCATTATTTAACGATAAAAATAAAAAATATACTCGGAAATTATAGAAATGAACAACTCGTTTTGACAACAAAAGCCAATTGTCTTACGGAGTCTGTTTTACGTCAGTGCGAAGATGGGACGTTTCACTTGCAATAAATAACAACATTATGATATGTACGCGTTTCTATATTTAATGGAGTTTGAATCGATAGCTGGATAAATTGTTAATGGAAAACTGCGTAACCTTCTACTTTCACTCGGCATGTGATAATTTGAATAAATACATTTTATATTTTACACTTTTATGTAAAATTCTCTCTCGTCATTTTGTATACTATACGCGAAATATTGTTAACATTACATAATATATATATATATACGTAATATCCCTTTCATATAATAATATGTAAAATGAAATAAGTTTATGCCTAGTTATCTTGGTGGTCTATATTTATGAAGTAAATATGGCTAAAACAATTCAATCTAGACTTCCGCCGTGAAGATAATCATCGTAAGGAATATTGTTATTATCAGATATAATTCTGATGTGTATCTTGGTGCAGCGTGGTTTATTAAGCCCAAACCTATTCAGCAAAAGGAGTAAGTTCAGTCTAGTAGGGGAATTTTTACTCTACTTTAACGTAAGTATAATGAAACACTAAAATGCGCTTTATAGTCAACTTTCGTTTTAAAATAGTGTATGCAATAGACAATACTTTCCCCTGCCACGAGACCGGTTACTCGAGGTTTTTCTATATAATTCAATTTCTAAATCTTCCTTATTTAATTAAAAGTATACTGGATTCTAGATTCCTGAATCGATCTTTTCTTGAGATGTTTTATCTTAAACGGTAACATGAAAGTCATTAAACGAATGAGTTGAATTGTACGTGCAGTTTTTTCTAAATCTTTACTAATATTCTAAATATGAATGTGAGTTTGTTTGTTTGTTACGCTTTCACATCTTAACAACTCAACCGAGCATCTCATCATGAAATTTTAATACATGTTATCAAGGGTACTGAACACAGGGTACTCAAAACCTAATACACATATTCGCATACGTAGGTTAAGCTGCGGGCGGAAATTAATCGTTCCAAAACTAAGCGTCAACAGCGCAATGGTTTACGGGCCGTGTAGTGTTTTAAAACGTCGCAGGTTCAGTTCAGGCCTCTTAGGCTATTTTCGTGTCCACTTATAAAACTGCACAAGCATTAATATTGCTTGGATATTAATCATTCCTTAAAAGGAGTGCTATTATTCTATGAAAAAAATACAGAAATGTGTCCCTTAAAAAAAGAAATAAATAAAATGAAGACCAAATATATAATGAATAGTACCATTATTGATGTACAGACATGATAGTCAATCTGGCTCCTCACGTGCCCCGATAACTATCGACTCTACTATAGATAGACTAACTGACTAAAATGTCTAGCTTCTAGCTTGTATCTCGATGTTTAGAGATATTAAAAATTATTGAGTATTTCTATACAGAAATTGACAGTGGCATGAAGTCATCGTCATAAATTATGTAAAATTTCGAATATGTTTAAGGTCTTAAAAGTGACATACAGATTCAAAAACTTTATTCAAATTGATTCAAAAAGCCGACGATTTATTTTTAAATAATGATATGCTCATACAGCCAGTTCTAAGGGAGACAGTAAATTAAAAAGTTAATATAAATTAAGTTTCTTGATATCGTTTGGTATGTTTTGATAATATATAAGTATTAATATAATAGTTATCAATACTGATAGAAGATTTTTTTTCTTATCACAGTCAACAAATGACTCTAGAGAGCTAAAACCTGGAAAGCATCTACTGAGAAAAAAATGTAGAACTTAGGGTTTGACTGAATGGAAAATTTGACTTTGTATACTATTTTACCCGTAGAAAATTGTGAAGGGCAGATAGTATACTTGTACAAATAGCACTTGGAGAAATTTAAATCTGACTCAACAATGAGACACTTAAGGCTTAACAAGCTTGTACAAGTACAACCAGTTAATATGTCATTGTTACGCAAAATATTATCCCGTTAATGTGGAAGCTGAGTTTAAGCTGTACTGTATCATAACGGTTTGGCATACAGGTTTCAGAATTTATTTCCATACATAGTTTTCCACACTGTATCTTTTATCAATGTCGGACGTCAAATTGAAGACAACCATTATAATCCGATAACTTTAGTTTAGATATACCTAATTTCAATAGCAAGATTACAATATTACAAAATGCCGAAACAAAATAATTACGATAACAGTAGACTAGTACAGTGTCATAAATCGTTACAGGAATTTATAACAAAAACCTTTTAAATCTAATGTAGAATCACTTAATAATTATGATGACAAATTTTAAATATGTCAGAACACAATTTCGAACCTTATTTGTCATTTAAAAGAACAGATTATATCTTCGCGACTACAGTCATTCAAAAGGAATGATGAACAAATGTATGTATTACTAGTTGTCGTGGCTTCGCTTGCGTTTTAGGGGTTGGTCGTCAGGGTTTATGTATAAATGGCTCATGTCCTTGTTCTGTCTTAGATAGTGTAAGATTACTATTCCATCGGATTAAAATTATTTGTCAGTCCTTGAAATCAGGCCTGATTTATTCATTAGGCAGAGTAGCCAACTACCTCGATCTCGCATGGAAATTAATGAAATTGTAAGTCTAATATTTTTTTCATTTGATACCTTCGTATTATATTATACTATACTTCGTAATTATGAATAAGAATAATAAGAAAAGGATAAAGGGGCCTCGAGATAAGTATTGCCCAGGCGGCGGCTTAGTTAAACTGGCCGGCTCGAGATTAGCCGCCGTGATTGATATTCGATCAGGACTTCATTCGTTCATCCAAAACCAGTTC
The DNA here is from genome assembly GCF_037043105.1 of Vanessa tameamea. Taxonomy (NCBI): domain Eukaryota; kingdom Metazoa; phylum Arthropoda; class Insecta; order Lepidoptera; family Nymphalidae; genus Vanessa; species Vanessa tameamea. Next base: position 9,980,953 of record NC_087325.1, read on the forward strand.
CATCCATCATTGCGTCAATCTAAACTCAATACGACACGAAGAAATAATATATGTACTTTATAAAATAATATGTTATTCAATAAATTTAATTCAGTATAATTACAGTGTTTACCGCTTAGAGTAATGTTTGTTGTGATATTACGAAATGCTAAGCTGAGAACATGAAATTTATGTATGCAATATATACTATGCGATGTTTATTTAAAGCACGGATTAATATTAAGTGTTCTTGTGACCATCGAAGAAGAGCTATTTGAAAACGATTAGAATCTTTGTACGTAACTATTTCGCAATGTTTTGATTGTTGTATAAGTAAAGTTTTTGTCATTCAACGAGTATCCACAATAGCCTCTAGTTTAGAAGGTATTTTAATGAGATATAAAATGTTTCTTACTTTTTAATTTTTACCGGAGCAAGGTGCTATTCTGTTTATGTCTTATGTTACCACTATTATATTTTTATAATGACAGGTTTTACGGTTAGTAATAAATATTGTTTTTGCGGTCTTGAGTTGAGATCATTAATACGAACAGATTTTGTGTGTAATTAAATTACAAAACAGCTGCCTAATGATTGTTTTTGTCATCGTTTAATTTATCAAAAGGCTAGGCGGACGGCGAGTCCATTAAAAAAACGTAAGCTCGGAATTTCTGTGTTACTAAAGACAAATATTACCGTAACACGGAGCTACGTAATGTGCCATACGTGAATGCGATAGAGACGATACCATCACGGCATTCGCCGGCCAACTGAACGCAGAGCCGCGCGCCGTCGATGACCGCTTATTCAAATTTCGAATTCGAAATAAAAAAAATTAATATCTGTTTTATTTTTAAAACAATGATTCTTTTTGGTTTGAACATTCTGGTGTACTTGTGATAGTGCTGTGAATTGTGTTTCTGGATTGCGTCTGTACCAGTAAGTTTTTTTAATCTATGTTTTTGCACAAAGATAACGCAAATATATTGTTATAATAACACAAAATAAATTGTTACGAAATATTTATTATATTTGTATACCTTACACTTTGGTTAAAATAAAAATCCATATATAAATATATGGATTAGAGAAATATCCATATGAAATATAAACTGAACGTAACATCAAAACAGTTTGATATAATAACGAAAATATTCGTTTTTTATCGGAAAAATGTTACTGTATTTGTTTATTTAAAGTAGATTAAAAATACTGTAGGGACAGTATGTTTGAAATATAGATATTAACAAGAGTGTAATACTCCGGTAACACAAAAATGATCTTGATATTTAATAAACATTGCGTACACGACTGTAGGCACTTACGTGCATAACGTTACGCTATATTATGAAAACCGTTGAGAGCAAATGATAAAATCATTACAAATTTACAGTTTTATAAATACTTAATAACTATAAAAATATAATAAATTCCTTACAAAAAACAAACTAACAATTCACCGTATAATATAATTGAAGGATTAACAATTTAAAAAGCAAATCCGAGCATGAACAATAATACTAGCTAGCAACTATAAAAAAACTTATCATTCATTTTGGCGGGAAAACTTTTTTTTCATTCATGTTTATGACAGACAAAAGTTGTTGTTAACACTATTTTTAAATAAATGTTGTTTAATATACAAATAAATACATACAATATATAAAATAGTTGAAAAAAATAAATAAACGAATACTTAAACTATGTTGTATTATGGAGAAAGCTAAAAATAAACTAACCTAACCTAAATTCCTAAACGAACTGACTAAAATTTGGTAAAAATTAAAGACGAATAAATTAAGAGTCTTGAGAATTAGATTTTTCATCAAACTTTGTAGTTATGTTTCTCGAATGATCATAAACTACTTTTGATTAAGAGTAAGACAGTTTTTTTTTTTAAATATATTTCTATCTTTCTAGAGAGACTTACGCTCTTGCCTTTTGCCTTTCTTATTTTTAATTGAATTTATGTAACTGTTAATATTCGTTAAATAAGTTATATATATCGTAGTCTTAATAAAATACTGGTCGAAATCAAAATCAACTAGTCAGGTCAGTATATTTTGGTAATTGATATATGTAAATTTTTTTGTGAAAATATAATATTTTTAAAATTGCTGTAGAATTGTAATTAAAAATCGTAAGACAAAACCACACGTATTGTCTTAAATATAACTTAAATAACCTTTTAGTTGTAAAAAAATAAAGGTATTTTCGTTAATTAATTGAATAAATGTTTTTTAATATAACCATTCAGAATGGACCCATTATTTTACAATAAACATTATTGTTCAAGTTTTGAGTACCATCGATATTTTACTGAGATTGCGATGTATTGAAATGACTACTGTTTTTTTTTTAATAATTATAATTGTAATAATTTGTATTAAAGATAGTTTTAATAAAAAATAATACTTAGATAAAATATTTTTATGAAACAAAAAGAAAAACAGATTTGCAATTGCAAATTTATTTTGAACTCTAAAATTAAAGATTTATTTAAAACAAGTAAATAATTAATTAAACCGACACGTAAACAATTTTATTAATTACTTTACACGTTGAAATAAATAATTCAGAACTGATGCAATAGTGATGTATCTACGATTATGAACTGTTATGTACGTTCGTTGAAAATGCGTTACGATAGTTATTTACTTGAGTTAACAAATTAACACCTACATGCGATTGGAATGATATATTAATGAGGCAGTTTTATTAAAACAATTTGATGGTTCCGGCGTTATGATTAAATAAGCTAGTGGGACTAACTGTTTCCTTTTTTTTAATGTTCATTAGCAATGTTTGGCTCAAAACTTATTATATAACATATATGACATATTATCGACGAAGCAAAGATAAACAAACCTTAAATTAAAAATTAAATGCGATAATAAGCACTCCAAATAGTTTTTGATAGGTATATACTTTATATATAATGCAAGACTATTTCAATTAACGAATTTCACTTTAATTTTATTTCTAAAACTTCGATAACGAATTCACCAACTTTCAATGCGCCATTTTTTCACGAATCCATATTGATTATTATAGATTACTCAAGAACTCGACCAATTATTATCAAATTGTTTATTTTACTATGATATGGAATGAAGCGATAGATATTGGCTTTAATAATAAACGCTATAAATTTGGTACACTATTATTAATTTAATACTTTAATGATAATTTATTGGAGAAATAATAATTGATTAGCCTTTCAATTATTTATTATTTAAAATTACTTTATTTGAATAAGTATGATAACAAGATACTTCTCCTTAACACAAAATAAGGCCTTTGACCAGTAGAAAGAAAAATACTGTTACAAATGTTGCCATTTTCATTAGCATTTTTATTTTTACATATTTTGTTAGTAACCGGTGATCATCAACGCTAGCTAGTTTTAATGATAGCGATTTATTTCCGTGTCAGATTTATTATCTATCTAAAATTAAAAACTAGAATTTCCAAGCATTATGTCACGCCTCGACAGATTATAAGCAACTTTTTATTATATCTGTACTAATATTACTAAATAAGAAAATAATTCAATCTGTTACCTCTACACGCTTAAACCCTTGAACCGATTAAGATAAAATTTAAAATTGGATATAGTTTCAGTTAAGAGAAAGAAGGCTGATTTTTAAATTTACCCCTCGGGGCGATTATATTGGGGGTACAAGTAAAGCCGAAGATTCATCTAGTTATATATAATATAAATAAAAATATTTTTGTCACGGTAATTTTTAAAATTGTGCCTTGTTATTGTAGCCTTAAGACTTCAAGTTTGTGTGTGATGAGATTCCTTTAACCAACATTGGCACCAACATTGGTCATGCCCATTTGTTTACATACATAACAAATCTTCTGTACGTAACTCCTACGATTGGACCGATGGTTTAGTTGGACCCGGTAGGCGGCGATTGGGGGCACCTAGTATATAGTTGATGAATAATATAAAATATTTGAAAAATTATGATTATCTATATATAAACTTATAGCACATAATACTTGAGATACCTCCAGACTTGGCTTGCTAATTATAATTTGCCTTTTAAATTACGAAAAACAGTTTGCAGAATTACTTTAGAAACTCAACGTTTTTCGCTCAGTTGAGTAAGTGGTAGAGTCTGGTTTAGAATCTGGCGTATGTATTTTTTTTATTCTTAATGAGATATTTATGTAAATGAGGTTTTATACTCTTTTGTTTTTGTTTAAATAGCAACCAGTAGCTTATAATTGTATGACTGAACTATTTCTTTGGTTCTTGTATTATATTCATTAAAATAAAATAATGTATTATTATTGCGTTTACTTGCGAAACGAAGAAAGTTAGTTAGGTTCATTTTTATTCATAACTAATTAAAAAGCAGTAGACTTGAAATTTAAATCACTGTTTTGAGAATAATTTAAATATACGCTATTTATAAAATCAACATTGAATTAATTTAATATAGATTAAAAATAACATGAAATTCACTCATGACACATCAATAGACTACTTAATAACTTAAAGTGAGTAAAATTTCAAAACGAATTTTATACTAACGCCTTCGTCGAAACGCGTTACATCTTTTCGTAACAGTTTTATGTATATTGGTTCAGTCGTTTTTCATTTATTATTATAGCGATATAGATACTGGCACTAAAATAACAACCACGTCTGAATGGTTTTACAAGCATGTGGATTATATCTCAAGATGAACGACTTAGGAACTCAGTAATACTTTTTTATGACAACTCAACACTCTATAAAACAAAGTCGCTTTCTGTTATTGATACGCATAGATCTTTTATACTTCGCAACGGATTTTAATGGGGTTTTCATCAATAAAAATAATCATTAAATTATATGTTTGTATGTATAATTATAATATAATAAATATAGTAAAGAAAAGCTGAGTATTTAAACTTTTGTAGCCGGAAAAAAATCAAGAGTTTTACGTTTTATATTTATTTGTTCTTCAATCTTAAAGTTGTATATAGACTTATTCTACCCGCATGAAGCCGGGGCGGGTAGCTAGTTAGTATTATATAAAAAAAAATATAACATATGTTTTGAAAACCGTTAAGTAAAATGAGATAATTTAAATGTAACACGCTTAACTTATCAAGGTTTTTAATCGCCTTTTCATAGTTATAATAACGAATGCTGGTCGATCTAAAAACAGCGTTGAACACGCTCTGATTCCCTGTACGGTGGGCGAAGGAAGACTATGAAAATGTTTTTAAGTACAAGACGAGAAGAAACATGGAATAGAGATGATCTTGAACACGTGGTAAAGAGTTGAATTACCGTAATCGTAAAATATTTTAATAATAAAACTAATATTTACGAGTACGATTGTGATTTCGAATGGTAATGTTGGTACTAAATCTACAAATTTGTAAATTGCAAATATATTTCACGTAGTAGTTTCTAGATTATTGTAAAGATTTGCCATATTTATGTTAGTAATTAAGAAAGAAATATCAATCTAAGGCATACAGTCCTCTCTTACGCCCAAAAATACAGGGGTTCAGTCAGTGTTAAGGCGATCTTTTATACCAATTTCAACACAAACAAACAAAAACAAAAAAACCGTGGTTTCAGGGATCTGAGGAAATAGTGATAACATCACACACATCGTTTTATTATTTGAGTTTTCGTTAAGATTTTCTGTAATGGCAATCTTATATTTTCATATGTCAATATAAAAATGCATTCAATATACGTAGTTAAAAACTTCAATCACTAATTTGAACCCTATATTTATGAAAATAAGATTAAATATACAGTATTAGTAGAGAATCCCAGTAACCTACTTAATACATCATTGATTATAGCAGTCTTTGTAACAATCTACCATTGTCTACGTTATATCTATATTTTGCTGAAGATAACAAATTATTCTAGAAATTATAATATAAAAAAAAAAACAAGCAATACAATAAAGAGAAATTGTCTTTATTGTATTGCTTGTTTTTTTTTTTTAATACAAGCTCTGATCGCTTTTTAGGGATCCTTACCCAAAGGGTAAAACGGGACCCTATTATTAAGACCCCGCTGTCCGTCCATCTGTCACCAGACTGTCTCATGAATCGTGTTAGTAGTTGTAAGTAGTAATAGTTAGACAGTTGAAATTTTCAGAGATGATGTATTTCTGTTGCTGCCATAACAAAAAATATTAAAAAACAGAATAAAATATATATTTGAGAATATCCCATACAACAAGCGTGATTCCTTCGCATGACGAGTCCGACTCACACTTGATCGGTTTTTATAATATTTTTATTTACAATAATATGTTGAGATTACGGAGTATTCTATCAAATATGGTCATAGAGAAATAATTTTGTATTCTGAAGAACCGACAAGAAACTGATTTGTTGACTCGGTGGTAGGGCTGAATGCTTGTCTAGGTAGGTATCATCCACTCATCACATTTTCCAATGCCAAATAGCAATACTTTGTATTATCATGTTCCGGCTTATAGAATGAGTGAGTCAGTAAAACAGATCCATCTTAGAGCGCCAATGCTTATGAGCACATGTGATTCGGTGGCTCATTTGTTCACTTGAAAATGTTATATAAAAAAAGAAAGAATTAAAACAAAAAAAGTATATCCCATTTGCGATAAAGTGTACAAAATATATGATACTCGTTTTATCGTATTTAATAAGTCATAAGTAACTCGAACGGAGTCAAGATGTGTATATTTAACGAGGGTTTGTAGTGCATTTACAAAACAATACAACATTCTTAACACGTGCGGTATTGAACGCAATGATTGGTGCAAATTGCTCAATCAATAACCGTATTCCATCAGCTTGCTGTGAACATCTAGGTTATAACCGACATAGTAGAATGAAATACATCATATTGTATTAAATTCAACGTATTTTATTCAAATATATTTTTTACAAGAGCTTTTGAATCGTCAAGCGTTACCACCGGATCGAAATGTGATGTACTGAGACGAACCGGCACGAAAATTAGTAGTTATTCTTTTTACATAATATGTATAGATTTTCTGTATATTTGAGGACCCTGGACCTATTTCCATTTTTTTTTTGTGCGTATTAGAGTGGGTCTCTGAAGATTGAACTCGGTACTTGATGGTAGGGCTTTGTGCAAGCTCGTCTGGGTAGGTACTACCCACTCATCAGATATTCTGCCACCAAATCACAGTACTCAGTATTGTTGTGATCCGGTTTGAAGGGTGAGTGAGGCGGCGTAACTACAGGCACACGGGACATAACAGCTTAGTTCCAAAGGTTGTTGGCGCATTGGCGATGTAAAGAATATATATATATATATATAGTTAATATTTCTTACATCGCTATTGTCTATGGGCGGTAGTGACCACTTACTATCAGGTGGCAGATATGCTCGTCCGCCGACCTATGCCATAAAAAAAGACTGGACTCGGTAAGTGGCGCTACGACTGGGATCTAAAACAAATTCTGATTTCAATGGGACTAAGTCGGAAGATCAGCTTGTATAAGCTTTTATTACTTACTACTAATTCATTTTGATAATAGAGAGCAATCATTCATCCATGCATTTTTGTCTCTTACTAATAGGCTTTACTTCTGAGATTGTTTTTAAAGTAAATTGAAGCCTGCATATCGAGCTTCTAAGTATGAACTGAGGAATATACTTTAAATAATGTTCGTAAATAATTATAAATGTTAAAATAAATAAATAAATATAATATATATATAACGGGACGGTACGCCAGTGTACCAATAATGCGGAAAAGTCTTTTCTCATAATATTTCTAGGAGATAAATAAAATCTTAATTTAAATCTAGACAGATTAAAAAAAACTCGCACAAATAACTATTTATCATATACATAGGTGAAAAAATCACACACACATTCGGTCGGATTGTGAACAGTTGCAAGATCAAGTTTATGTATACCCAAAACGTAGCAAGTAGCTCGCAGCTTAGTTTTAGAAAGTATCATTTATTTATTAGTATAATCATTATTTTTTATAACTTTTAATCGTTATATCTTGCATCCAGTAACGCTTTGTAGGTCAGTCTATTTTATATTATTCTATTATTATTGCATATATTACTATACACTGCTGGGCCAAGGCCTCCTCTCCCTTTGAGGAGAAGGTTTGGAGCATATTACACCACGCTGCTCCAATGCGGGTTGCTGGATACATGTGGCAGAATTTCGTTGAAATTAGACACATGCAGGTTTCCTCACGATGTTTTCATTTACCGCCGTGCACGGGATGAATACATAATTCATTCACAAATTAAGCACATGAAAATTCAGTGGTGCTTGCCTGGGTTTGAACCCGTAATCATCGGTTAAGATGCACGCGTTCTAGCCCCTGGGTCATCTCAGCTCTTAATAATTAATCTTAATCGTATATTTATAGCTTATTTTATTGGACTTAATATTTGTTGATTTCTTGCCAGGATATATTTAAATGTAATTAAATGTAATTGTACTTCATTGACATACTCTGTAATTAAAGTTGTGGGAAAGAGTAACAAATGAGTTTATTGACGGTTATTCTCGGTAGAATCTACTTTCCGAACCGGTGGTAGCATTACATTTAATTAAGACTGTCTTGACTATTCAATTTTATGAGTCTTTCATTTATGAATCTACTTGAATAAAGAATGATTTCGATTTCGATTTCTATTTCATAGGCCACATTTTTAGTCTTTGTTTATTTTCAGGAGAGTCTCAAAAAATATTCTATTCTATGATCAAAATATGTATTGGCGAACAGCCTGGGCTTATTTATAATACTACTACTTAGTGGGGCGCCCACTTAAAACACACCTGAACGTAGACTTGAATTAAATTAATTGAATGGGTTTTATTAATTGCAGGATTCGCAGGGTTGCAAGCCATACGACATGTTTAATTTAATAAAATGATGGAATCTTTCGTATTATCGTCTATTTTTGACTTTGACTTGACCTAGGTGGGGGCCCCTTGAATCCACGGGGCCCTGGGCTGAAGCCCAAAAAGCCATACGGTAGATCTGGCCCTGTTGGCGAATGTAAATCAGGAAGCTGTTTAAATGGTCTTTTATTAAGAGGCTTATTATACTAGTTGTTTGTGATATATACAAATAATATCGTCTAAAATTTAAAAACATTGATTCAAATAATATATCTTAAGGTAATAATTCAATCCGCGTGATTAGTGAATTAATAATGGGTATATCCCATGTGAAGCACATGAAGCTGTTAGTCTTTCACCTCAAACTATTCCAATCGTATCAGTTTTGGCATAATATCAGTCCATAAGTGAGAACACATACGTAGCACTTATGTTTGCACGTAAATTTTTGCAATATAATTAGTCCTGTGTAGTTTGCTAGTCTCTATCAAGAATGAACGCCGTGACCAAATTCATGTCGTGTTTTTAGAGAAGATTATAAGCGTCTTTTGTATCAGATTCATTTATCATCTCTAATGTAATTTTGTATTGATTGATTGTAAATAACAGCGCCATCGAGAGTTCTTTTCAGTAAGCGACTGTTTTAACTCTTACACATTGCTTGTTACGATAGACCGTGACGACGAATTGTTGATGACTTACGTTAGATGGTAGCTCTGAGCACGCGCAAAATAAGTGCACTTTTTATAACATAATTTTGAAATAATTATTAATATACGTAATATAAATATTAAGTAAAATGTGTGGTAATTAAGAATAAAGAACTTTGTACTGTGGCGAATGGAAATATTAAAATAAAAAAAAATATTAATAATCTGTAAATTAAATTAATATAAATATTTACAAGAGTCTATATAGACTTAAAACCATCATATCGAAATCGTTGTTAGGAATTTTACACGTGTCTGTTATCAAATATGATTATCAAACTCGTAGTGAAGTAGCATGGTGGTTAAAACTCCAAACCCATTCTTTAATCCGGAAAAGAGGCCAAGCAAGAGTTATTCACGTGCTGTGTTTAGTAAATACATTTAAAGTTCGATATTTTAAATGAAATTTAGATACGTCGAACTCTCGAGATTTTATCAAAATTATATGTTATTCTAGAACTTTGTGGACGTGAAAGTGTCATCAGTCATGCTAAACCAGTTTCCTGTTTTTTATGTAACTTAATAAAGTATAATATACACCTGTGTCATATTGATAAATGTATGTTAGTATGTGTGTATTTTAATTTCCTAATATGATTATAATAAAGATGTTATATCTGTAGCTCGCCAGGCCTTTGGTGTATCTTAATTTTTTATTTGTTTATGTGTTTGCCTTGATGTCATATTCTATTTATTTTAAATAAAGTTTTATCGATAATTACTTATATTTTAAGATAGATATATTAAATACTTTTACATAAACTTCAATCTAATATTGGTAATGTTTTGTTAGGTATTTAACTTGAAATATTTAGTCAGTCAGCACTGGTGCTTATTTTATTATTATTGGTGTTCAATATTCCTCTGGGTCGTCGGGCTTTGTGCAATCCCGTCTGGGTGGATACCACCCACTCACGACATATTCTACTGCTAAACAGCAGTTCTATGTGCAGTGGTGACCACTTACCATCATGTGGTCTATTTGCCCGTCCGCTTCTTAATACCATAAAAATTATATCTAAACCAAAAGCAGCAGCAGCAGCTTTAAAAGCTTATTCTTTTAACCCATGAGAAAAAGTTGGCAATATTTGTAGTTCTGTCAAATTCGTTTAGAATGAGCTCAAGTGTTTAAAAGTTTTGAAGTAATAGTAATTTTTTATATTCATTAATTTACACAAATATGAACAATGTAATAAAAGTATTACTACTATGATTAATGTCTCCATATATGTCTAAAAGAATTCGAAATTAGTGAACATAATAATTAGAAAATGTAAGGAAATAATTAATAAAAATTAACTCGTCTGACGTTTGATAACCAAAGATAATTAATATGTTATTAGCTTCAATTACGAAAGCAAAATATTTTATATTGAAACGAAAGTGTATATGCTCATTCCATGAATAGTGACCAAAAATTGATGCACGACTGAGCATACAGAGCATGTGAACTATAGAGATATCATTACGTCAAATATTCTGACAGCTGTCATTTATAATCTGTTATAACAATAATTATTCTCTGTTCACATCGATGGCTTAAATAATTATATAAATCAAAAGAAAAAAATATTAGTTTTCAAATAAGTATGCTTTAACATGTCCCAGATGAATGACAATGAGGATTTTCTGGGCGAAAACTTTATCAGCCTAATTGTTACCATTGGAGGCAATAAGAAAGTTGTTATATGTTGAAAAAATGCTTTTGTATAACCAATAAGATTAAATTGAAAATGGTATTAACGAAATATTGTCCTCTAAATTATAATTCGCTGTCGTTTTGACAATATTAAATTTAAAAATATACCTTTCTTACCTTAATGATCTTAGATTTATAGACTCTCTTTATGTTAACGTCTGTTGATACAATGAAATCGTAACAAGCCATTAATATATTAGTAGATGTTGCTTCCTAAGAGTGGGAAACAGTGCGTTTGAATAATGTTTATTTAAGCAAATCTCTGTTTACGCATCCATTACACTGTTTTCTAGCGACAGTAGCGCCGCCATATTTATCGAATACATTACATAGAACCAAACAAAGCACTCAAGCGCACGTCATCTTTACTTATGTACATCTGCTTTCACATACGCGCGAGACAATACTATTTTTGCATTTAGTTCACAATATTCATAGGTTACACTACGAAATGTTAAAAATAGTTACTATTATATGATTTTTGTGTTTCATCTGTACGTAAATACTCTGTGATCGTTGAACCTTAAGGTCGTGATATTTTGACATTGTTGTTATGTGGTATATAATAGTGACGTTGTTTTTAATATGGCTGCTGGACAACTTCCGCCGGAAAGAGATGACCGACTCGTTCGCGCATCACTGTGTACAAATGTTTGTATCGTTTTTAAGGTTTAAATAGTTTTTGTTTCGTTAATAAATTAAAGAGTACAGTGACCGTGTACAGTTTCAAAGTAAGTACGATTTAAATGAAAAGAAAAATATACTTTATAATGTAAACGTGACGTTGTCAGTTCATTCAAAAATACATTCGATATTCTTATATTTAACGTGTATATCCTGAAAAAAAGAAATGAATTTTTAACTTTCTATCATTACCACTGAACGTAACGTAACACGTTATTTTATAACAATGAACTTTATTTATATTCGCTATACTTATATAAATGTACAGATATATCTAATCTCGAATGCTAATCTAGTTGAATTATAGCTACTTTATTCCTAATTCTAATTTATAATTTTGATACATCAGAGAAACATCGAGCATAATTCTTTTCCTAGCTCGATGAGAGATCTAGAATTGGTCACACCATCCCTCACCGTGTATTCGTATATCATTCATATTCGAGTATTTATATATAAGTATTTATATATCACAATATTTGTTACATAGAACATAGTGAGAATTATTTGATGAGAAGAAGTTTTGTTTCATAGTATTAGGAAAGCAAAGTCTGCTTAGTGATTACTGATATATTTATTTTCTTCGTCCAATAAAGTCCAAGGGATCTGTATCGAAAGGGCTTTTTCGTCGCTAGGGAGTCCGTCCGTAACTATTGCTCTATTAACAAAGTCAAAGTTATTCTAGATTGTATGTTACAATTCAAATTGCCTCGCTGTGCTGTGGTCAAAATCTTGAATCCAAAAAAGGGTTTTTCTGACATGATGTTATAAGGATCGTGGATTTCGGTTATCAGCAGTTTTTACATTTGATAGCATGCCTCAAAAGCGTATATAACGCAGTCTAACGCCTGAACTTTTTTTCGTATCTGATTTGCCATTCGTACGGATTATAGGAAAGAGAACAGTTGTGTTTATAATATCTTCTGTGCAATACCTATTTTCCAGCTGAATGTCTGCCGGGGACAGTCTAAAGAATGATATCTATTAAATATTTTATATCTTTTGTTGAAGTCTTACCACTGAATATGGCCATCGAATTAGCATATCGTCAAATATCATTGAGAGTTTAATAACATTTAAGAACAGTATTTTTTATCTATCACTAACATTTAGTATGTACTTGACCATCTAGAAATGTACTAATATTTTTTGAAGACATAAAAAAAAATAATTATCAAGTATTTTTTTTACAAAACAAATTATATCGTTGGAATTATCGGTACTTATAATACCGTTTTTTTATTGTTAAATCTTCAGACGTCTAAAAAACGATATCAATGATAATCATAATTTCACTTTACAAAGACGTCGCGTTATTAGATCATGAGATTATTGTTTTTGTCCATCTGTTCGTTTTATAATTGATTGTCTCGTGTGATTCTTGGAAGATTGACTAACCGTGACTTACTGTGCTCTGCTCGAGCGGAGATGGGTTATTTGAATAAAGATAATTTGAACGAAATTATTTTAATAATACGTTTTGAAGTGACGTTCAAAATTAGTTTGTTATAATTATAATAAGGTCGTTTTGGATTATTTCGGTTACAGTGGCCAATTTGAAGGGAGGACAATCTCATATATGCAAGGCATATCCTTCTTGCCTCCCTATTGCCTCTCATAATCCGACGGGACGGCAAAATCCGACACGACCGGAAAAAGTACAGGCGCAGGATCAACTGCTTGTGTACTTCCTTCCAATTACTAGACTTCAGGCTGTAAGTGAGAATTTCGATAGAAAAATCCTATGTATATAAATATTCAAAGTCTATGTATATAAATAAACATAAACATAATCAGCCTGTAAATTTCCCACTGCTGGGCTAAGGCCTCCTCTCCCGTTGAGGAGAAGGTATGGAGCATATTCCACCACGCTGCTCCAATGCGGGTTGGTGGAATACACATGTGGCAGAATTTCGTTGAAATTAGACACATGCAGGTTTCCTAACGATGTTTTCCTTCACCGCCGAGCACGAGATGAATTATAAACACAAATTAAGCACATGAAAATTCAGTGGTGCCTGCCTGGGTTTGAACCCGAATTCATCGGTTAAGATGCACGCGTTCTAACCACTGGGCCATCTCGGCTCTTTCTATCAATCAATAAATCTCGTTATTCATAAAATAATACTTTTTAGACAAAAACACGGCTGGATTTAGGCTCGGGTTCCATCGACTGATTAAATGCTAATTGTGAATAACAGCATTATAAATCTGTTTATTTGAAAAGAACAAGTATGAGAATTTCCCGCCGTTTCATCCGCTTTCCGAAACGGTAGTGTTTAAATATTGACGATTCAAAAACGCTTCATTGTGAAGTTTACTTGAATAAAATACATTTGATTTGATGGAACTATGGCATATATAAATAGTTATAGATATTTTAATGCTACGAACGGATATTTCTATTTCATTTACATTACGTGTTAAACATTTAGATGTGTAAGTATTAAGCAATGTTACAATACTGTATGTTGTAGGATCATTCATTATACGATTTCGCAAATGAGTTTTGGAGCGGAAAGTTAAGTTAATTTAGGTTTATCACATAAATCGTTTTGAATTAAATGTATAAATATTCGAACTTAACTGAATTCTACATACATAGTCTTTATGAATGACATGCACAATATATTTAGTCAAATGTAAAAGAATATACAATTGAAATTATATTTTGCTAATTCTAATCAGGCCTGTCTTCATTCAGGTCTTTGGTCGAGTCTTGCACCATCGGAATTGGTCCGTTGAAATTTATTTTGGGGGTACGGAATTGGGAACTCTTTAAATTTACGATTACGTTTTCCTGACTAATTCTGGTTGTTTCGATCATTGTCAACGGACTTGAACTGCTCATGAGATAATACAGATGTAAACACAAGTATACACAATAGTATGCACAAGTTACAGGTCGAAAAAACGCAGGTAGATCACGTAGAAGACTATTGGCTTGACGTGATTTCAAGGCATGGGAGTATATAAGGAACAGCTTGTGAATGTGTCAAGCTCTGGGCAAAGGTTTCCTCTTGTTTAAGAAGGTTTGGAATTTAATCCAACACGCAGCTACAATGACAAATTTATTAATATTTGGCAGGTTCTTCAAAGTCTGTTCAGCTCAAAATCAGTGAGCAAAGTGTTTGCCAAAATTCTCCTTTTTTTTCGTTTTCCGGGAGTCAGTGAGAGTTGAATGGACGCAACTGTTTCCTCTTCTTTAAGAATGTTTGGAGGAGAAATGGATTCAAATTGAGCAAGTTCTACAAAGTCTGTTCAGCTCAAAATCAATGAAAATAATGTTTGCCATTTTGTTTTTGTTTTCCGGGATTCAGTAAGAATTGAATGGACGAAACCAAAACCAAATGAAATCATTGAGCTTATTTTTTTACCTTTTTAAAACCATGTCACGCGATAATGGAAAGCCCTAGACATCTCATGAATTTTCTTTGTTTTCAGGATTATTTTAAACATCACCCTTAGAGGCAGACTAGAGATATAATTTAGTACGTTTTATTATTTTTATAATTTAGAGGCGCTATAAATCAAATAACGACTGGACTAAATTTAAATTAACTGGACTAAATCGATTTCTATTCATCTGAACTTCAATTGTTTTTAATATGTACAAGCAAATTATATGCTCGCTAGATGTTTACCTATATGCCTTTTGTCAACACTAAAATCTACATAAAAAACATTTATTTATAACTTTCCTGATTCATTTTCATTTGAAATTAATTATTTAAATAAAAAATAAAACACAAATTTGTCTAGATTTTTCTTTTTAAATGCTTTGATTTCAAAGAATTCAAACATTATTTAGGTAAAAGACAAAAACAAAGAGAGCTAAAAACAATTAAAATAAAAAAAATACAATAAACTTTATTCAAGTGAGCTTTTCAAAGAACTTTCGAATCGTAATTAGTACAGAACTGTACTAAACGTAAAGCTATCACCGGTCGGAATGTAGATTCTACCGAGAAGAACCAGCAAAAAAACAGTTACTTTAGCAGTTACTCAATTCCAACATCAGAAATACAAAGCTACCTGTAGGAAAGTTAATAAGTATTACCTCCGCGCTTTTTTATCTTCTGATATTAATTAAAACGAAATATAGAAAATATATATTAAATTTTGTAAAGTGTAAAATTGAAATACAAAAAAAAATTAAGTAAGTCGAATCGGAACTGTTTTTTGATATGTTTAAAAGTGAGTTACGTAAATGACCTGTAATCATTGGTTTTTGTCACGGAGGTAAAAATTAAAGAACAAATTAATTACTTCCCAGAAGATGCTCATCAATTCCTCGATAGATGGTCATTGGGCGTGCGAACTAACACTCAGCTTCACCTGCCATACTAAAACGGATACTGGTTATACAACAAATTTTTAGAGTTACGTAGTCAAATACTGAAC
This sequence comes from Vanessa tameamea, assembly GCF_037043105.1. NCBI lineage: Eukaryota > Metazoa > Arthropoda > Insecta > Lepidoptera > Nymphalidae > Vanessa > Vanessa tameamea. The sequence goes on from NC_087325.1 coordinate 9,997,295, forward strand.
CCTTATTTGTCACGTTTCTCCGGAACCTTCATAATTTCGTCTAGTTATAATTAATCCTACATTAATTATAGATAAAATACTAAAAATAGTATCTTTTAGGACAGAAATATATATTTTAAATTTTTCTTTAATCTTATGAGTATTCAAAATAGGAAGAATATGTATTTTTTTTTTAAATTAACTCTAAGTGAGTTAAGTTCTAGTATAGCGACTTTTGTAGTATACTCTTGGGATATAAAATTATTTTTACGTTATCTCTTTTTTATTTTCGTATCGTCGATAATACTATATCAAAATGCTTAGTTTTTTTATGTAGTAAGTGTCAATGACATTACATGTGATTAATGCATTAGTGTGGAGTCCTCGTATATACAGTATTATAATTTAAATACAAGCAAGTATATGTTATAATGCACAAGTGTGTATGTGTGCAGTTATAAGTGATCTTTCATAATCCGATGAAACGTCAAACAGACCCGACAAGACAAAGTTCAGGTACAGGATCATTGGCTCTACGTGATGTCTAAAGCATAGGACTATAATTTTTTTTTATCTCAGCGCTGTTATTGAGAATTTGTTTGAATATGTTGACAGAAAAACTAATGTTTTGTTCAAATAGAGGATCCCGTGACCTGCAGACTTACAAGCTAACCATTAAGCGCAGATCTAAATAAAATTAAAGATTTAAAACCATACCAAGGGCAGTAAACAAACTTTAGAAAAAAGTTGAAAGTTATATTTCATCATATAAAACTAAAAAGAAAATCTGCATTTCACAGATTTCACTTTTTATTTGCTTATTAGCTAAAGCAAACGTTTCGCGGCGGGAAAACCAGTTAACAAACATAAATAATCGCTAAATATTTAAGTAATGACATGTATAAATTACATTAACAAATTAAAAAAAAAAACGAAATTTTTAGGTGAAACAATTATATATATATACTATAATCTTTACAGGAAAAACAGTGCTATTTTAAAAACGTTTATTTAATATTTAAAATAAAAAAAAACATGTTTTTTTACCATCCATATTAACATGTTCAAAAGCAAAGGCAGTCTTTGAACAGCCAAAAAATATATAAAATAATATATTTTGATCTCGTTGATCAAATAGGCGACATTATTCTGCAGTTTAATTGTTAATTACCATCAGCGTCGATCATCAGTTATGTAGGAATGGGAGAAAGAGCGAGGCTGGCCGCGCAGTCGTTACACACGCGCAATTCGACATGGTCAACTGTACTTATGAACAGTACAACATTTGGTGACCGTCAAGCAGCGTGTCCCGTGAACGATTTGGCGCGCTTTTTTGACATTTACATTTCTTTTAATTTATGGCATAGACTATCCATGAATTATCAGAACGAGTTTCGTGTACGAAAGTGAATTAACATATTGCTATATCGTGCTGTGAGAGTGAATGTGAAACTATGTGTTGCATAAGCGATAATATTTTTGGATGCTGATGGATTTTGTAAATTTTATTCGATATTCACTATTAATCAATCTTTTTATGTAAATTATTATTATGTTAAGGTAATATGCATAGTACATAAATATTAAAAAAAAACAATAAATAGACACATATTTTTAATAAAATAATAATTAATTTTAAATCTTCTCGGTCTCATAAAATGTAGATTTACTTTATCTGTGGCATCATAATACCTAGATATGTATAACATTCGTAGTAATAAAATTGAAAAATAAGAACTTCTATCAAAAATCAGTATTATATCAACAATCTTACAATATATTATTATCGATTTAAAATCAATCTGATTTAACATAAATAACAGAAAATCTCTTCCTTAAGATATTTATCAGTTTAAAATATTTAATATTCATATTAGTTGTAATAAACATAGTTCCATTTTTAAACAATGTAAATATTTTGTATCTGTGATGAAACTAACAAAAAATATTCTAAACATTGATCGATGCGCATACTTTTGCGATAAACAACGGGGCTGTTATAACAATACACACCACAATTAAATTTCTCTTTAAAAAAAAGCTACAAATAATTATCTAGAATTATTTGATTTATCTTTTCAGACTATATTTCTAAAAGTAAACGGTCATCAGATACATGCATAATTAAATTCAATGGAAATTAACTTTCGTTTTATTCATATACTTTATGTATGAGGATTTTTATTTTTATGTTTACGTAAGAGCACGTCATAGATAAATCACTTTAGTTTTTTCTCATTATAATTTATTTAAAAATTAAATATATTTTAAGAAAACAACGTGACGGTTTTTTTTTAAATATTTATAAATCAAATTTAAAAATAGATTAAAAAAGAATAAAGTTTAAATGGCTGAATAGTCTTCAGTCTATTCTAATTATCAATATTAAAAAAGTATATTGGATAATGGCGGGAATTGTTATCTTTAGGGTTTGTAATTAAAAGACGAATATTATTAGCATTGAACATGAGATAGAAAGTAAATTGTTGAACTGGTACCGTCGTGTAGTCATTACACGCTCACTGGGCAGGGGTTGTTAAAATCATGTCGTTAATGGTTGAAAAGCGGGTAACAACGTTAAGGTAGCCATGTTAACTGAAAAAATCTTATAAGTGCCTATGGATCCGCGAAATATTTGATATTAATTATCTTAAGAATGGTTGTAAGTTACTTTACAACTATCGAAATAAAGGAAGAAATATTTTATTTGTAGTAAACGTCCTTTTACTGTTTTTTTTTTTTTTTCATATAGGACTTGTACGTGCTTTACGTAACTACTTTTTTTAAACAAAATTATACACTTTCGTTGAAATAAAGCAATTAAGATTATATATGTTTTTTGTAGGATTGCTTTGATATTTTATGTTATAAAATTTTGTTTACTTTATATATGAGTATCATATTTACTGGTATATTTTTTGAATTTATAGTATTTTTGTAAATAAATTTACAAAACGATGTAAATTAGTCTAACTTTTACTCATGAGTTCTAATTGTACTTATACGTATTAATAAAAATCATACGACTTTTAAATCTGCCTCTAACATTCGCCACCCCTTAAGAGCTACGCCTAAAGATTATATAGCAAAGAATTGTATATTTTTTATCAAACATGACTATATTTCCTTATAGTGGACGTTGACACTATTTTTTTAATTCCACATCGCGCTGTAATTTGCATAATGTAATTTTCTATTTATCGTGTGACATAATCAAATATGTGTATACAAGAAAATCGTTTCATTAATGACGATGTGTTTTTATAAATCACGCGATAAAAAAAACCTGTTCTGTATAATGTATCAAACAGTTGTTAAGTGCGTGACGTTACAAGGGGTCATTACTTTGTAAAAGTAAGAGTTGTGGTTAAACTTGTTAATATTGTTTTGGGGTATCAACTTATGGTAGGTCTAATTAAAATATGTTAATATATTTATATAATAAAACGTCTATAAATCAGAAAGAACTGGTATACGTCTGTATACAAAGAGACGATTCAAGACGGTTTTCATCGTAGGCTGGTATTCTGACGTAAACAGTTTTTTTTTTTTTTTAAATGTGTTAAAGGTATCAACCTTGTCTAGAATTTTGCACACATTATATTATTTCATAAAATCCAAATATTAGATTTACCTTCTTGAAATCCATTTCAATCAGGATTTCTGAAATAAAAACTTCTTTAGTTTCTCTGCCTACGTTTCCATTGTTTTGATATAGATTTAAATGGTCTCAGGAAATGTACTATGCATAATACTTAAACTATATTTCCTTATTGTTTTCACAAATTGAAAAGTAAATGGAAAGCATTCCTTTACAATCATTATGATTTACATTCTCTCGGTGTTTTTTTGTTCGTATAATGTAATACTAGCTTTTGACTACGGAATTGCATATGTTGTTCATGTTTTAGTAGTTAATACTCATGATGATTATTTAATTTAATTGTTAAATTGAAATGTTTTGAATAATGTTTCTGTTAATCTCTCACTACATTTCTCAGAGACATCTCAAAGACATCAATTTTACTAAGCTAGTTTAATAATAGTATATACACGTATTATTCATTGAACACATTCAAAGTACTAAATGAATATTATAAATCCAAATATAGGAAACAAAAACTCTCGGCAGAGTTTGAATCTATGATTAAAATCCAAATTTCCTATCTATTGGACATTTTTGGCTTTTTTTTTTGTTATCTTATATTACCAGAGGATTCAGTAAAAATTGCTAAAATTGTTATTTAAATGATTAGGCACGTACGCAAAGCTGAAGTTGAAAGCTAGTATAGGCATATTAATAGAGTTAACGTCAACGAGATCATTTCTCCTCAGCCACGATGCTTCACATTTGACGCTCGTCACTTACGCAATATCATTGTATCTATGAGAATACGGAAATTACCGAATAAACCTCGTTTCTAATTACGTTCAACTTTGTTACATGCACTCATTACAACTCTGAGTGCGCTCTCAAACATTCGTACAAGTGTGTTAAATGACGAATAAAGAGAAAAATGGAAAAATGCCCAAGGAGAGATCAAAATCAGATAGTTGCAACGCTATCGCTAGGATTTTGAAGGATTTCTGCAGTTGTTCGGAGAACGCGGCGTGGTCACCGGATATGACATCAGACCGCAAGGGTCCCTTCTTAAAGAGTGAACTGACAAACATGTCGGGCATGCGGAGACGAATTATGACGATAGCAAAGAGGAAGAACAGGAATACGTCACCCGAACCAAAGCTGAGCCGCGACACCTTCGACAACAAGTCATCGTTGACATCGAACCTCATAAACACAACATTAAGTTCACAGACCAGTACAATAGGCAAAAACATCGATAACTTCCTAATATCGCGGAGGATGGTCGCCCTGGATGAAGACTTGTACGAAAAACCAATTCAAGTGAAGAATTCTTCATATGGAGAAAATTGGTCGCTTAGCAAAGCGTGGAAGAACAACAACATGGAATTCTTCAATCGATCACCGAATCTTGAATCGAATAGATTAATCGAACGCAACCTTCCGTTAGAAAGGATAGACGAAGTGCCGAAACGGAAACGTGATAGGAAGTTAAAGGAACAAATGCGTTACGACAGGAACATTAAACGTCATATACGGATACGCGTAATGCTGTCTTTAAGAATGAGGCGTTACGTTAAAAAGAGATTAAGAAAGCAGCACTTACCTCCCAGCCAGAATTCAAATGTGCCTCCGAGAAAATTCCCACGCGGGACGCCTGCTACTTCTAGTTTTGGTACAAGGTCGTACCGAAGCGTGATGACGGATAAGAATAGTGATGGGACTGTATTATTCGATGTACATGAAGCAAGAAATTCAACATTGGAGTTGTGCCACGACTACGATGAGGACCTCGACACTTTGGATATTGCTTTACGCGCCGGTAATTTTAGGTAGGTTTTTTATTATGTTAGTATTGAAATAATGTTGACAATAACGCGCAAAATATATTCATGTTATTAATAATTAAATAAAACAAGTCAGTTTGGAATCGTTTCAAGATTGTAACTATTTCCAACTTTCTGCAATTGGAATTCTGATTATTTGATTCGAAATTTTGATCTTACTAAAACAGAAGTTGTTCTTAAATTATTGTTTAACTATCGCTGATACTGATATACTACAGAATATCTTACAAAGGTTAGAGTTTTTCAGTCATTAGACAGTATAAACCGCTATGTCCCTGCGTTATAAATCTGTAATATCTTCAAAAATATTCATTTAAATTACATGTTGTAAAGGGCCATATTATTCTATATTCAAAAACAAGGTATTTAAGGTACTTAATTGGATAAGGATTAAAGCCGTATTGCATCGCTTCGAAAATAAGCCATTATTTCTTGTAAAAAGTAAAGGATAAAAATGGTTAGACATAAAGAGATAGACATAAATCATAGCGGACTTTTTTGAAGACCTTTTTAAGGCGTACAATATTGTATTACATTATTTTAATCTATCTCGTTGGGTTCAGTCAGCGTTTGCAATGTAAGCTCAAAAAATGTGTTTATTTACCACATCACATTAGAAACCTCTAAAATTATCAGTGTTTCTCTACTATATTGTGCATGTATTATACATATAAACTTTTCTTTTGAATCAATCTATATATGAAAAAAAAACCGCATCAAAATTAGTTGTGTAATTTTAAAGATCTAAGCATACATAGAGACAGACAGCGGTAAGCGACTTGTTTTATAATTAAGTAGGTATTATTGATAAACTTCTGGGTTTTCATTTATATTAAACTAAATACTGCAAGCATGATTAAACCTTTATCCAATTAACTGGTATTGTTTAATGTTCTATCTTTTGAAAAGATAATTCTACTGAAATAACATAGAAGGCTGAATAAGAATTAAAATAATCTTATTATAATTGGTGATTTTCCAGAAAAATTTAAATACGAAAAGTGATTATGCTAAAATGTATTATCTCATTAACTTACGTAATTACTTAATTCCGTATACTGTTCGAGATTTTTTCGCAATTAAAATATTCAAATTAATTGCGTTATACGTGCAAACGAAAAATACGGATGTTATAATTACAAACGATATATCTCACCGACTACTGTTAGTCATTGAACTTACGGGGCTACTGACAATGGGTCCGCGTCACGCTGTCTACGTCCGTATCCGGAGTGTCCATGTTTGGGTAATTTTTACTAAATATTAACCTAATTTGAAAAAATAATATTTCTGCATGCTTTTCTCAATTTTTAACGTATTCGTTTTATTACTAATGCAGGGAATTCACATTACAAAGCGAAATACCACTCACTGATTAATCACGAAATCTCAGAAACTATAACACCAATATACTTGGAATTTGGCAGGAGGTACCTAATAGGGTTTAGACATCCGCTAAGAACGGATTTTACGAAAATCCACCCTGAGGGGGTAAAAATTCGCTCGGGTAAAGCAAAAGGTTTAGCTAGTTTTACATATAAAAACCGGTTAGTAGACAGGCGAGAACAATGAAAGTATTTTACTTGTTACACTACAATACAGATGAGAAATGAATAACAAACACAGAAAAATAAAAATAATTAAATATTTATTATTAAGTTATGAAGTAATGGTTTTTTAAGCGATATTTGCACTTAATTTCGTTTCTAATTATACTCATAAAAATCTATTTTATAATATACTTGCACACCTAAACTAAAAACAATACAATACAAAACAAATATACTTTATTGTACACTAATAAAAGTAGGAAAACAGGGTGGCAACATTGACTAAACAGAAATTTTTATCAGACACAACTTTAAGTTTAATAACGACATTTATGCGGTTATAAGATCAAGGCTATAATCTCAAATTTAAACAAGATATTTAGATAAACAATGCAAGTCTTTTGTTTATTTATTAATATTATATATGAATATTTGCAATGAGGACCTACAATCACTGAAACGAAATAAAATAAATTGAATCCAATAGTTTTTTTTCGCATAGTGTTTTCAGGTTTCACACGCTGTTTGAAAGGAAGTTTTTGGATTGTTTTGATGTTTTATCTCCATTATATGATCCGTGCAATAGTATTCAAACTACCTTGATTCTAGAACTAACAAAGGTATAAAATTAAAAACAGTTGTCGATTTGAGGACAAAAGAATTATTTATCTTAAAACAAATACATCTAAATAGATAAATTAAAAAATATTTTTTAGTTTATAGAAATAGAAATATAAAATGAGCCGAGATGGCCCAGTGGTTAGAACGCGTGCATCTTAACCGATGATTTCGGGTTCAAACCCAGGCAGGCACCACTGAATTTTCATGTGCTTAATTTGTGTTTATAATTCATCTCGTGCTCGGCGGTGAAGGAAAACATTGTGAGGAAACCTGCATGTGTCTAATTTCAACGAAATTCTGCCACATGTGTATTCCACCAACCCGCATTGGAGCAGCGTGGTGGAATATGCTCCATACCTTCTCCTCAACGGTAGAGGAGGCCTTAGCCCAGCAGTGGGAAATTTACAGGCTGATTATGTTTTTATGTAATAGAAATATAATTTTGGATGTTTGTATCTATATTTTAAGGTTAATTTTTTGATCGATTACCATGTAAGTTATATATATTTATATTTCATAATGTATATATATTTTGTTTTATAATCAGAGTGTATATACTCTTGATTATTATAAACCAAATATTTGTTGTAACTATCGCTCAAGTGAGAAATTAGTGTCGCGTTTTTCTTATTTTTATGTAAAATACTTTACGTTGAATTATTTACAATAATTAATCATTTAATTTTGGAGTCAGTGCCAATCCAGGAAAGGATAGGCCGACGTATATTTATTCTTAATTTTATAAACTGGCTGTGATGTTAGTTATTATTAAATGTTATTTTTGAATTTGAGTTCTAAGTGGTCAGCTTATTAAACACTCTACTCAAATGAAACAGTTATAGAACAAGTGAAAAATCCTCTAGTTCTCCATACCTTAGTATTGTTACTTTGTTTGAATTCGGTGAAATTGAAGAGATCTTATTGAACAGTATGTCTTCTGTGCTCTGCGAGATTTGAGTAAACTACATATAATTTTAATTAATGTTTAATACTGTAAGTTTATTCTAGGTAAATTAATTCTAAGTCTTAACTGAGGCTTACAGAATGTACCTATTTGTTATAAAAAAAACAAGTATTTCATTTACAATGAGACATATTTTACTTTACCTATTAATTTTGAATTTGCGAAAATTGGGATACTTCTGTCTTTCTTTATTTTTATTAAATTTTATATGTTAGTTATAGTTTACCTTAGAACCATTGAATACTGTTTTGTAAAGTTATTGTTTAATAAAAATAGCAATAAATAAATCATAATCACAACTGTCTATATAATATTATCTAAATAGCTAATCAATATTCAGAATGTAACATATAATGATATAAAATATATTTATTTTTACAGACATATAAAGTAAAAAATGATCTGCTGTGTATAAAAAATCATTAATGAACTAACTTTTATTATTTAGATGGAATTGACTTTATATTAGCGATAATTTTAGCGCGACATCGCATATAAAGTGCTAAAATCATTATAATAAAATAAGTATTATACTACATTTGTATCAAACTGATTCAATGTTATAAAATCGTAAAGCACTGTATTTTATACCAGTTACATGAAAATGGGCTAATCGTATAACGGTCTGTATTAAGCGTACGTACAGCGCCATCTAGTGCATAGTAGCTGAATAAACAATCTACTTTCGACATAGTTCAATCATTTAAAAATAGATGGCGTTGTGCTTATTATAAAATAGCGTTGAAGTCTTTTATTCAAGTAAAATCTAATGCTTTCAAAATGCATTGAATATTTATTTCAGTAATTTTAACTAATACTATTTAATATTTTATGCATTGGTTAAAATATTCGCACCACTTTCTTTTAGCATTTTCGATGCTTAATCTCATTCCTTAAAAAAAACTGATTATTTTAATAATAATTTTAGATAATATTTTATCGTTATAATGTAGACTATACGAAAAAGTAAATTTGAGATATATCTTTAAATATTTGCAATACAAAAATTTAAAGTTTTGATTTGAAATTGTTGCAGGAGCGGTCGTTTAGCTGTCGAGGGCTGGTGGTGTGGGCGCGCTATGGCGGGCGGGCGCGCCAACAACGGTGCCTTGGCGCTCCACTACGCAGCAGCAAGGGGCTGCCTTGACTGCGTGAGGCTTCTAGCCAACACTACACCTGATGTTTCGTAAGTGTTAGAAATATAACGATTAGTAAAAATTTGTAAAATTGTGTGTCTTAATCTCATTGACTTTGTTTGGTATATTTAATATTTGTCAGTACGCCAGAAAGGTATATTAGACTGGGGTATGTCGGAGGTTAGTTGTATTAATTAGTACGTAGTTTAATTAGTAGTTAAACAAGATATATGTTTAAAGTTATTATAAAACATGTAAGATCTAACATTATGACCAACATACTGAGTATTAAAGAGCGGTTAATAAAACCCTCGGTAGAAAATAATCTACATTTCTAAGGTTTTATTTAATCATGTAAAAAGCACAGTTCGAATCTAAATGATTTAACTTAGGAATAATGTTAATTCGTAATAATAAGATTTCATTGTGTTTGTACTTATTGTCAACCGCAATTACGTCTGTTTTTAAAGCGCTAATAAGTGTCATTGAATTGAGATCAATATCTGCAGTGTGTTTTTAGTCCATCATCTATTCTGATGTTGCCACAATTTAAACGCTTGGCAAAAGCACTTATATAAATTAAATCGTTTTTTTTATTCAAAACCAAAGTCATTACGATAAACAAATACATGACGTTGGATTATACATAAAAGTAATAGACTGAGAACCAGTGATCGGACTTACGGTATAGTAGCAAACTCCATATTACTGCCAGGTATACTGCTTCACCTGCTGCTGGGGAAATGGAGGTTCACTATTCCCGTCATTGGTTTTTTTGAGCGCGCCAAGGATTCGAAAGGAATAAAAATTGACTTTCAAAACGTGATCGCAGCATGTCTTCCGTTTTGATATCTTAAAATATATTAGAAAAAATATAGAAAAAAATAATGACAGACACTTATTCCGGTTCCCACAACATTTTTTATAATTTCAAAAGTATCTAAATTTGATACAAATTTGCGTTATTTCAGCAAAGCCTATATTTTATTACTACATTTATATTAGCTTTTGTAAATATATGTATATAATAATAATATAAATATTATACAGTATTATTGGTAATTCGACGTATTCCCGTTAGGAGGTGATAGGGGTGATTATTTGCGATAATTTTAACCCCCATACCAATAACCCTGTATATAAATATAGGCTAATATAATAATTTGGTAATTTTTTACAAAAATATAAATATATAAATATTGGACAACATCACATACATTACTCTGATCCCAATGTAAGTAGCTAAAGCACTTGTGTTATGGACATCAGAAGTAACGACGGTACCACAAATACCCAGACCCAAGACAACATAGAAAACTAATGAAGTTTTTCTACATCGACTCGGCCGGGAATCGAACCCGGGACCTCGGAGTGGCGTACCCATGAAAACCGGTGTACACACTACTCGACCACGGAGGTCGTCAAATGTACACAAATATGCAATGAGTGACTTGAGTAAAAACTAGTAATTTATAAATGATATGTCTATTGGAATACATATAGCTACTAAATTAGCCTTGCATTAGGAGCTGTTGGATCGTTGCACCATATCTGTTTAGCCTGAGGCTGACGTTACTGGCATACGTTGATTATAATGAATACACGAAACATATCGTACCAGGCCGTCTCGACACCGCTTGCGTTTGATGCCTCGATATTAACCGTGCAACAGATAATACATGCTAAAATTTCACCAATAAAAACTCGACTATTTTTTGTGTGTCAGTGACTTTAATAATCGGCAGCCATATTGAATTTTATCATGTCAAATATATGTTTAATTGGCCGTGCCATGTTTTAATTGATACGTGCTTTTAATCATCTCATAAATTTGAAATAATTGTGAATTTGATCTCATATGCTTTCTTCAAAACAGTTATAAAGAAAATTTTCTTTTATATTTTATAGAGGGTAATGTTTGAAAACTACTATAATACATTTTCTAACATAAGATTACTGGATCGTTGAGATTGTTTAGTCACAGTTTCAATAGCACCACTGAAGCGTTGTATGTTGGTACGTGTATGGTCATAATGACTCGGCTTTTTGTATGATTATCAGCCAATAACTGTTCAATCACGAATGATAACGGGCCTACATATAACAGTTTGTAATAATTACGAATTAATTATTATATTTATTAATCAGTACCGTGACTCTATCACTGGACTTTAGGTAACTATTGACCATAGTTTAGATTTTAATATATTTTTTTACATTAAACATACTTATATATTTTATGTTATATGCAAGATTACTATTGGCTCTCGCGTGATATGCGTACATACATCATGTTAAAAACGTGCTTTAACGACATTTGTAAAAGTGGCTGTAATGATTACGTATAAATATATTTTATGATTATATGGATAGTTGCTTTTATTATATGCATAAACATGTATAATATATGTACGTAAAATTTACAAATAGTTATTTAAAATATTAGTAGGCAGATTTCTTTGTAATTAGTAATATGTCTTCATAGCTTAGCATAATTACCTTTACGAATGACAGATTAAATTCCACCATTAAGATTTTTTTTAAATCTACGATTATACGAACACATCGCATCTCAATTTTTTATTAAATGCTCTTATAAGAAACGCCAGTACCGGTGAAAGCGTTACCGAATTAATTGCGCTTATCCAAGATCGTACAATCTGCGCATCTTCACACTCGAAGGATTGCTACCACGTTTATGAGAGCCTGGTACTTTGGATCGCTCAATATTTGCATATAAAGAGGCTTTTTTCTTATATTTGTTTTTTCAAACAGCCCACCTAATCTATCAATGATGCTATTTTGAAAAGACTCACTTTAAAGTTCACTAGTAATTGGAAACTGACTCAGATACGTTATGATTGCGTTTATCCTGTTATAGTTTACAATTATTTTAGTCAATGTCGTACTGCTATATGACATTTATGATCACGCTTTGTGTTTCGAGTTAGTTGTTCCAGAATCGCTCTGTACAAAATTGTACTTTGGTAAAATAAAACGAGAAGTTAAAATATTTTGTGAAACACGACTGATACACAAAAAAAAAAAAACATTGATCTGTAATATCATCCAATCTTCCATGTTTCTCATATTCTTCTCATTACCTGAATTATTGTGGGATGAAATCACAGTAAGTCAAATGCCATAAATAAATAAGACAATCGATAGATTCTGCAGTGGTACTTCAATGATCTTAGCGTGTTTGTTTGATATTATCATAATGCATTTCTATAATTAGGCTTTTGACAAATGTTCATAGTTCAAAATTCAAAGATTGAACCCGTGAGCCTAAAATAAATCAAAACATTCGCTTATTCACAACACAGTCAACATGATCTTACGTTAAATGCAAATGTTTGCCTCATTGAATTTCTTTGATATAAAATTGCCTATGTAATATATAGGAATTTCTCTTACTTACCTGTAAGAGTCACCAAAAGCTTACTTTGATATTTTATCAATAAAATATATTTTTTTAGTATTTTAATTGTAACGATATGTTAAAACTTTTAGTTTTATTTTTAAATTCTTATAATTAATAGTGAGGGAAGACTTAACGATATTATTGATTTCATAGTAGACCTTTTTTTATAGAAACTCTTTACGATCTAGCATATTCAATATATATTATAAATATGTATTGCAAATTGTCTGTATATAATATATAAAAAATATATATATTGGGAACATCTAGTTTCACCGTCAAAAATAAAAGTCCACGAAATAGTTTAATAATGTTTTAAATATCAAGAAATATATTACTTCAATATATAATTTATAGTTCTATTATCTTTCATCTCGTGAAACGCTTTTAAATATATAAAAATTATGTAAAATCACGCGAAGCTCTATAAGTAAGTGGGTAAGAAGTAGTCTTTAGTAGAAGGGAGAGGACACATTACTTAAGGAAGAGGAAATAATATCATCAATATGAATATATTATATAACGCGCCTGCTTTTTTAAATAGTATTTACATAATTGTGTACATTTAAAAAATGTAAACGTTATACCAAATAATTAAAAATAATACGCATATTTATATATAGCTATATTTTTATTAGTAGTAAATTTCGTAATAACATAAAAAATTTAAAATTATCTATAATGTAAATTCCATATACCGCGTTAAGTTGCTTTAACATTACAGTAACATTTATTAGCGGACATTAAGAAAAGCGGATTAAATTTGAGCTGGAAATAGGTCGTTCGTGGCGATGTTAACAGCTTGCAGCATAATGTCTATCACTTAAAGCGACGTAGCTTATAGCTACTAAAAAATCCGCTGCCGTGTCCCGCTTCGCTAAATACTATGCTACGTTCTAAGCAGAACTCATTTGCTCACCTAGAATTGCATTAGTCGAGTGAAATTTTACACTGCGAACGCTCGTACCGGGTGCAATGTGCGTGAGTGACCGATTACTGGCTATTCTGTCGTCTGTATAATATTTTTGTTAATCTGTGCTCATTTTGTGACGATGACATTTGATTGACATTGCTCATTAGGTTCTTTTCGTGTTCAGAATGGATTTGAAGGTTTTTTTTCATGCACACAAATCAAAATCATTTTTAAAATTAATTTTAAAGTGAATTTCAATTATATTCCGTTAACGCCTATTAATAAAATATAAATATATATTTCTTTTTTATTTTGAAAAAAAATTCTGATATTTTGATGTGTTACAGATATAATCGTTATTTTTAGTCTGTACCTGTTACTTTTACGGAAGTGATATCAATCAGAACATAACAATAATATAAGTATTAAGGTCAAGTGCATATACAACAATAAGTCTCTGAACAATGAGCGTTTGTTCATCTCGTGTTCGTAATCTCTCTTCCGATTGAATTAAAAGTCGTAATAATCACATTATATAGAGCTATACACGTTCATTTTAGGTCAAGAGATTTCATAACATTTTTTTTGGAATTAATATCAAAATCAATCTTTAATTGCAGACTTTTAATATCTTATAAATATCTAGCATTTACATCTTCCAAATAATTTAATTTAAATTTGCTTACTGACGGATATTAGATCGAAGTCATTTCTTTTATTGGATAATGTGCGGTAATTAGTAACTTGATACTACGTTCTTGATTAAGTAAATGCCAAATTGTTTAATTATCCGATTAGTTTGTCTTTTGATACGTATCATTTATATTTCCATTGGCGGTAGGGCTTTGTGCAAGCTGAGTACCACTTACTCATCAGATATTACCGCCAAATAGCGTAACTACAGGTACAAGGGATATAACAGCAGTTCCTAAGGTGGTGGTGCATGTAAGGAATGGTTAAAATACAGCGCCAATGTATACGAGCGGTGGTGACCGCTTACCATCAGGTGGTCCATTTGCCTACCTATAGCGTAAAAATTACAAGTTTCTGTCGTATGTTTCTTTATAAATTGTAGTATTTCTTCTGATTTGACCCTTAATTTATTTTTACCAAGTTTTTTATTTAACTTTTAAATTGTTAGTAATTAATACTAATATTTATTCAATAATGATCACAGCTTTATTGTTTTCGTATGAATTGAATTTTTATAGTGTCATTTTCTTGTTATGTAATAAAAATATCAATTGCTGAAATAAATAGGAAAAGAGTTTGCTGTGAAAGAAGTAAAAACTAGACCGTAATATTTTAAATCGTATTAATAAAATGTTTTGTTCCGTTTAATTGTAAGAAAAAAACCGGTTGTTACCGGTTTTATTCTGTATACGGTAAACGAGGCTTAATAGTCCATTAATTTCTTTCAACGTTTCAATAAGTTAGTAATAAATTAGCAAAATATTATCGTTATTAGCAATTGTCTTATGTATTTTTTTTAATCGTAGGAACCGTATTATATTTTACGTAAATAGGCAAAGGTATCATTTATGAGGTTTCATAATTGATCAGTATATAAATGAAAACCGATATTTTGTTTTTTTTTTGTTGTTAACTCAACTTTTTTTTATTTTTTATGATTCAAGTATATATTTTAGGCAAAGATCTAACCAACTATCTAACAACTTTTATGTTTATGTAGTTAAGGGCTTAAGCTTACTCAGTTTTATTAATTAAATTTCATTTTTAGTTTAATTCGATTCGTATACAATTTCAAATACCTTTCGATATTTCATACAAAATGACAATGCGCGTGCTGAAATGTATCGCACCGTCTCCTCTAAGCTATTTGATAAATCTTTCTGGTTGTAATGGATTACTTGTCAATTGGAAAATTGTTTTTATATACGTCTATGTTGATTGCATATAAGTAGACGTTTTCACTTGAAACGAACGTTTGTTACAATTACGCTGTCGTGTGACAGGTATCACTTAAGTAAATAATATAAGAAAATCTATAAAATGTAATTTTACAAGTTAAATTGTTGTAATCAACGTGTTGTGAGGCTGTAATGCTAACGATCCTAATGTTACGGTCACCGTGAAGATAAATAATATACGGATATAATTATAGAATAAGTACGCGTGTTATAATTTATGCTATCGTGACGTCACAAAATGACCACAGATTAAAAATTGTTATCAGGTTAAACTGAGAACTTTTGAAAAAAAAGTTTTATCTTGTGTGTAACGAACACGGAATTGTGTCAAAGTGTGCGAAGCCAGCGGTTTGAATTGTGTGATGATATGCTCTGAAAAGTAAACTGCAAATAAAGATGGCGACTTGTCCACGCCGCGAGCGCCCTCTCCGGGCCTCGACTACACGGCTTAAGTATTCGAAAACGATACCCGCGAGTACTGTCAGGTAAATCTTATTATAATTAGAAATTACTAGCGGCGCCCCCCGGCTTCACACGGGTGCATGATATAAAAATATTCATTACCATACAGCACTCAGGCATTTAGCTTTCTACGATTTAAACAATTTTAAGAATTTGATCATTAGTTCCGGATATTACTCCGTACATACGAACAAACCAGCTTTTCCTATTAGTAATACTAGTACAGATTTAAAATTCAGTTATGCTTGTGAAAATTTTATTCGTATAAAAATGTATTCAACCTCAATTAAATTGCTCAATGTTTGAATATTAATAATTTATGTAACGGTTTTCTTATAGTGTTTATCAAATATTGAATCAATACACCGCGTTGCCCAATCATGATGGATCCGGTGTGCATTTATAATTTTATATCTTATCGGTTTTTCAGTTGAATACCTTGATATATTTACGACTAACGCAGTCGCACAGTTCTAATGAGTCTATTGTAATATTTTAGTTAAAAATCTTGTTTCCTGAATGTTGAAAATACATTATATAAATAAAGAAGATATAATATAGGAAACGATGAAACAGTTCAGTATAATTTTCTCCACTTTGATGAGCGAGTTTGGTTAAATAAAAATTATGGAAATAATTAAAAGTTATATATATTCGTAACATAAAAATGTTTCTTAAATAAAATATATATATATATGTGATCGAATTTCTATCAATGGGCCGATAGTAATTATAACTATTGTGTGGAAATATTGAACCAAAATGGCTCAGTGCATGGAACTTGGAGTATTAACCGAAGATCGCGAGTTCAGAGACAACCCGTGCTACGTTTCATGCGCTTCGTTTATTGTGACGAAATCTTCACTTGAAATTCTGTCATAGGTTTAACCACTAAGCTACATTTGATAGTGGTTTTATAAACTTCGAAGATTTTACATACTAAAATACCGTATTCTTACTGCATATATTTCCAGTTATATCTAAATTCGAACGATAAAATTGATTAGCGTTTTTATTGTGCAGAATGTATCGGGGCTTTCAACAAATCTAATATCAATATTACTACTACTTATAGTATAATTTAAAATGAATCGATATATAAGTATTTTATGACAGTAGTTTATCTTTTTGACTAGGCAAACATTCATATAGAAATAATTATAAGAGTTAAATCTTTATTAGTATTATTAAAATTATTTACATAAGAATTGTTAACATTAAGTCCTTAAATATATACAAATATGAATTAAAATTGTTACTGTATAAATCTTGACCGCGTGGAATGGTGTCACAAGTCATCACAAGTAAAAACGCTATCACAAGTGGAAGCAATAAGGCGAGGTGTTATACTTTTAACGAAGCTTTTTGCAAATACAAGTCTATATATACTAGTATAATAGTACATTTATATACTGTTAATATTATATATATTTATAATAAACGCGTCAATTACGTAACAAGCGTTGTATTGAAAGATTACTCAGGAGAAATTGCTTCAATCATTTTAACATTACAACACGAATGTCCGCTCTGGATGGTGTTTTCTCTGAATTAAAAAAATTACAAACCTGACAAGTGACCGCATTCTTTAGAAAAACTGTTCAGTAATTATAATTACAACAATGATATTGTCACTGTAGGTGGTAAGTCATTAGTGGTAATATTTATATCATTAGGCAATGATAGTTCATTGCCTAATTATTTATATATATGCAGATCATGCTGAGATGAGATGAATCGAGGGTTGTGTTACTTAAGACGATAAAATTAGTCAATATAATTAAAATAGTAAATTTACGTATCAGTATTTATATTTAAATATTATTATTATATTTAAATATAAATACTGATACGTAAATATTATTAAATATTATTATTATATTTAAATATAAATACTGATACGTAAATTTACTTAATTTACTTTAAATAATGAAATATACGTATCAGTATTTGTATTTAAATATAATAATAATATTTAAATATAAACACTGATACGTATATTTCATTATTTATGTAGTAACAGTTTATTAATGTATCACTGCTGGACAAAAGTATTTTTTATTCTTGAAGAGAAGCTTTAGACCTTATCCCGTGCTTCAATGCATTATTATGGATATATTCGTGACAGAATTTCAATAAAATTCGATACATGAAGGCTTCCTAACGATCTCTTTCACCAAACAGCACGACACGACAGCACGATAACTTATAAATACATCAGATAAAAATTCAGTGGTGGTTGCTCTGGTTTTAACTTACCGGCTTAGTTATATATATTGCATATTCATACTATAATTATTTTATTATTAATAAATATTGTTATTATAAATTTTTTAGTTATTTATTATTTGCATAAAGTAGAACTTTTCACGGGCGTACAATAATTAATTAGTATACATGCCTTTTTATATTAATTGTAATTAATTGTAGATTTGTTACGTAGTATGAATTAAAAAAAATACATTACAAGGTTTAATCAGCACATTATATAAAATATGAACTCAAAAAGGAAGAGCGAAAGGAACGCACATAGAAAGAGAAACAAAATCTGATTCGTATAATAGCAAAGTTTTGAGTTGATAAATTAAAAAGAAGCATTACAAGATTAATTCATTATAGTCAAAGTTAAACTAGCATTGGTTTGGAAATAAAAACGCCTCAGGCCTGAAGACAGCGTCGAAAGAAATTCAGCGGGACATTTATCTCTTTTCAAACCTTCTTTTTCATTCACTTCTTACTATTAATAAACAGCCCGGTTATTTCATTCAGAACGTGTCATTCATTATCATTCAATAATGCTAAATAACCTTATTCAAAATAATATTACTGTTTTGTATATAAAAATAATATTTTGTTTATTAATAAATGTTAATCTCATGTATGTAAATTTCCCACTGCTGGGCTAAGGCCTCTTGTCCCTTTGAGGAAAGGTTAGGAGCATATTCCACCACGCTGCTCCAATGCGAGTTGGTTGAATACAGATGTGGCAGAATTTCGTTGAAATTAGACACATGCAGGTCTCCTCACGACATTTTCCTTCACCGCCGAGCACGAGATGACTTATAAACACAAATTAAGCACATGAAAATTAAGTGGTGCTTGCCTGGGTTTGAACCCGCAAGCATCGCTTAAGATGTACGCGTTGTAATCACTGGGTACTCTCGGCTTTTTTTGAATAAATTACTCAATAAAAATAAACAGATTGTAAAATATCGTTGTAGATTGATTAATAGTCTATATACTAATATTATAAATATGAAAGTAACTCTGTCTGTCTTTAACGCTGTCACGGTCAAACCACGGAGACGAATTTGATGAAATTTGGTATGCAGTCGCTTGAACCTAGGCTAGTCTGTTATACCTAGCACCTGACGACTACTACTAAGGTGACTAACCTTTAAAATGCGAGAGAGGCCGCAGGTGATACGGAGTTTCGTTCTATATTTCTCGGTATCTGCATCTATAGTTTGACCGTTAAATTTAATCTTGTAAAGATTTTAAGAATCTATTCAAAAATCCTTAAAAGCGTACTTAAATATAGTGTATTCTGATTTTAATTTTTCACAAAGCAACTGTTGGCCGCCAAAAAACTATGAATTTACTTAATGTCGCTTGAAGGAATGTAATTTTTATTTTATGATATAGGTAGGCGGACGAGCAAATGGGCCATTTGATGGTAAGTCACCACCTCCTATAGTCAACGGCGCTGTAAGAAAAAATAACCATTCCTTATCCTTCCTTAGCCAATGCGCCACCAACTTTGGGATCTAAGATGTTATCTCCCTTGTGTCTGTCCCTCACTTGTAAGGACTTACTGTTGAAGGCTAGATGTATTTGTTACAGTAAAACGATATCAGTAGCGAATTTCTTTGTATTACAATTGTTGTTAGTGCTTTGTGCGCTCTCGCCTGGGTACCAACGTCACTTATTCCACTGTTAAATAGCTTACTCGGTAAGTTTCTGCTTGAAGGGTGAGTGAGTCAGAGTAATAACAACACAAGGGAGATCTTAGTTTCCAAGGTTGGTGGTACATTGGCGATGTAAGGTATATGTTTTAGAGCCAATATTTATAGGCGTTCGTGATCACTTACCATCAGTATCAGGTGGCTGGCATTTGCGGAAACGCCTACCAATTATGAAAGAAAAAAAAACACAAATTTAAATATTACGTAACATCCTTGTTTTAGAATTTGATTACATCTATTTAATTTATGTAAATTAAAGAACTTTCAAAATGATTTACATAAAAGTTTGTAATAATTGATATTACTTGAACTTCTTTCTATGTCAACTAGCTTCGTTATAAGACCCTTTACAAATACTAGTACGCAACATGTAAAAAACGGTTTCGCTAAGTTACAAATAATGATTACAATATGTAACTGATCGAGCGTTACATTACAAAACGAGGTGACCATTAATAAAAGAACATTCGATTACTTTCCCTAATTACACATTATTCCTTACACTGCTTGCATACAATTAAATATAAATATGTTACATTTAGACGGAAATAAACTTTAATAAAAGTCGATAAGGTATATATTTGCTTAATAAACATGTAACGTTTTTTATATGTCTCTGTTAAACAATGAGTGTTTTTTACAGCGCCATCTGTTGTCGAATAGAAATGGTGGGAAATATGGAAGAAAATCTTTTGACATTGTCAGGTGTTTTCTCTTGTTGACTATGTTGTGACTATTTCAATGTTGAAGGTCAATTGCTTGAGTTGAAAGTATAGTTTTGTACTTGTTTAAGCATGTCATAGCTTAATCAATTTTAAACGACATATTATACATATTATATAGTAACGATTTTTTTTTTTATATAATAATAAATTATTTGATTAAATATAAGATTGAAGCTATTCAAACTATTGTGTGTGGTAGTGTCATTAATTTTAAAATAATTAAGACATCTTTGTTTTCAAAATAAATATATTCTAAACTAATAAAAGAGAGAATTATTTATATATGTAAATTTGAGTGACAAGTATCATTAATTTATATCGCTATAATCTTAAAAACTGGAAACACTTTCGTTATATTTTTTTTTTTTACATAATAAAGGCGAAGGAAATAAAACGCAATTGAGAGACATAAACTTTTCCTTGCATTGTTTTAAATGTCATATCAAAATAATCTTAAGTTCCTATGTAATATTTGAAATGTTTTAGCCGAGAGCCTAGTGATTACTACACGTGAATCTTAACAAAAGACTGCGGGTTCAAATGAACACATTTTTTCATGTCATTAATTTGTCTTTACAAGTTATCCCAAAAAAACATTGTGAGGAAAACTGCACATTAGGGATTATATTTTGCCACATGTATATTCTTAAAAAAGGCAGTCTTAGCCCAGCAGTGAGACATTTCTGGCTGTCAATTTACTGCCTTTGTCTATATTAAAAAAAAAACAACACGTCAAACTTATTGTTATTATTTAATCGTACAAAACTGCCGTAATGCGAATCATTTTACCGCCAAATTTATAGTCTCAAGAACATCATAGCTCATTAAAAACAAGGCTAACACTTGAAATCATTTTGCAACAGAGCGGAGATTTTATCTGAAGCAATTTGGAGGCACTCGATCGGTGTAGCGAAAGTGTTTGTACGAAACAGCCATGTCATGTAGCGTGGCGACGGACATGCTGAGAGAAACGTGTCATGGTCCAAGTTATGAGAACACTGGGGCGTTTAAGTTTATGCTGGACGTAATTTTTTGTGTTTTGTGTTTTGTATGGATTCTTTGAGAAATATCAAATAAATGTATTATATATGATTATAAATATATATGTATATATATATATATATATGTATAAATTTGATAGTTTATTTACGATAGTTCTTTTTAAAATATTTTATATTTAACGCACTGGGTGTGCGTGCGAAAGTATAAACAATAAACGATAAAATAAGATTAGATCTCTTCTTAAAATTGTTGACGTAATTGTATAATGGTAAAATTAAAGTACTTCACGATTCCTCTATCCTTATCAATCCCATACATTTGAAAGAGATGACAATATGTGTGAATTCGTAAGTTATAATAGTTTATTTCACACAACTCACAGGCAAATTTAATAGTGGAATCAATTATAGTTGTAGCAAACTTAAGTCAATGTGAATTAAACTTATTAACAAAGATTAAATATAAGAAGGCCGTATACTTGTCGTACATATGTATAAAACTAATTTGCAAGTTTTTGTATCACTAAAAATACTATACCCTTTTCAAGTTAGCTTGATCTTTTTGACAGACGGGCTAGTGATGGGAAACAGAAAATATAATATATATAACAGTCGATGGAACGATGGAATACGTAATTCAAATTTTTTGAAGCTTATTTTTCTAATAAGAGTTATACCAGCTAAAACCCCAACCAAAAGGAACCCCGTTCGAAACTATAACTTAACAATGATCTTTAATAATGATTTGTTGTTATCAATATTTGTAAGTTATTGCCTGTTATTTTCAGTGTTTCTAGTTTCTTGTCTTAAAATTTACGGATAACGCTCGAATCATTAGAAACTTTTGTATTATACGTATTTTTTTAAAATATTTTTACAATTTTTAAAATCATTAAATTAAGAAAATAATATGTTCGTCATTGCGAAGTTATGTCGATCAGAAAAAAATACGTCTGTCAAAAAGATGAAGCTATCTTGTACAGAGTATAGACATAGAATTTTAATTCAACTAATATTACTTGGACCGAACGCCATTTCACGAATCGCTACGTAATTAATGTCAGACGAAATAATTCCAAGTCGAATTTGTTTCTTTTTGAAAATTTTGAAACGCCGTGATACCTGTCTTCGTTTTTTGTCGTGTTTCATGAAATTTGTTTTTATGTTTATAAATTTTCAAACACTAAATCGGTTCAAAAAATGTGTCAATAGAAATATTGCATATTATTCTGATATAATAAATATTACGAGCTGTCGCTTACGGCCTTGCTTGCGTTTTAGGGGTTGGTCGTATTACTAGCCTACATCCTTGGGGTTCAAGTTTATTTCATACCAAATTTTATAAAATTCAGTACAGTGGTTTGGCCGTGAAAGAGCAACAGACAGACAGACAGAGATACTTTACCATTTATAATATTAGTATAGATTAGTTTACATGGTGTATATTTAAAATAAATTATTGTATATTTTATAAAAGTAAATTTTTTAAAAAGTTTGAAAATATAGTTTTTATTTATTATGTTTCCTTATCATCTAAACCAGAGTATCGAGTCTAACTCATCGGGTAGTTACTTAAATATAAATTACAAAATTCGAAAAAATTGCACCGAAATTGACCAAGGCGTGTTAATTGAAACATGGTAAAATAACTAAAGTTGGCACAAGAATTTGTCGTGTTTTTCTATACTGCTTGATGTATTGTCTTTATTGTATTAACTTTAACAATTACGTCGTATTTTAATTAAACATGGAAAGGTTTGTTGGCAAATATATACCTTATAGTCAGTCATCTTCACCCTTAGACGCTGGTTTTTATTAAAATAATAAACTACTTATTCAACCATCAATGTGCAGCAACCACGTGACTAAAGATGTTATGCGTTGTGCCTGTAAACTGACTAGCTAACCCCTAATCTAGAAGACAGCTACTGGTGATAAGTACGCCATAAAGATCGGTAGTAAATGTATGCTTCTACCCATTTAATTTAGCTAATGTTTGTTCAGTAGTCAATTCTACCATTATCATTATGATTAAATACATGACTGCATTTTTCGAACATAGTTTTATAATACTACAGCTAGTGCCAAATAAAAAAAAAGAAAAAAAAATCGGTTAACATATAGAGCAGAAAATGGTACTGCAGTATATAATATGTATGTAGATTATTGTATGATTTTATGTTGTGTTAGCTTTCGATATAATTGTATATTAACATGTTCAACATATAATAATAAATAATTGTTAAAATAGTATTGAATGCGTTGATTTTGTTTTCATAAAATTTCTCTTATTGATTTTATAATATTTAACGTTAAAAATATACGAGTTGTCCAAGTCAATTGACTTAGAGAGCCAGGAGAGTTTATAATTATTCGTTATTTTAATACTGAGACGCGAAAACATACATAGAAATCGATTTTCTACGTAAACATATATAATTAAATCTGAAATATGAAAAGTTAGAGGATAATAATGATAAAAAATACGAATGAGAACACGTTTCAAAATCAATACTGTAAGAACTTATTTGAAATAATTATAAGGCTGAATATAAGCTTCTGATCCACTATTGGTTAATACACCAATTACATCGACCTAAATATGATTTAGTAATCGTGGCCCAGTGGATGGAACAAGTTGAAATTAATCGTAGGTTTAGACTAATGAGTTTTAATGGGCTTATAAAATCAAGTAACATTTTACCACACGTTATCCACTAAACTGCAATGAATAGTGTATTGGAACACGTTCTAAACTTTATCAAGAAAAGGCATTTCAATTCGTCACTGGAATATTTAAACTTACTTCACCGTTCAATATTGATGTATCATAAATATGCGGTTAATCACACGGAATTTAGGAATTAC
This sequence comes from Vanessa tameamea, assembly GCF_037043105.1. NCBI lineage: Eukaryota > Metazoa > Arthropoda > Insecta > Lepidoptera > Nymphalidae > Vanessa > Vanessa tameamea. The sequence continues at coordinate 10,022,264 of NC_087325.1, forward strand.
TTATCAGGATTCGAATTATTATTCAGATTCACGAGTTCTAACCACTGGGCCACCTCGGTTTACTAAATGTCGTAAACATATATTTCTATATAAGACATATTTATTTATTATGTAAATGAAGTTTAAAATTAATAATAGTACAGATCACCGCATCAAATGGCGGCAATCACGCAGCAACAATACTTCGTTGAATCGTAATTTACTGATCGAAACATGGACCATGAAAACGTTTCCAGTCAAGAAGTTTACTATTGAATTGTATTGCTTTGTGCAAGCCCGTCTGGGTAGGTTCCACCCACTCATCAGATATTCTACCGCCAAGCAGCAGTACTGAGTTTTGTTGTGTTCCGGTTTGATGGGTGAGTGAACCAGTGTAACTACAGGCACAAGGGATATAATATCTTAGTTCCCAAGGTTGTGGCGCATTGGTGATGCTCGTCCGCCTACCGATACCATAAAAAAAATATTTTTAATAAATAAATATAATATATATTTGAAGGTCCAAAGATTTCGATGACAAAAATACCGCATTCTTTGTGATTGGTGTTTCATTTATATACATATTTTATAAAGTAAACAGGCCTTTAAACATAACATAATTAAAATCACCGTGAAATGTATTTAAACTAGTTAAAATATTAAACAATGTCTTGTTAAATGGATTTTGAAATAATAAAATTAATTTGTTTTATATTTTAATAATTATTATGGATACAATGGATAATCACGGCTTTATAGCTAATCCTTTTAAGCTGAATATGTTCTAACCTAAATCGAGCTACATAGATAAACATTTTTTTTTCTTTATTATAATTACACCAAGGTCGTTTAATTTCAGCATAATAATAAGGAAATTTAAAATAAAACATTCATTATAAACTTAATATCCTGTCAATGTTGACGAATGCAATTATTTATGTAATGATCAGCATAGATCAATAAACGGAAAACGTGTCATTCAACTGTTTGTGTGAAAATGTACGTGTCAACGAGAGCACTTTCGCTTTATTTTCTCGTGAAAACCTCGAAAGCCTATAAGCTCTCAGTGAGACGTTGACTCGCGGCGCGCGCGCATGTTTCATAACGATTTTTTATCATAATACGATTCCGTTTTCGTTTGTGTTTGTAGTGCTGTGCGTTTGGATATGACGCTCATTTTGTTTTACAAAACGATGCTGTCATGATAATTGGAAATATACTATCGGATTATCGTTTTTAATATCAGAACGTAAACATCGATTTTATCAGGATGACCCTCAGTAACACACACCCGCCATATAGTCGGGTTACGAATAAATTCTTCGGAAAGAAAAACAAGAAGACTAAGAAGTATGTGAAAATGAAAGCAGGGACATATAATGGTCGTGAACGGTAATAATTAAACGTTTGGAATATTATTATTATTATTCTTGAATTATAAGTAGTTTTAAAGTTAAACTATACGTTGAATTTCGCACTTAGAAGAAAAACGTTTTATAGTTTTCGTATATTACGGTAACTTAGTTCTTTATTTAAATCCATTCAGAGCATCTGATACTTCGTCACAAGTTATTATCTGATACTTTATATAAAAATAAAATTTAATCCATGAGTTAAAACATATAAACAGTTAACAAGATGTTATTGTTTCCAGCACCAAATATATTTGTGATTCCTAAGAATTTCATTATAATTCAAAGAAATAGATACGTTCAGTATTTCTTGATATGATAAACATCCAGTCATTGAACTCACAATGGTTTAGAAGTGTATTGTCTATTTATTAAAAGTATCTAAGAAATATTTCAGTCAATTATGTAGCCGTAAGCTATTGTATATAGTCAATAGAAAACTTGTTTTCTCAAACATAGATAGCCGTGTATAATTCTCTTAAGTATATTGATAAATATATTAGTCTCATAAACTATTATTTTAATGTAAAATTTTCTTTTTTTTATTTTTGAAATTAGAATTGTATAATTACGTTACTCTCTGTTTTATATTTGAACGGACAAAGCAAGATCTATTGGGCAGACTGTTTCCTTATATAAATGAGTTTAAAAAATGTATATGCCATTTTTATAATATTTGTAAAAAAGTTTAGAAATTTATTAACATTTGAACGACTTAATGGTAATTTGTTTTTCGAACGCAATGTCAAAATCAACTGGACCTACTGTCCTTATTTACCATTTAGCTGAATATATCAGTGGTTTGACAGTCAATCTGACAGTTACATATTCAATCCGAAATCCTTCGGTTATTGTTATACAGCAAAACAAAACAACCGTCCTGATAATAGAGATAAAAAAAAATCTTAAAAAGCAATCGTTAGTAGTCTTGTTAAATTGTTTTAGGAAATATTTACTCGAGATTCGTGTAGATTCTTTATATGTAGATTATGATGAATATTCCGGCGAAAACCGGTTCTAATCGTTTCGTATTGCGCAACACTCGCTCGGGTCATCAGTGAAACGATATAAAAGTGAAACCCTCGTAACACCTATTGATGTTTAAGTAACGGATCTTGTAACAGGTGTAAGATTATGTCATAATTACTACTGGTAGGTATACGCGTTAAGTTGACGATCGTTGTCTGTGTGTTGGATTAATTTTGAACAGTACTTGATTCATGTGTCCGGTTTCCATCAGATTTGTGCTAAGTGTTGTCTCAAAGTAACGACTCCTGAATATAACGACAAATTTGAAAAAATAACTGTTTATTTTTGTATATACGTATTCTAAATTCAAAATTTTAAATGTAATGGTGGATGTTTTTTTGAAATTAATCTTTTTGGATTCCTGAAGAATAAACAATTAAATAATGACATTTTTAAATTCAATTAAATTTAATATTTATGTATAACCTTATAAGATCAACTGGAATATATTTTTTTATAGAACGATTACGACAATATAGAATGCTGAACATTTTGAGCATTTGTGACTCATTTCGTGGATATTTCCCGGAACAAAAAGTTCCTTACATATTAAGTCAGGATACAAAAAGAAACCGCACCCAGTTTCCTAAAAATCCAAGCCGTTGCTTCCTTTTAACGCAGATCGACACGTTAAGCAGACAGACTTATTGCAAAAGTCGTAAAAAAAAAAATACTAAATGAATATGTGCATATTAAGTTTATAAATACTAAATAAAACTAAACGAGCTCTATTTACATATCTGCAAATATTGATTTAACTAATGTTATGTTATGTGACTACCAAAAAAGAAAGTCACTTTTGAACACGAATGTCAAAATCGAAATTGCTTTTATATATTTATTTATTTAATAACGAATCTCCATGAAAATATACAAGCTAAATACATCCTATTAAAATTAAACAATATAAGCGTTACAAGTTGTGTGCTCCTTCGATTATAGGAGACCACACCACTATACTTAAGCAAAAAATAATAATTTAAAAACAATTATTAATATAAAAAGTGAAAAAATTATACGTAGTAGTAAAAAAATCCACATAAATTAGTAGCTTAAAATTAAGATTAAGATCGTTTAGAACAGCTTGAAACGCTATATATCGACAGTATTTTAATTTATTAAACATAAAGACTTACACATATGTACATATGTTTTCGATAAGTGTCACGACTAAAAAGAAAAAAAAACAGTCTTGTATTTTTCGTTCGATATTTAAATAACGATCAACAATGGGTGTAAAATTTTCATGATCTAAATAGTAGACAAAAAAATATCAATCATTAATTATTATATAATTGCAATTGTCGTAGCAAGTTATTCGCATTTTTTTCAATATGTCGGATAACGCTCATAGGAAATCCTGGAAATTTCAAGTTGAGCTTTTGTAAGCACAGAATATTAAAAACACATACATAATAAAGTGTATATACAGTGCCTCGATATAACAAATCGGTAAACATTCGTTTTATCAAGTAATTCGTTAAACTGAGGTTTGTTATTTTGAGGTTAGGTTAGGTCTAAAATTCGTTATAAAGAGGTAAAAAAATAGTTTTATTCAGCTCAACATTACGTACTTATCTTGATATAGCGAACAACTTCTACTAATACATGATAACACATTTTTATCAAATTACTGTATGTATTTTTTATTTTAAATCAATTTTGTATGTAACAAAAATTTTTGGTGGTAACTTTATATGTATTTATTTATAATTACTGGATAACATAGCACCCTTCTACCCGGTGGTAGAATGTTTGGTGAACGTGTGTGGTGTGGCTAATCAATTTAAAGAAGCCCAAGTTCATTGTTTATCAATATCCTACAGGATTTCGATACGAATTTTTGATTGGCCGAAAATATATTCAATGAATATTAACATTGCAATCATTGGTTTAATTTACTACATTGCACGAGGAGAAAAACATTATAATTGGATATTGATTTTATTTATTATTCAAGGTTTCAAGTAGAAATCTAAATAATACAGATGTTAATGAATTATTTAATATAATTATGATTTTCGTGTATTTATTCTGTATAAAATTTAATAATAAACAATTTTGCTTCTTTTTTCTATACTGCGCAGGAACGGCTGCAGCGGATTTGTTGGGGGGGTCGGGGGTTTCTATAATTTTTTTCTTATTTAAGAGGGCTTTGTCGAATAAATGTCTTCTATTCATATTGTACAGTTGATATTTGAGACATGTGGATACTTTGATTACCAACTTTGTTGGCGACAAAGCAAATAGACAAAATATTATTATTAACTAGCTGTGCCCGCGACTTCGTGCGCTTTGTTTGAATTTAAGTTATTTGGATATTGTAGCGTGATTTTATTTTTATTCTATATATATAATTCTAAAATAAAAGTAGTCTAAGCTACTTCTTAGTACATCCGCTATCTGCCTGTGAAAGTCCCGTCGAAATCGGTTCAGCCGTTTCAGAGATTGGCCGGAACAAATAGACAGACAGACAGATAGAAAGACAAAAATTGTAAAAAATGTTACTTTGGTATATGTACCGTGTATACATACATATGCATTTAGTAAAAATGGGTTATTTTAATATTACAAACAGACACTCCAATTTTATTATATGTATAAACTCTTCATAAATTTATTAAAAAAAAATTATACATTGTCATGACCCCTATGATTCCCCTCTCGGATCACGCATGTTCACGCGTCGTTCCACTGATCAAGTTGAGGTTTTTGCGGTTGTTATTGACTAGTACATTTTGGCTTCGTACCGTCTAAATATAATAGGAAACAGGCAAGTCGTATTGTATAATTCTTTACAAAACAGGTTAAACAGGAAACGCTTATATAGAATTGTATATTTTAATACAAAATATATGCAATCATGTAATCATTTATGTATCTAAAACAACAAATTCTTGATGAATTTATTGTTGGACTATTTATATTTTCACGTGACATTGGACTTGCATGGAGAAAGATGGAATGGATGATAATTAAAGTAAAAGATGGAAGTTAAAGGGCAGACGTTGTTCGTGCTTATGAGGAAATTTTGCCACATACTAATACTCATACATACATAATACTCTAAAGTTGTTCCATCTAATTTTGAGTTCCATTTAAAAAAAAGTAATATTATTTTGATTATGGTTCAGAGAGATATATCCGTTATAATACATACAGATTTCGGGGTAGCGCTTCATCCTTCAATTGTCAGCTTCCTATGTTCGACCTGATCAAAGGATCTGATTAGCTCAACAAATAATTTGCTCATACATTAATAATTATATTTCATTTGGTATGTATAACTAGTTATTGCCTGCGGCTTCGGTCGCGTTTTAGGAACTGGTCATGAGGTGTTAGCCATAAAAATGTAGCTCATTTCTTTCTTTAGGGTTCAAGCTTGCTTCGTACCAAATTTTACCCAATCAAGTTCAGTACAGACAGACAGACAGAGTCACTTTCGCATTTATAATATTAGTATAGATAATTTAAATCGCAAATAAATCATTATATATTATTTTTTTACGCAGACACGGTGAATGCACAACGTGCCGCGATATTTTTAAATATATACAAGTTTCTATAATTGTAAAGCGCTAACAACGAAAGTTTTAGGTTTAGTGTAGAGAGTATTTTATCGCGGGTCATTGACACGAATATTGCAAGCGAATGATATAAGCTTTACGATCGCGTCGAAGAAATTCGTTTTATCTACATTTTATAGACTTTTATGAGCTGCGGTTGTAACGAGCAAAATAATGATAATATGCTAAAAAATCATTATTAATATTTAAATATGAGATGAGATGTTTTAGAAATTGTTATTTCACTTTTAGTCAAAATAGTTTCTCTGGATGTAATATTGAATTAAAGTCATTGAAACACGTGGATTTTAATCAAAGGTCGACCTTCGATTCGTTTCGATCGGTTCTGACCTGGGCAGGCATCATTATTTTATATTGCTTATTTCGTTGTTATTATTATGATTCACTTCGTGCTTCACGGCGAAGGAAAGTATCTTAAGATCACCTACTCGTTTCTGAATAAATTCTGTCAAATATATAAGTAAATGGGGTACAGTTTATTTTTTATTTTTATGTCGTTGGTAGGCGGACTAGAAAAAAGGTCATATGATGGTAAGTAGTCACCACTGCCAATAGACATTAGTACAGGAAGAAATATTAATCATTCCTCATATCACAGATATGTACGTCACTAACCTTGGGAGATAAGACGTTATGTCCCTTGTGCCTGTACTTAAATTGGCTTACACATCCTCCAAACCAGAACGTAATAATAGTATTGCTGTTTGGCGGTAGAATGGGAATGATGAGTAGGTGGTACCAACCCAGAGTGGCTAACACAAAGCTCTACCAACAAGTTACATCTATACATCCTCCTCATTGAGGAAATCTTTCATTATCGTTTAGTAGTGAAGGACTTTGGTCAGTCGACAATGAAAGTTGTGTTATGATTATTGTTATTAATATTTATTATATACAGTCTAATAAATTTATTTTTCAACAGTGCCAACACGGCTATGGACAATGACGTCACGCCGGTCTACCTCGCAGCGCAGGAGGGACATCTCGCTGTGCTCAAGTACCTCGTCCTCGAGGCCGGAGGACGGTTGGATGCGCGCGCGCGAGACGGAATGCTTCCCATACACGCTGCTGCACAGACTGGTTGCTTGGACTGCGTCAAATGGATGGTGAGTTTATATGTATAATATTATTAACAAGTTTTTACAACAAACATATTTTGAAGATAGTAAGGAGTTTACTTTCGAATTAAATTCATTTATATTCTCCTTGATCCTATAACAGACCAACGGTGAGACAGATTTTTTTATGATATCAGTAGGTGGAAGGGAAAATGAGCTGATTATATCCACTGCCCATAGTCATTGGCTCTATCACCAAATAAACACTAACTTATTAAGCATTACAACACTACAACACTACATGAGAGGAAATATACTGATTTGCGGATATTCAACCGGATATCCGTAATGTGTAGGTTTAATCAACCCTCGATGAATATCGTGTATTAAGAACCGAGATGGTCCAAACGTAGACGTTTGAAGTCATGTTCTTGGATAGATCCAAGAACATGACTTCAAAGCCAGGATTAAATTTCCACGTTCATAACTTGCCTCTATAAACCATCTCGTGTTAGATGATGGAGGAGAAAAGCTTGAATAAACCTGAAGGTTTTCAATTGAAATTCTTCCATATGTATCCAATTCGCTTCGAAGCATGGAAGAATAAGTCCCAAAACTCCTTAAAAGAAGAAGCCTTTAGCCAACAACGACGCATTTACAGGCACTCGTTTTCCTTTTATATTTGCAAACAGTTCCAATCTTTTCATCTTTCAAACCCATTATATTACAGTAAACTGATTTAAAGTCAGTCGTTTCATAATCCGATTTAAGATAAGAGTATACTCTAGTCACAACAGAGTTGCACAAGCACAGATTCAGATAGAACGGTAGATGTTAATCGAGAAATAAGACGTGTTATTTAAGAAATATCTCAACAACTACACGTGATTCGTTCGTTAAATGTTGTAATAAAAATTGGGATACGAAATATTGATTAATAAACATTCTATGTCGAACTGATTGTTTAATTATGGTATTGTGTTTCTTACATTTCGTAATTACTTTATTGAGAAAGGTTAACAATGAAATAGAATGATAATTTGTCAAAAGCTTTGATCGCATGTAAATGTATCATTACTGGGATGTTGCGTCCAGTCCATTTGATGAGAAGGTTAGGACCGAATTCCACCACGCTGGAAAGGTGGACGTATATGTGACATGTTTTCACAAAACACATACAGGTCTCGCGATGTTTTTCACGAGATGAATTATTAACATAACTAAAGCACATGAAAATGCAATGATATTTCTTTTCTTCTTTCGGTCTTTGTTCCGTATATAACGACATCTTATACAGATACTACAAAAGAAAAATACATACCCGGTTAAATTGTACTACACCGCTCCCGTGGGTAGTTGTGATGTTAAAGAATTTACAATATGTCACAACAAATGACATATATTATTATATTATATCTATTGAATACTTAATTTATCGAACTGCTTTTAGTATTGCGAAATTTTCGACGAAGGTCTTGTATAAAGAAAAATATTGTAATTTCAGTAGCGAGATTTGCTATGTCAAAATCGAATGTGCAAATTCTTTTATGCAATTGCTGTAATACAAATATATGAAGATAATACTTCAGATTAAACAATATACAGAGCCTGCAGCTACATTAATTTCACAATAAATATTGCCTTATTGTGAAATGTATGTAGCTGCTACAGAGATATTTTACACGCGATAGTCTTGGCTCTTTTGGATACTTATAGAACAAAATTAACGCAGGTGAAGCAGTAGCATTAGGTTTTAGTGACAAAATGTTATCTAACTTCCGACCTTATTGTGATGTCATATTCGTTACCTAATTACTAGTTTATTAAAAAAATTGAACGAAATTACTAATTTCCATATGTTATATAAAGCGTGTGCATAATTAATATCTCTAAGTCACTACAATGACTATATCTTACGTAAAAGTAACTCACAAGAGAAAATCTTCTAATTAGAGTTCAATAACTTTCCGCAATCAATCACAGAGCGGGAAACGATTAGTGCTCACGCGCAGACTGTGATACTGTGATTTATCTAATGACTTGACAGTTCGTTTGTTGGAGAATTGCTCTTTATTGTGATATGTTTTTTCTCTTTATTTACTTTTTATATGAAATGCTTTTAACGATTAACGTTTGATATTATTTGGTTCCGTAACTGTAGACTTGGAAGCTTATCAGTCTCAAGTAAACATATTTTCTAAACTTGTGACTTGATTTGATTGCATTGACTTTTGACGCGATTAAATAACTTTAAATAAAAATGTATTTATCTTGACCATTTATAAGACTATTTGACACACCAATTAAACTGTCGAAACTTAAAATAGATTTATCAAAAACTAGTTGTCGCCCTCGGCTTTGCTCACGTTTATTAGTATATATTATCCGTAAATCGCGTCATTACGTATGTTCTTATAAAGCCATTCATTTCATTACTATTTATACTATTTTGATTTATTTTTCCAAACTTTTTATTTTTTCTATTTGTATCAGATATTATGCGAAAAATAAGAGAACCAATTACTATACAATTGCCATTTTGTTCATGGTTAACAGTCAATGTACAATACAAAGGTACAAATTCTGCAGCCTAGTAATAATATTTTAAACTTAAGAAACGGGTGGACTGTAGGGAACCCTGATAAATATTAGTTTTTTTTTTATGTAATAATGTATTCGAAATCGAAATATCAAACGATTATATCGATATATTATGCTTTCATCATCGATTTCATTACTTCGTTTTTTTTTTTGGTTATCTATATTTTAAATTCGAAGCTAATTATTTTTGGTGAGTCATAATTTTTTCCAAAAGGCCGGGAACATATTCAGATTTAATCTGCGCCATTATAGTTATATACAGTCTAGTATACAGATTCTTAAATACACACGTGCATCTTCACTCATTCACAAGAAAGGTAAATCCCACACAACTGGAAGGAGTTTAGGGGCCGGTTATTAGACCTACGGCTTTTGAGCCTAAGCCTGAAAGTCCACTAGTATTACGAGGCAGTCAATTTATTTAATATATAATAAGGACTACTAAATTAAACGTAAATGCTATCTATTTTATATTATTGATACGGTGTGCGTGACAGTTACGATTGACGCTTGTGCGCGTACTGAGCTTTGACAGTCTATCTTATTATAATATAGTTATTGTCTTGTGATGTCTGTGTCGCCATTTTATATTATCTATTTTAGGTGTCCTGGAACAAATCTTTCCCTGGAAAAAATTCCCTGCGTGTTACTTTCATATAACGTCGTAGTTGACAAAATACGTCTCACAAACAAGATATGTGAATGCCATTAAGGAGGGAAAAAAAGTAGGCAAAAATAAAACAGTTCAGTATCCCTTTCTCCTGTGTTTTTCAAACGATTTTCTTTTTTTTAATGTTAAAACGAGAATAAGTGTTATTAATAAAGAATATTGGAAATAGCAGTAGAAAAAACAGAGTTTAAAGGTGCATATTCGTTTATTAGTAATTATATTATGTTTTCTTTTAATTTTCACTAACCCTTACCGTCGACCTTTGGACTCCGAGAGCTATTATCAAAATTTGGATTTACGTACATTTTATTTAGCAAGGAGTATCCGTGCTTTTGACTCAGCTCCTCAATTATGAACGTAGTATTTCCTCGTTAAGTAACGTGTATGAATTAGTTTTACAGATTCCATAGAAATAAATCAATTCGACATGTAAGAGTAATTTTATTCTCCAATTACACTTAGAAAGGATTTCCTCGTTTCTATAGTAACGACAATTTAATGTTGTTAGTTTTATGAATGTGGATGTAATGAATTCCGTTTGCAATTAGATAATAAATTAGAGAATATTCATATATAAATCATCTTTTACTGCCTGTTATGAAAACGTCCGATAGTTTTTATGGTTAATATCGTGATAAACATACATACATACGTACAAGTACGTACGAGACGTAACAATTTGGTCGCACAATATCAGTTTCGATCACTGAGGGTACTTAAGTGTATGATGTATGTTGAAAAATATTATATTAGTGATATATTCGTGTAACTTTTAAATCTCTATACAGGCACATACACAAACACACACGCACGCACACACACACACACATACACACACACACACACACACACACACACACACACACACACACACACACACACACACACACACACACACACGCGCGCGCGTTTTTAGTATTGTAAAAGAATGTTATGGAAGAGCGGGACTACCTGCCACAAGTACTAGTAGCAATACTAGTTACTTACTAGGATAGTCCCAGTTTCTGATTATAGCTGTAACTTGTTAATGATGAAATAAATATTTTTATTTTTTTTTATATTATAAATATTGTCATTATTTTTATATGTACTGTCTTCTCTTTCTAGATCGTAGAACGTGGTGTGGATCCAAATGCGAGAGACGGAGATGGCGCTACGCCACTCCACTTCGCAGCATCACGCGGTCATCTGTCGACAGTACGTTGGCTATTACGTCACGGAGCCCGACTACACTTGGACAGACACGGCAAGAGCCCTATCAACGATGCAGCTGAGAATCATCATTTAGAAGTAAGCTTTGTTTATCATTATTGAGTAAAGTATATTTTTTTCAAATAACCAATCACGTGGTCAGATCTATCGATAAATATCATGACGTAATAGACATTAAATTACTTGATAAATTTAATACCAAATTTTCGTTACAATTTCTACTAATTTAGGTAATGTTTAATCAAAATATACCAATACGTTTAATTTTTATTGTGATCTACACTTAAATTGTGATGCTGGCACATTGACACTAGAATAAAAAAAAATACAGATTCATGATATACGTAGTAAAGGCACGTATAAAATACTGTGTGGAGACTATATATAACAATAAAAAATATTTTGATATTCGTAATATTATAACAATAATCGAGTGGTTTACTTGGTGGTAGGGCTTTGTGCAAACCCCTCTGGGTAGCTACCACCCACTAATCAGATATTCTACCGCCAAATAACAGTACTTTGTATTGTTGTGTTCCGGTTAGAAGGGCGACTGAGCCAGTGTAATCACAGGCACAAGAGACATAACATGTTAGTTCCCAAGGTTGGCGCATAGGTGATGTTAGGAATGGTTAATATTTCTTACAGCGCCTTTGTCTATGGGCCGTGGTGACCACTTACCATCAGGTGGCCCATATGCTCGTCCACCAAACAATGCCATAAAAAAAATCTCGTCTAGTTTATAGTGGAAATTAGTGCGTTCATGCACTAACAAACCTTTTGTGTAAACAACTAGAGGCGCGGTACCATCCGAATCAATCGTTACAGTTGCCGTTGGATCTCAATTAACGGACGATATGCATGGAAATTACGGCTTTCAAACGAACAAACTATTTTCGCACTTAATAATATTAATATAGAATATATTTCATGTACTTGTTTTATGTCACTTATGCCTTTAAGGGGCCATTCATTTATTACGTAAGGCTATTTTCGCTTGTTTTTGACGTCCTCCCCCCTATATAAGAAAAAATAGGAATAGGCCGACCCCCTCCATCCTGTTTAATATTTATTACGTAGATTTACGGAAAAAATGAACACACGTTTGGTTTATTTTAATGTTTATGCTTCAAAGAATCAATTTTTATTCGTATTTTCAAAGTTACTAATAATCTTTATTTTTGGCACACCCGTTGTCATGGAAATGGAAATATCGTTTTATACCTATACGCATCCGAGCGAACCTCGACAATCGAACCTTTTTCAAATAAATTTTAACTTTGCGCATTTTTTTTATCTTACGAAATAACTATCAAAACTCCTTCCCAGCCCCTTGTAAGAAAACATAAGACATGGTCGACCCCCCTACCCCCCTAAATCGTCTTACGTAATAAATGAATGGCCCCTAAGTGCATTGATATTAAAAGGGTCTAAAATTATAGCATAGAATTTATTTACATTTCAATTAGGTAGGCAGATTGACAGAAATAAACATTTTGGGATACATTTCATCCCTCCCAATCGAAATGCGTCACCAACCTTGGAAACAATATTACTAAGTCCCTTGTCCCTCTTATTACACTGGCACACACATACTTCAAATTATATAGATGTGTTACAACCGTGCACAAAGCCCTACCACCAAGACAAGGCAGGTATCATCTCATCAAATTAAATTTCATACAAAATTAGATAATATAATTCTCGTCTAGAAATGATTTCAACGAAAACAAAAGATTCGTTTTGGAAAGTGTATCATTTCAAAGCGTTATAGTTATTTGTATACGTAATTGCGCACGCGCACGGCTGTGTTTTCTCTTTCACTTAATGACAGGCCCTTGAATAATAATTCAGATTTACTTCAAAATGAAACCGTTTACATTCTAGTGAAAGTAATTATTGAGATGAGGTCTTAGAAATTTTGGAGAGTCTGTTGAATTAGATGATGTTAAATTTCCTTCACATTGGTGGTGAATACGATTTTTTATCTTTGTACGAGTATGTATGTGACTAGGTGCCGCCTGCGAATTAGCACTCGTTTTAGATGTTGGTATTCGGGTGTCACTTCAGTACTGTTTAGTGAATGGATCCGTTGGACCCAGTAGGTGGCGCTAGGATCTTGTTAATAAAATATACGGACGGATAGCTCGTCGTAGGTAGGTTACTTTTTGTATAATTACATATATAAGAATCTGTTTTAATTATACATCGTATATAAAATTAAGTCGTGTAGTAGAAATAATGACCTCCTTTGTTTTTTTGCATTGAAATATTTCAATTTTAGCAACGAAGTTTCTAATATGTTGCAAAGAACGTTAAGGCCTATGGCGTTTTGTTCAAATGCTTTATTGGCCTATGAAGGTCATTTAAAAGAGATAAAAATATTTTATTAGATTTTTTTTTTTTTATTACAAAATATAACCACGCAATAGACTATGTGAAATAAAATACAACATTCACAGATACAAGTATTGTTTTGATTGCTTTGTCAGTCTAGTTACTAGCTTTTAAGAATGTAGATGCTGTAGAGGTATTCTGAAACAAGATAATCAAAACTCACCGCAGAACACGATCGTGAAATTTCAGAATATACTACATTGATTATAATAATTATAAAATTTATAGAATACATGTATCAAAATGAAATATTACCGTAAGTTGTTTGCTAACATTTCACGGGTGCGATTCGAAGTGAATTCTTACGAATCACACCGCTGGGTTCAAATTTCGCTATGGGCAGACAAAAAAGCAAGGGAATGTCTTTTATTCGGAAATCGAATTATGTTTTGCCTATTGAATTTGCGAAAAAATTGCGTTTTGAACGTCGACGAAGCTCCCAGGTTTAAGCGTTTTACTGCGTTCGCGGCGTATCAGTATATTCTGGTTCTTAATAAATTGCAAGTATTTCCTGAGCAGTGGCTTGTATCAATTGGGCCAATGATATTCGTTTTGCTTCATTTGATATAACCGTTGCTGAATGTGATGAGCGTTCAGTAATTAGAAAATGTTTCGATTGAATTATTTATAACGTGCTAACATGTTAACGTCAAAAATTTATATTAAATTTATGTTCTTTATTTGAATCTATTTAAAAAAATCAAAAAAGAATATTAATAATGTCGGAACTATTTTGTTTCGTTAAGTTTGTATTATTTAAGTTCAATTTATGAAATGAAGGTTCGGTTTAGTTTATATGTTTTCATTTACATAAGTTTAAATATTGTATTGTAATTAATTTGTTTTTCGAAGAACCGAAAACTTTGCTGCGCCGAAAATCCCTTGACTTTAACGGCGGAATTAATTTTATTATAATATATAAATAAATAAATTATTTTGTTCTCAGTGCTTAAACGTGCTGGTAGCTGCTGGTGCGGCTGGTGCGGACAACAAACAATTATCATTGTACAAAGCGATCCATTCCTGCGCATGCGTACCTGGGGAGGCTAGAGTAAGTTATTTTCCAATATTAATTTTAAGTACAATAGTGTCAACTACATCAAAAACCTTACATAGTTGTACTGTATTGCACACTTTAAAGGTTATTATATATATATATATATATATATATATATATATATATATATATATAGACAATAGACAATATTATATATAATAATAATTAATTAAACGAAATTATTATGAAACTTTACGATTTGACGATAATAAACTTAAATGTAAAATTTTGGAGTTCAAATATGAAAGAAAATTAAGTTATGACAAAATTAAGTCATAAGCTAAATGTGAATTTGTAAATTTTATTTCGTTTTCATTTTAATTAAATATAATACATATATTTATATATAATGTTAAATTTATTTTAATTATGTGGTTTTTAGTAGGTTAATATCTAATTTATATTTAATTTTTTTAATAATTAATTTATATTTAATTTTATTTTGTTTCGTCGTATACCTATCAAATTCAAAGTCAAAAATCTTTATTCAATATAGAAGTGTTTACACTTGCTTATTGATAGTCAAATATCTACCACCGGTTCGCAATTTAACACCTCGGACTTGAGAAGAACCGGCGAAAGAAACTCAGCGGGATTTTTTTTTTTTTTAATGTCAATAATTATAAACATGTTTACATGAAGTCTTTATTGACGTACTATTGCAAACTTAAAATTAAACTAATTTTAAATGCTCAACAGCTTATATGAATTCCTATCAAATACCTTTACAAAATATTTTCTTTTACTTCAGTGTGCTCTACAAAACTGCATCAACGCAAACGGGACCCGGTCCCCATTCTATCTCCACGCCCCAGAGCGCGAGAGACGCAGCTCACATGAACGAAGAGGATCCTTATCATCAACTGTGGGATCTATCAGCTCGGCCAGATCCGGACCAGCCGATGGACTGTACGTCAACCCCATGCAGAGAACTTCAGCCACCAGCGCAACGAATCACAGTTCTTCTGGAGAGGAGAGTTCCGGTACGTACTGTCTTGTTATTTCTAATATTTATAGCATCCCTTTTACTTATAAAAGGTCTAGAATACTTGGAAAATAAGTGGTACTATGAATTTTGATATAATTTATAATTTTTAGCCATAAAATAGCTAAACAGGTCTTGATAGAATATTCTTATTGACCAGAAAAGAATTGGCTTATCAAAAAGAATAGACTCGTACTATCTGACTTTTTAGTAACAAATCTCAATCAACAATAATTGATTTACATAAGAATTATTAACATTAATTCCTTAACTATATACAGATAAGAATTAAAAATAGTTAAAATCAGTGAGGAGTAGTGGCAAGAATAATTATTAATAACGAAAACCAACAATAATGACAAATTTTCAATGACAGAGTTGTATGTCCGAATCATCCAAATTTACAGGCATACGCGCGTTTTTTTTTTTAAATAAATCATGATGAAGGTTTTTCATGCATTAGGCGGTAATGATACAAAATTGGCTGAAATTGTGTTTGGGTTAGAAATATTTATAACGACCTATAAATTTAGAAGTACGTAATCAAACAAAAATTGGAATTTAATTATTAGGAGAACATATATGAACCGGTGGTAGCTTTACTTTAAATAGTTTATTAAATGACGATTCAAAAGTGCTTGTAAAAGCCTACTTGAATAAAGTATATTTTGATTTTGATTGATTTTGAACTCTGATTACCGTCATAATTTTTTGTGTACCTAATTTAAAAATTATTTAAAGAACATCAAGATTTTCAGAAAAACTGTTCAGCGAAAAGATTCTTTTTGCTTTTAGGTTACTATTTGTAAATGTACCAGGATGTATTTAGTCGTAGTATCGTTAAATTTGTGACTAAAATAAAACCTGTTTTGATATTACGCACCACACAACGCGCTATGTGGCTGTGCATACGAGTATATGCATATTTCGTGCATATATCGATATGCCAACACACAATATCATAACATACAATCATCCTTATCTCAAGCAACATGTAACATGTCTATAAAAAAGGTTGAATACCCAACCAGACATGATAAATTATAATGTTAATGTATTTTTTTTTTAACTTATACTTTATTTCGATATTAGCAATCGCTACTTGTAAAATGGCCAATTAGTTAAAATTAATAAACGAATATTAGCAATTAGAGTCATTATTAATTAAAACTTAGACTTAAAATAAACCTTACACAATAATAAATCTAAAAAATATTAGAAACAGCATTGAATTCATCAATTCATCATGTTTAAAGTTAAATATAATTGTTACAAGTAATTTAACGTTATCAGAATATATTAATTTATAGATAAAGACTTGAGTGGTGTAACTAATCGACAAACAATAACGGAAGTAAGGTGTAGTGAGCTGGAAAACTCAGGAAATATGCGTCTGGGTGCGTTGAAACGAATAACATTCTTAGTTTCGAAGCAAAAGCGTCAGGTCATAAGATATTAAAATGTCAATATTACGGAATTTTTGGTGATTGTTGAGACAAGTTTGTTCATTAAACTATCGACAGAGAGACGATAAGTTTTAGAAGGATTCGTATTAACGTTAATCGCGATATCAAACTAGTGCGATGTTGTGTTCCGGCTTTAAATGTAAGTTGTCCAATAGATGGCATTCATCAATACTATAAACTAGTAACGTCTTTGTATTTGAAATCATTCTGAAATCAATCAATCAATCAATTGAAGAAAAACGTCGTGATGACACTTGCATGTGTCTTGTGTTGAACTCGTATCGCAGCATAGTGGTGGAATACCCTCCAAAACTACTTAAAATGAAAGGCTTTTGTCCAGCTATTGGGCGTTACAGGCGGTTATTACTTAATAACATATTAGCTCTTAAAATAAATTCATTGAGTGGATTTCTAATTATGCCTAATGAAATCCATAAGAAAATATTCAAAATTCAATAAATTTAAAAATTCCAATTTAAAAAAAATTACATTTTCAGGAAAATTTTGACGCAAGTATCTACTTTCTAAAAATCGTAATTTTTAAATAAATATTCGAAAAGAAACTCTATTAAAAATGGAATGTATTATTTTCAATAATCACAACCTACAATTTCTACAGCAAAAGCGGAAAATAATCTAATTGCATGAAATTATTCGAATATGTGGGTTGTGTTTCGAAATATTTAGCTTGTAGCAATCAATCCAAATATGGCAAGAAGGCCAATAGTTAACATTAATAGTTAGGTACTAAAAACTATATGCTGCCGGCGACTTCATCCACGACAGCACATTTAATCATTTACGAGGAAACAGTTATATACGAGTGTGTAGATGTCCCACTGCTAGTTTTAGTCTTTCTGTTTTTGTAAGTACTGGAACCTTTTCCAATTGAGAAATACTTACGTGCAACGTTTGTTGCGTTTGTGCAACTCGCTCATCATATATCCTACTGCCTAATATACTTAGTATTGTTGTTATATTTGGTGGGTAAGCTAATGTGGCTACAGATACAAAGATTAACAAAAAATAGTTTCCAAGGTCGGTGACACTGGTGATGTAAGGAATGGTGAATATTTCTTACAGAAGTTATTTGTGTAGGTGGTGATGACTATTTAACATTAGGTGGCACATTTGTCTGTCCGCCTAACATTTTAAAAAATGTCTGGTCTATATTTATCTCTTCAGCTCGAGTTAGCTTAGGCTGTAATATACAAAGGAACATTTGTAATAACTTATTCCGTATTACTCAAATCACTGCCAATGAGCAATACCGTACCTGCTTTTATTAGACCGAAATTGAAACAAATAATAATATTACAGATAATTCTTTATGCTGTGTGGATCTTCAATAATCTCCAATAGTGTGTTAAGTTTATCGGTCCCGATTATTAACACAAACATTTTTTTGAAGTCATTTGTTTTAAATAGGGTTTTTTCTTTAAGAAAATGCTGTTCATAGTGCTTGCAAAACATTCGACTTAACATTGCTTAATTATATCTATTTTTAAAAAGACAATCCACTAATTTGTACAAAGCCTGCCTGGTTCTGAAGTGGGTTCAGCTAGGACACTACTACATGGCCCTCCATAACCTTATAACCATAAAAAATATATTCTATCAGCCTCATTCGGAGCACACATTATTATTCCATGATACGTGTCTTCTATGATGTTACATATACTGCAATTAGGTGAAGGATCACCAATATTTGTTTATGGGTAACCTTGAGTAGAAGACCTTACCATTTTTGCCTGGAGGCACCTGTACCATTGTTTAAAAAAATACAATTGCTTGACAATATAAGCCATTGACACGATTACCGATTTAATTGGTATTTTGGTTACAGCTTGTTCAGCATCAGAAGCTGAAACAGCCAACACCGGGGGCTGGTTTCTTCACAACACCAACTCGAACGCCCCAGCAGCATTATACCAGCGAGTCCGGGATCTGTTCCATTCGCGTTCACCAGGTCCACGAGTCCCGGCTGAAGGTCAGGAGGCTCCTACAATGACTGGTAAGAAATACTTATAAGTAACTTGTGAGATACTTTGAAAAATATTTTTGGACCGTCTTTGTAATTACGAAGACTATTTGGTAACCAAATCATCAATTTTTAGCATGCCTAGGAAATGTTTTTTATTATACTATAAACTGATAGTTTTATTTATTTGTGCAGTAAAAGCAGAGGTCCATGGAACAACAGAAGTGACTCAACCACAGGAAAACTCAGACAGCGACAGCGGAGCCGAAGCGACCCGTCGTGACCATCACTACGAAGACATTTATTTGCCACGAGAGGAACACCAGAGGAGAAGGTACCGATACTAGTATTCTATCTGATAAGAGTTTCTTAAAAATATTTGGAGTTAAATGGAACCTCGTTATTGCCATTGTCGTAAAGTCATCATCACATTTATTAATATAATTTATGAAAGCAGTCTCCACTTTCGTAACATTAAGACCCCGTAATTATTTACTTTGTAAATACGTATAATGAAATAATGACTTTAAAGTAGATTTTATATGAGTCAAATAAAAAAAAAATGTTGGTATTGTGTCCTAGAAACATCTTTGTAACTTAATTTATATGTGACAGGAGCAGTTCTCGTGACTCAGGAAGTCACAGCAGACCTGGAAGTGCTGCCTTGATAGTTGACTACGGCACCAAAGAGAACATTGAAACGTAAGTGAATCAGCGAATGGGAAGTTAAAATACTAAAAGAAGGCGAGATTCTAGAAAATAGCGTCTAACGCGATTCTATGACTTTATATACATTGACTTTGGTTTTGAAGATTTAAATCAACGTTGTGCATTATAACTCTGTAGAACCCTAGATCTCGGATTCAAATCCCAGACCAATAAAATATTATTCGGCTTCTCTGTCAAGAAAATTTCAGTAATAGTCCGATTTTTAAATTTTGGTAGTTTCCTGTCCCTCGGAAAACATGTGAAGCCGTTGGTCCAGCGACTGAACTCTCTTAGGCTCGTTGCTATCCCAATGGATTTAGAGGAATATGATATGAATCCGCCTTTGATGTCAGCAGGATATTGTGGCAAGAAATTGGAAAGCGGTGTTTTTTGATAAGTCATTTTCTTGCTCAGTCAACTCTATGATCCACATTGGAAGCGCTATTACTAGGCGGTTGGTTCGCCGCCACTACATAAGTTACGGAGGGATTTATAAATCCAATGACGGTTGCGCTTCAATAAAATGCCCTTCAATAAAATAACACATAATCAGCAACACCCACGGGTTGAATTGTGGTGGGATGTTCGAAGCTACAATTCCGAAGGGGGAAACCGCCAGGCGTAAGACGCCTCTGTTGTAAATTACCCATTATTAATTATTTTTTTATTTATGATACCGGTAGGCAGACGAGCAAATGGGCCACCTGATGGTAAGTGGTCACCACCGCCCATAGACAATGGCAAATTAAAATCTTAACTGTCATACGTGTATTACTATAATCATAACAAATCTTTGTCAAATCACGACCATTGGCCAATAAACTTCTACAATAGAAGCCTACAATAATTTTGACCCAGCGCACCAGTTCCTTATCTTTGTAATCAAATAATAATTTTGTAAAATTATGAGTTTATTATCGTTTATCTATTTCAATATATTTTTCTTCTAGTACAAACAAAGCATACGAAGAAGTATCTCCACCAGCACCTGACAGTCAAACGAAGTCCACACTAGCAACCAAATTAGCAGCGCTTACCCACAAAGCTCAGAACTTTGTAAGCATTGACATTTTTCTAAAATTAAATTACAAAATTAGGTTGGAAAATATTTTTTCTTAAATCACTACAAGGTACTATTTATTTATTCATTCTATTATTGTATTAATGAAGAAGGTTTTTAATTAGTTTATTACTTCATTATATTGAGTTGATTAAATTTAACGTAACATAAAAAGGTATTTTTGGCTAATAAGATCGCTTACCACAAAAAACTTCAACACTTCATAATATTACTAGCTAAGTTATGAAAGATTGTTAAATATTGTATCGAGATATTCCTCAAACACCAAGTAGGTACATATTTCATTATTATTTATTATGGAATTAGATATTCAAATTGTAAATCAAAATAATTTATAAGCTAAAACAAAAAACAACTGTCATTAAAAATATGTATTTTTAAATATTTAGGCTAGTCGCATATCATCAGCAGCGGGCAGCCGTCGAGCATCAGTTTCCGAGGAACCCATCGTAGTCCAAGCGTCCGCTTCATCCGGTGTGTCATCAGCTGGATCCACTGGCACCAGTTCTGGTGATGAAGCTCCACCTCCGCCTCCACCACCTCTCCCTCCAGTGGTGTTGGAGGAACCAGCCCTCAAGCCATCAGAATTAAAAAGTAGGCTGGGTAAGTTTTCAATTATACTAACATTATTTAATATATTAATCTAATGGTTTATTTATTTATTAGTCAATTATATATATTTAATTTATTATGAGGTTCATGATAGGATGGCGTAAAGTTTAAATATTAATACCTAACATTGTCTAATTCACTTAATATCTTCTCTAAACTATTTCATTCATTCAAATCAAGTATACAAGCATGTTCTTGACAACAGAAATATAGAAAACATCAATCACGTGACAACAGATTTACGTCAATGAATTTTATATATTTTACAATAATTATATTTACATGAGAATTATGTACACTGATCTTAAATATGTATAATTAAGCAAATCAATATTCATAGTATCAATATACATATCTACTTTAGAAATCAAAGTTCTGAAAGTTGCCAAGTATGCTTAAGCCAAACCTTTAGAAGCCTTTAGTGGGCGAAAAATGTACTTCCCTGTGGAGGCAAAGATACGGCGTGATATTGGACGTTATCTACAAAACTATAAGTAATTATTTTCACAAAACTTTCCCTAGTTCCTTTTTACCACATCTGGAAGCTTATTTAAGATTGATAACTCAGAAAGAAAAAACAATTTGTCTTGTAATTTTTTTGGGAGTTATAAATATGGAATTTCAGTGCCTGTCGAATTAATTACACTTGACACAGTTTTACACCGAATGTTTTAGACTATGTCTTAAATATTATTTGACCTATAAGTTAATAAATATAGTTCTTATTTTATTAACAATGTAATTATCATCTCTTATGTCATGTTATTTTGGTATAATTCTGTAGAAATGCGAATCCAGTTGACATAGAATCTATGTTCGTTCTTTCTTACGAGTTGTTCCGGTTTTTTATAGTAACAAATCTCGATATACCGTTTGACTTATTTTTAAAAATACAATAATTATATTACAATTGATTAAAAACATATTTACATCCACGTTATCTGCATGTATATAAGATTCGTTTTAAACACTACTTAAGAGACTACTTAAGAGTCCGGTCCTGATTTTTCTCTTTACTTCATGAAAATCTTGATTAATTATATATTTTCCAAAAAATCTATTCAAAATAAAGTGAACAACTATTAAAAGATAAGCAATATTAAAATAACAATATGACTGCAAATATATATATATTTTTCTTAATATATTGTAATGTAACTATACTAAATAATTCTACATCGGCAAAGACATCTCGAAGAGCGTTTCGAGCAACAAAACTATGATATAACTGGAACAATTATTTTTTGTAAAATAACTTTATTATATATTGAGAGTATTAAATTTATCCGAAAGTAAAATGCTATGAGACATAATGCTATAGCAAATAACTAAAATACCAAAAGTCCTATTACATAGGGACGGTTCATGTTGACGTTATCTTGGTCAACTTTGATATTGAATGCGTGACGAATGAATTGATTACGTATTATCATAACGTTCTTAAATAATTATTATCATTATCACTTTCGTATGAATCCTCCATTTCCTAAAAAAATAATTAAAGTCACTATTATTCAGGAATAATCGAGGAGTATCAGAATGATTTGGTTATCTACATTTTATTTGTTATGCTGTCAAACTTAGCCTTCTAGGGGCGATAAATGGGGATTTCACCAGTATTTTAATGTATCTGATTAAGATTAACATTATTTAAATTTGGCTTAAATGTTTCTTCCGTACATTACAATAAAGCATGACGAATTTTGTGTTCTTTTTTCTACTTAAAATCAAGTCATTTGTTGTAAATTATTTGGCTTCTTACGTCAAACAATAAAATATTACAACATATTTAACATAAAAAGATCATTTATAACTTTCAGAAATAGAAAGGGACCTAAAATTGATCCTTGTGGCACGAGATAATAAAGTACTACCATTTCACTTAAAAAATTCGGTCTGTAGTGGAAAATTTCTTCACAGATGTAGTTAAGTTGAATTTAGTTTTGTTACAACCAATGAATTAAAATAAATCCATCCGTCTGTTCTTGTTAAAAGTCAAATATACGGAAATTACATATTAATGAGATCTTACTGCCTTAATTAAGTTCGTTTACTTTCTACGTAGTTTAATAGGTTATTAGTTTCGTTCTGATTCGGACGCGTTCGGACAACAATATGTAAAATTAATTACTTTATAGAATAGTTTTACTTTCCATTTCGCCCGTTAAATTTCCTGTTGCCGTCTTACATTTGTTTTGGGGAACGATGATGGGTGGATAAATTCCTAAAAAAATATAAAATTTAAGTAGGACTTGACGAGTACATTTGAATCATAGTACTGTCCTGAAAGTTATATGTAAACCCATAAACGAAGCTAATCGGTATATCCGGATGTGTCGACTTTGATGATGGGTTTAGGCAAAATACTTTTGTTTTTTGATATATCAATATCGTTTTAATCAAATGTATTTATGCTTTATAAATCTTCGGACAAATAAAATAGAAGATATAATTGATGACAAGACCAATCACCAAAAAAATTGGAATATTTGAAAGTCGGATATAAGAAAAAAATCGTAAATAGAAACTTTTTATTGTCAAAATAATATTGAAAACATTTTGCTAATTACAAACTGTGCTGTGAGTTGAATAACTTTGGGCATTAACATAAATTCATTAAATTTATGAATGTATTGTCGGTATAATTTGAAAGTTTTTATGTGTTCAACTTCAGGACGTAGAACTGGATAAATCTTTTGCGTGGAACCAATACTGCAGTATTTTGGTGGGAGTGATCAGAGAAATTTCTTGGAGATTTGATTTCGTTACGTAAATGTTACTCGAGGATGTTGCTTAGTTGTGTACCTGTACTTGTCCCAAATAATTTTTGATCTACAGTGTCCTTTAAAATACAGTTTCATCCGCCCAAAACCCAATACTCAAAAGATTATCAATCGGAAGTTATTCTGTCGGAAGTGACAGCAATTTTTTATTAATACAAATATTGAAAAATCGTCTTGCAATGTGTATTTTTCGGATAGACAACTTTTATTATACGCCATTTTAGTCTTAGAATCACAGTTCAAACTCTCGCTTAATTTTCGTATGCTTTTTAAAAATATGTTTAATTATACAATTCGCATTTCATACGTGGGAGTTTTTTTTTTGGTCATTTAAAATAACTGAATATTTTCGCCTCTAGTTAATAATATCCCTCACAAAAAGATAAAATATAATTTATTTCCGAGGCGTTTCTAATTAAATGGTATTACGTAGTTACTAAAAACACTCGTTTCGTTTTTCAACACTTAAGAGTTCTATAATATAAGTTGTATGATATTTTATACTTCATCCTGTGGATATTTGGCCATAAATACGGTTACGTTATAAATAATAATTGAATCGAATTGTGTACTTTTAATTCAACGCTGTTAAATGCTTTCAACGTAGTGAAATAAAGCGATAAAATGTAAAGCTTAAGGCTTATTATCTCGTTATTTTATTAATCAGATATACTTTCTACGTAAGTATCATTTGTGAAAGACACTTGTGTACGGAAAAAGACTGACGTACCATATTGATGAACTGACTTATATATTTTTTTGTTTTTTAGGAAGTCCGTTCTTGTGTCTGCTTGAATATTTCAGAAACTATAAAAAAACATCAAAATATTTGGACATATTTAAGAATTTGTTAACATCAGTTGTAAAATTTTGTCACGAAGATTGTCGGGAGAATATAGAAATTACTTCGATTCGAATCAAATGTATCTGTCAGCACATTGGATTTCCAGTGTATTTCTAGAGAAAACTGAAGGCAGTTATATTTTATTTTGCTTGTCAAATCATTATGTTACAATTTTCCCGATGGAACAGTCATGGTCAACGGTGACCATGAATAATGTCAGTATTGAAGCATGTCGCACATGGACAATGCTGTACCGACCGTGGTTAACGGCCTTTGTACAATAATGAAACTGGTTTAGAACTAGTAGTTTTTTTTTATTTAATAGGTATTACGTATGCCATGCTTCTTCGTGAAACCTTAAATTCAAATTTCAAAGTTTATTTAATAAACACGTCATGACGCGTACATTTGTGTTTTTTCATTATAGCAATATAATTTTCATTACTTAAACGTCTCTAAGTAAATTTTACTTAAGTATTAAAACGTCGGTCATTTAGTTATGAGGTTAACGGAACGAGAAAATCTAAGTAGAGAAAATATTGTTTTGTAAATAACCTTGTTCAAATGTTGACATTTTGAAAGTACTTACTGGATATTAAGTTACTGCCGATTACATAGTACATTTACACGCTGTTGTATAATACACAGTGGTAGGGCTTTGGGCGAGTCTGGCTGTGTTGGTACCACCAACTCATATATTCTACCGCCAAACACCAACACTTAGTACTGTTGTGTTACGGTGTGAAGGGTTTGTGATCCAACTACAGGCATAAGGCGCGTAACAACTTAGCTCCCGAGATTTATGGTTAATATTGCTTACAGCGCCAATTGTGGCAGTGGTGACCACTTATCATCAGCTGGCCCGTTTGTCTGTCTGCCAACCTGTATCATAATATATGGGTATTGAATTATTTATTAGGAGAAGGGTTTATAATTCAAAAACTTAATATCGACGCGGAGTCGTCCGAAGATAATCTTCGGTGACACTATGATACGTTTACTAGTTATCACGTGATTGACGCACATAGAATAAAAAAATACATTATATATCTAAAAATAAATACATTCAGAATTAATTTGTTAGTAATTTTTATGTTTTAAGATTATTAAAAAGTGTGTCAATAAACTAACTTTTAACGAGATCGCTCAGTGCATTCACTAGAAAGTTGAGATCGCCTATGATTCATTTAGACGTTAATATTTTATGAGAGTTTAAGCAACCTTAGATGATTTAATAAGACGCCGGCTTGAATTAATCTAATTTTTACCCGACGTCGTAAACTAAATATAGATTTATTTAAATCAGTTCTTTAATTATTTACAATTAAAAATTAATATCGATTTTATTATGATGAAAGTCGAGATGGCTCGTTGCATAGAATGCGTGGGTTTTTAGCGAAGGTTACGGTTTCAAATCTCGGCAAATGTATCGAGAGGATACCTGCATTTGATGTGACAGCGCTTTACGTCAGATATTACGATATCTAACTTTTGATTATGAATTATTAAATATACATATATCATAAGTATATTGGTAGAATTTTAAGCGCCTAAACGATAAATCAATTAAACTAAGTTTTGCTCATCGAATGGTCAGCTTAAAGTTACTGCAAAGGCTCTTTGATCTATATAAAATTGAATTACGATCTTTGCTTTGCCATTAAGCGAATATTAACTAAGGGTTGAACGTTTGGACTTTAACGAATCGTGCGTAGTTAGTTTTGTCATTTATAGTTTATATCTCTTTTAGATCTAACTTTACCGATTCATAAATTCAAATCATTCGTTACAAAAATATTGATAAACAAAGCATATTATTCAACACAAGATTATATAGATTATATAAAAGTTTGGAGCTAATACTTGTTGACTTTGAGGCAGGATATGTCACATATATAATTGTATATAACTAACATAAACATAACATGTTGCAGTAACTAGCGAATTTCTTGCTTGGTTCTTATCGGTGGAATCTACATTCCGAACCGGTGGTAGCTTTACTTAACATAGTTCTGTAAAATAACGATTCAGAGGTGCTTGTAAAAGCTTATTTGAATAAAGTATATTTTAATTTTGATTTTGAGAACTGAAGAAGGCTTTGCTTGAGAAGTAGGGAGCCATTTCAATCGATTTACGGATTGAGATCAGAAGTGGTTCGTATAGTATTAGTATAGTATAGTTTAGTGGGTATCAGTCGTTCTCCAGACAATAGAAACATTTTAATAAACTTGTATTTCCTGGAGAAGACAATCTATATAAAATACTTGAATAAGTCGGAAATTCGACCTCCGTATGATCTTTCGCACTTTACGTGATTTCGAATCAATATAAATTAATGTCAGTTATACGAAATAGTTTCTTATAAAATTTGACCTTTTTAATAAAAAAAAGTACAGTGAAACTAACTAAAATGTACTTCCATATTGCGAAATCAAGGTCGAAACACTGTTACGTGTTTCTAAAAGATATTCAAGTAATACTATTGTTTTCTATTGAATACTAAATATTGAATGAATTTAAATATTATTAAATTAAATTATTTATTCAATTTGTTTGTGTGTTTTAAAAAAACATACCAAAAACTCCGATGATAAGGTCTTTCGTGTTTATTTCGTGCTTATTATAACAATAATCCTTTATCATTTCCTTTAGATTTTTTAAAATTAATTACTGAGTATTAAGTCTGTATTAAGACTGTAAATGCTATTTAATATACTATGAATTTTCATTTATTTATTTTGGATAGACGATATGGATTGTGTAAAAGACCGTATGGTTAGAAAGAATGTTACTTGTGAGATGACGTCCGACAGAGAAGTATGGAAGAAGAAGACATGCAGCGCACATGGCAATGTCAAACATTTTTTTTATACATAAATTCCTTGTTCAAAGGCGAACATTTGTATTATTTTTTAAGTATTCATATTTTGGAAGATAAGAAAACCATTTTCACAAAAAATTTTTGGCCCTAGGAATTAGCTCCGTGTGTAGTTTGTAGAAAATTATATTTACATTATTAAAAAAAAAGTGTTAGTTATCACGTAATTAGACGTTCTTTTGCGCTTGATCGCCTCGACTTTGGTAATTTATTACAAGAAAATATTTTCTTTGCACTGCGAATGCGTTCGTTGAAGCATACCGTTTCACGAACGCATTGCGTATGCTATGAATATTCTAAAATTTCAATAATTCTTCTATAATTAAATACATTCGTGCAACAGGAATTTATTTAGGTCATTATTAAGTTTTATTTTTAAGCGATTTCAAAAATAGATGGAGTTTCGCAATTCGGTTATACCTATTTTTTCATTCAGAATTCCGTCATTCACGAACCGAATGGATAATTTTTTTCTTGTTTGTACGTACTTCCCGCTAAGCTCCATTAAAATTTTAAGAAAAAAAAATTTACTCTTAATATTGGAAAAATACGGGAAAAATTTTGATGGGCTCGAATCTTATTTAGAATATTATTTGACGTCAGTTTTTTTAGAATATTAATGTTAATTAAATATTAATTTGTATACAGTTTTATTTTAACAACGGCATTTTCGCGTGGTTTTATCCTTGTTAAACATTACTGCTCCGGCACCGTGATGTCTATAGACCTTTCTTAATAAATAAGCTATATAATGAAAAAATAATACTTTAAAACGGGCAGTTAGATTCCGACAATAGCGCGTTTAAACAAACATATCGCTCAACTTGTTTCTCTTATCGGTATGGAATTTGTTTGGAAATAAAAGTGGGTATATTCAGATAAATTTTATTGTTTACTATGTCTAATAGAGACCATATACAGTACCTATAGGGACTGGTACAATCCACATGTCCGTACGACAGTGCGTACAGGAACTAATGTTATGTCTTTTGTGCATATGTGCATAACACTGGGTCTCCATTAAACACGACACACACATTTCTGTTTTGCATTACAATAATTGATCAGTGGTTTGTGCCCTCATATCGGCAACTATCAAGGATATCCGTTATTTTATCTCTTAACAACAATTATTTGATTTGTCCGTTCTAACGGTGTATATTAGATTATATAGTTTGTGGTGCATATTATATTTAATTGAAATAAGCACTTTTGAATTGCTATTTTACGAGATATATAAAATATATAATAATAAATGTTTAAATCTACTACCGGTTCAGAAAGTCGTTAAGTTGCGGCTTTCCTATAATGGATTTGTATAATCACTTGTTATTAGTTAATGATAAAAATAATGTAGTTTTTAATTTTTCAACCTATAAAAAAAATTCAAGGCAGCAATTTACAAAAAAATTATGCAATAACAATTATGATGTTACCTTTTTTACCCGACTGCCCAAAGGTGTTATGATTTTTGGCTTCATAAAGGTGTTCATAAAGGTGTTATGATTTTTGGTTTTTTGGATTTTGGCATCTGTGAGTTTATTTATTTTATAAATTCAAGCAGATTTGGATGTATATTACCATTAGAATCCTTACATTATCCCAAATCACAGTGCCATTAAATTCATTTATACTGGGCACGTATTTCTTTTTTGTCTTGTAATTGCGTCCAATTGTGATGGTCGGGGTCAATTTCGTATAGAGTATCGGAATTGCGATTCGACAGGGAAATTATGCTAGCATTCTTATCACCATTTCATGTCATCATAATTCGTACAGTAACTATTATATACTAGCTTTGATTTGGTTCATCATCATCATCATGACCAGCCTGTATAGGCCTCGTGCGCATCGCATGTGGCGCCGCCCTCGCGGCTCAACCGGAAAGTTAGTAGATGCCTCTGTGGCCAAATTTCTACGCAGTCGTTTTCGGTTACTACGATTTTCTCTTCATATTTTTCGCGAAGATTTTCAGGACACGTAAATTTTTTCACCCGAATTTTGAGATCGCCTATTGAGGAGACTGCGTAACTATTATAAATAGTATGTTTCGAATTCTGTAGCTTATAAGTTTGTTTCATTACAAGACGTGCTTGTTTCATACGATTCTGTTTTTCCTCCATCGCAATTTTACGTTCAGGCTCTACGTCTTTCTCTGATTGCACGTAACGACTTAGCAAACAATCAATATCTGCCATAGCTGTTGACACGTTTTCAACATGGTCGATTTTATAAATTTGATTCCAATCGACCAACGTTTCGTGGTAGGATAGACACTTTCTATCGTAGCACCTTTTTATATTTTTCAACCTGACTCTTCTTTGGTTGGTTTCGAACTTGTGGCTGATCAGTTTTCGAATTTGAACTTTCATTGTTAATGAAAATGGCAACAGCAGCGACGTGCTTACACCCTCGAAGCGATAAGCCGGCCTTGCAGCCGCACTGCGTCGTGGATATGGTGCGGTCCCCATTCAACTATAAAAATTCATTCTTATTATTATAACAATAAAATAGTGTAAGAGTTAAAAAGCCAAGTGACAAAGAAATTGATCCTATGAAATATTCAGTGTTCCCTGGATACAAAAAAATATCGAATGGTTCATTAATTTATAGTTATGAACAAAACAACAAAAAAAATATGTTTTTAATCACACAAGGTCCACAGCACCAGTGCCATACATCATGATTTGAGGAAAACGAAAGAGCAAGCAAGCAAAGCAAGAGGCTAGTGAAATTGCTATGAAACTAGAATCTACAATTACTCTAAAAGTACTTATTTAGTACGCCTGTACGATTCTGTATATTTGCTTCAACGAGATGTTATCCTTATACAAGTAACTGTAATAATTCATGATTTAGTGTCGTTTGCATCAGATCTTAATAATACAATTTACAATAAAAAATTTGTTTTTCATATACCTTCAACGTAACATCGTACGGAGGGTTTGTTACCCTAGTTTGTGGTAAAACTCTTCCCTCGATGATACGTTTACCATCAACATCGATAATATTTTTTTACCTAAAATTCAATTCAATAATAAGCGGCAACACATTCACTCGGAAGGGCTGGATTTCTAATTTTTTTTCGTACATTACTTACCTTTTGATATCGATTTTGCACGAAAGAAATGTAAATAGATTGATTGAAAACCACATTGGATTATCGTCGAGGTCATAACGTTAATTATTTTCGATTAATATTGACCTCGAAGTGCGTATGAATCATATACTACTTGGGTATGCGCCAGTCAGCTGGGCATCTACGTATTGTCACCACTGTTCCGCGAGATGCCGCAACAGTAGGCGCGTCGATACGCACGGGGCCTATAAGTCCACTGCTGGACATAGGCCTCCCCCAAGGCGCGTCATCGATTCGTATATACTTATTTCTGTCATCTTAAAACATACAATTGTAATTCGACATCACCAAGTTAATTTTATTTTGTCTTATTTTCGATTTAAATACGTGATTTACGTTACTTGTACAAATATAATCTTGTTTAAAAACAGTGCTCCATAAAAACCTGTCTATTTAGTTTTAATTAAAACTAAGATCAAGTAAATATATCGTCTTCTTAATTTGTTCTAGTAATACTCATTATAATTATAGATATTATAGCAAGCCGGTTCAGTAATGTGTATTTTATTATTAAGCTACTTTTTTTAAAATCAATGCGCATATAATTTCACATTCAGTGAGTTGCATTGTGCGTTTTCTAATGTTTATTCATAAAATGGCAATCAATCTTTCGTCGACGTCGTATTGACATAAACGACATCCGTTTTTGTAGGTGCCAATTAATACGTCAACATTATACATTTCAAGCATGCGATGAGTATATTTGTAAGGCATATTTAAAATTAACAAACTTCTTAGAAATAATAATAATTACCTAGCTACGTTTTAATTTAGTAAATCTAGACTATTCCGAGATTTAAGTTAGATTACCTAGCATATATCACGCTCAGTGCGTCGCATGCGCGGGGTGCTTGCGCGGCGATGCGCGTACTTTCTCTCCCCGCTAACGGTGCCGTGTTGCAGCGGGGCGGCGCGGCTCAGCGGCATCGGCAGACGACGAGCGACCGCGCGCGCCCAACCTCGTCAACAAGCAGCCCGCGCTCCCCTTCGTGCCGCCGGCCTTCCCGAACAACGCGCCGGACCGCCTCATCAAACCCTCGGAGTATTTGAAGACCATCACGGCGCCCTGCAAGCGCGACGACGGCGCGGCGGAGGCGCGGCCACCGCCCCCGCCGCCCATCCCGGACAATGTGCCGCCACCTCCGCCCCAGCCGCCCTTGACGCACCAGCCCCTGGCAGCCATCAGCAGCGCTGAGCTTACGGCTGTGAGACTAAAGATGACGGCGACTAAGACGATGTCAGCTCCTCCGCCAACGCGATCCGTCAGTCTCCAATGCCTACCCAGTGCAGCAGATTTCAGAAGCGCGAAGACGGATCTGATCGAGGAGCTGAAGATGTCGAAGGATATCACTGGAATAAGGAAGTTGAAGGTGGAACGAGCGAGACGGGAGAGCTTGCAGGATAAGGAGACGTTCACGGAGTTCACCAAACGATTCACGGCGGAGAACTTTGTCGATCAGGTAAGTGGTTCAGTTTTTAAATCCGATACGAAGTGACATTGTCTTTGTAATGTAAGAATTAAGATAAATTAATTTCTTTGTTACACTCTCGGGTGCAACTGCATCCGCGGATTTAACCCACTGATCCACTTCACTCGTCTGTTACTCGTGTAATGACCGTGAAATAAAATGACTAGTGCTTTAAACGAATTGCGTATTTTTACGCTTCGGTGGAGTTTTTTTAGAGAAGAAATATAGTCTTAGTATCCGAGCCAAGGTTTTTTGTATCTTCAAAAGATTTATCGTCTTTTGTAATCGCAATATCAAATTATCATTTATCTATCAGCTAGTTTGAAAAGAAATGTACTGATGTCAATATTTTACAGATTTTACGTGTAATTCAACTTACTGAACAGTTTTTGTTTACCCTCTGATAGTTATCATAGTTTTTAAAGTTTTTTATTTACCTCCTTACTTTATATATGTATTGCTAATAAGTTTAAAAGATTTTTTTGTTGATTTGTTTGATATTAAATTATATCGTGATAGGCGAAACGACCTTTAGTTGGGGTAGTCATGTAAAAAGCTTTAAGAAGATCTGCTATTAGGAATTCAGGTTTATTTTTCTTTAAGTGCGCAATTTTATGATATCCTTTTGCAGATGTTACGTTTGGTATTTGTTTATTTACATATTGAAAATCTATATCTACTAATATTATAAATGCGAAAGTAACTCTGTTTGTCTGTTCCGTTCTCTCGTCTAAAACACCTTATATAAATTTGATGAAATTTCATATAAAACAAGCTTAAGCACGAAGGAATGACATAGGCATTTTTTTATACCTAACACCTGACAATCAATCCCAAAAGCGCGAGAAAAGCCGCGGGCGATAACTAGTATATATATATTTTATGATATCGGTAGACGGACGAGCAAATGGGCCACCTGATGGTAAGTGGTCACCACCGCCCATAGACAATGGCGTTGTAAGAAATATTAACCATTCCTTACATCACCAATGCGCCACCAACCTTGGGTATTAAGATGTTACGTCCCTTGTGCCTGTAGTTACGCTGGCTCACTCACCCTTCAAACCGGAACACAACAATACTGAGTACTGCAGTTTGGCGGTAGGATATCTGATGAGTGGGTGGTACCTACCCAGACGGGCTTGCACAAAGCCCTACCAAGTAAATCTTCTGTACGTGTAACTAACCAATAAACGGTTGGACCGATTTCGGTGGAATTTGAACGTAAATATTTCACAGGGACGAAGTCGAGGTGGTTACCTAGTTTACTATAGTAATATGTAAACAAATACACAGTACGTATACGTAATGTATACGTACGTAATACGGACGTTTATTTAAGAGATAAGAAAACCATACTTTAAAGGAAAATTTGATATTTATAAATTGTAATGATTTTTACTGTCTTCCAATGAAGTTATCTTAAATAGCCACGTAAGTATAGTAATCAGACTGACTCGTTGCAAATCATGAGTTCTCGAGTTCGAGTCTTTTGGTTATTTGGTATCGAATTGCCAGCAACAGCTTGGAAGTTAACAGTCATACACGTTAAGTTGTTGGTGCTACACCTAATGTTTTTCCCGTCCTGGTGGATTGCACCCCACCATCTCAACAGTCACTCACTCATATGAGATAGGAATTAGAGAGTGCAAAAGTTTTAGCACATAAACTTGTACATTATTATCTTTCCTGCACAGATGCACTTCGAGAATAACCAGGGCCTTAAACGGTCAGCTGCACAGATCTACAATGGTCTATACGTCTTGCTCATGAATAGATAGTATCTTAAAATTCTTATTATAATATGTATAAATTTAAAATGTTGAAAGTTCATTAACCTATTACGACGTCAATGAGAAGTTGTAACTATACAACTGTTTTCAGAAGAGGTTTCTGGAATGGTCCCATGATATCTGATCACAACAATGAAAGCGAATTCATTTAATTCTCAAACACACTTTGAGTTCATTACGAAACATTTTTGAGAAATTTAGCTGTATTAAATATAATAAAAAGTCTATCCAAGATTGCTTTAATTAGCATCAATTAACGTTGCAAATCGGAATACTTCGGATGATCCAGTGATTACATTTTATGGTTGAAATCTTCCTCACATTGTTCTAGATTGGTAAACGATTATAAGTGAAATGTCTCGCAAACTAGAAGCTGCAATAGCAAGCAAAATTTGATCATCTTTCTTATTACAATATTGTTATCAGAAGTTCTCGCGCACGATAACGCAAACGCTTACAGACATAGAATGAAATTCAAATATTCAAGTGGCCATTTTATACGGCAGAAGATTCGAACTTTTTTTAAATGTTTGACAAATAACCGTTTTTGGGATTATTTTATTACCGTTTTTGGGACAATTATATTATTAAGTTAAAATTTTCTAAAAGCTCTAAATTATATATGATAGTAATATTACTTGAAAATAAATTTAATGCAGGAAAAATTAAAAATATTTGTCTAAAAAGAGTTCGTATATGTATCTGTAATTTCGTTCGTGTTTTCGGAGTCGGTCGTCAGGAGTTAATCAAATTCTGTTCAGGGGTTTGCCGTAAAAGAGACATAAAGAAAGAGAGAAAGACAGACAGAGTTATTTATAATATTAGTGTAGATCAATAGATGTTCTTATTTGGTGGTAGGGCTTTGTCCCATCTGGGTAGGTGCCACCCACTCATCAGATATTCTACCTCTAAACAACAGTACTCAGTATTTTTGTGTTCCGGTTTTAAGGGTGAGTCAGTCAGTATACCTACATATATAACATCTTAGTTCCCAAGGTTGGTGGCGCATTGGCGTTGTAAGGAATGGTTAATATTTCTTACAGCGCAATTGTCTATGTGCGGTGGTGACCGCTTACCATCAGGTGGCCCATACGCTCGTACGCCAACCTATGCCATAAAAAAAATGTAACATGAATAAATGTTTTTGACTTAATGTTTAAACTATATATCACATAAGCAAATAATTTCACAATTAGAGAAAGGTGGAGAATGTTACAATACAAGTTGCGCCGCCGAGCGATTATGCAAATGGCATCATCGCTCAAATCCGAACCATAGAAGTTTCTGTAAATAAACATAGACAATAGAAACGGCGTGATGTTTTTTTTTTAATTCGCTGACAGTTCATAAATCAATTGATTAAATTAAATTAATATAATTCAATCTCGTACGAACTTTGTATAAAGAAATTATTCCATAACCAAGAAGTCGTTATATACTCTTTTACATAGCTCATTTCCGTAATGATATATTCAATAGCTTCGAGCGAAAGTTAACTTTATGTATCATGTCAATTAGGTCAAGTTTTGAATGAAAAATATTTCAATTTTTTTTTCGTGGCAGTAAGCGCATATCCGTTTTCACGCTTTCACTGTTTCTGATGCTGCGTCTTGAATCATGATTCGGTATCACGATTTTTGTTTATCTTCGAAGAAAACAGTTAAATGAAATACTGTATTACATTGTTTCATAGTCGTTATGGTTTTGAATGACTCTATTAATGTTACAGGAAGTGATGAAACGTTTAAAATAACATCATTTTTCAATAACAATGCAGCGTTAAGTTACGTGAAGGCAAGTTCTAAGTATTCAACATAGTAAAACAGAATCACGAGTTCAAATTCAGTTTAATTATTTTAAATTATTAGTCATTTATTTAGGAGGTTGTTGCCTCGATGAGTAAAAAAAAATATCGTTTCAAATTGTTGAAAATTAGTAAAGTTGTTTATGTATATGTCTCTTTTATATTAGATTAGTATCTATGATATTAGACAACATGCCAGAAGGCTAGGTAAGAGTAGGGATTATGCCAAATAACTCTGTCATCATGATTATAAATACAGTGAAACCGTGGAATGCTTTACCCGAAAAAAAAATAATACCTGTAGCACATAAACCGTCTCCCCCCATTTTACCTCCCTGCAGGGGGAATTAAGAAAAGCCTATGTCTTGTCCCGAGACACAATATATCTCCACAACAAAGTACTTTTAAATCGGTTTAAGTGTGAAGTGGTAACACACAGAGTTACTCTCGCATTCATAATATTAGTTTAGAATTTAGATAAAAGTTAAGTGAGACGTGGTGATAAGTCGGAAATTACATTTCGGTATGAATATAGTTTGAGTCTCAGCGAAGGATATAGGCTTTGTTTCATGCACCTTTCTAGGGGGTGAAATCGGGGGTAGGTAAAGTTGTCTCAATTTTTTGGGTAAAGCCGCAAGTTCACCTCGTATGTTATAATTATAATCTCAATTATTTGAGTGAAACACTATAAACTTATTAACTTTGATAAAAGCCTTTTAACATTTACATCTTTGAAGAGTTAAGTTCAAATCGTTTATTAAGTTTATCCTGTAATAAGTTATCTTTTACTTGAACTTGGCTTGACACGCTACCGCGTGTCTAGAATAATTATAATGTCAATTAAATGAGTAAAACAATAATATTAGCTTATTTACTTTAATAAAAGCCTTCTAACATTTACATCTTTAAAGAGTTAAGTTGAAATCGTTGATTAAGTTTATTCTGTAATAAGTTATCCGGCGTCCCGTCAAACTGTTTTTAGTTTAGTATCATTAAGTTTAACAGACATATACACACACACAGAAGCGCTAGTGTTTACGTAAGTACACGTACAGTCTTATAACATATTCATTTCTGTTATTTAATAAGAATTTTAGTGTTATATAATTATATAATTAGTATCTATGCCACACCTATTGTTAACAGAAAGACTTGGAAAAATTATTTTAAAGCAAGTTTTGTGTGGTATTGCAATTCATCGTATACACATTAGCAAAAGACTTGAAGATGAGTATAGCTCTGTTAATTTATATTGATAGGTTATAGTGTCAAATTAAGTTGTTACTTGTTACCTTAGACAATGGACAAGTTACATAGACAAGCAATGAACATTATATGACTGCTTTTATTTACGTTGTACGTTCTTAATCTGGTCAGATAACTATATACATATATATGTCATAGTTTCACGTAGGTTCTGAGAAAATAGGCTGTGATTTTATGAGGATTCTGTTTCATCAAATATCAGAACTAAAAAGCTATCTGTAAAAAAATTTAAAGTATATCGCGAAAAAACTGACATTTTAATAAACGCATCTAAACGTATGTTACATTTAGAAATTGCTTGTAGTAAAGTATGAGAGAGTTGTATTTTAAGTTAAAAACTTTCTTTCGAGTGCGCCGGCGCCGGTGGAAATGATCGCAATCAAGAATCGTTTTCATTTCATAAGAGCCACGGCAATTATTATATCTTATTTACAAACTTCAATACCTGTTTGAACGAGGCTTTCGTTATGAACGTGTGTTTGCGTAATCGGTGAAAAAATCAATATTTAGTCGGGAGAAATCAAGTTGAATTTCGATTTGGTGATGTCATTTTATTAATGAGGCGATAAAAGATTTATACTTGATCAACATTTATAATGACTCGAAGAACACGGATTTTGTTAATATGATTTGATTCTTGGACTCCTGGTATTCGTTTCATTTTCCTTACATTTTTCTTGTTCAGTAGAGGATTTTCTGTAATTTATTTATTTACTAAAGTAGTAGAGTCGAACAGCCTGTAAATATACCATTACTTAGCTAAGGCCTTCATTCGTGGAGAAGGTTTGCAGTTTATTCCACGATGCTGCTACAATACGGATTAGTGGGTTACACATGTGACATATTTTCATAAAACACATGCCGGTTTTTTCACGATGTATTCCTTCATTGCCGAGCACGAGATGAATTATAAACACGAATTAATCACGTGAAAAATCAACGTCAGTCCGGGTTTGAATCCGCAACCCGCTCTGGCCATCTCGGGCCATCTCATTTACTAAGTAACCAAAACCAAATTCAATATAAAATTTTCAACTTGAAATTGAATTTGACAAAGTATATTTTTTTAATGCAGATTATTCCTTATTTTGGTTACCTACTCTGTCATATCTGACAGTATCATTTTCGTTTAGAAATACCCTACCATAGAGTTTTGGAGCACCTTTACTAATTTTACATTGTTTTTGATCGAAATAAAAATTTTAAATATAAAAATCGGGAATTAAGTCAAGATAACGGGACATGAAATGTTGAATACATTTGTTACACCTCAAGTC
Organism: Vanessa tameamea; assembly: GCF_037043105.1. Taxonomy (NCBI): domain Eukaryota; kingdom Metazoa; phylum Arthropoda; class Insecta; order Lepidoptera; family Nymphalidae; genus Vanessa; species Vanessa tameamea. The sequence goes on from NC_087325.1 coordinate 10,061,352, forward strand.
CAAACATTTTTCCTGGACATCCATCACCTAGTTCCCGTTACCGTCACGGCGTGGGTATCGCGTGTGATGTAAGCAATAATCTCTGCTAACGGTATAGAATGCTATAAATATCTCGAGATATTGCTATATTAGAATCGATTTTTTTCTTCGATGCTACTAACGATTACTGTAGATTTTGCTGGAATTAGTTTCGGTCAGCTGGGCTTGTTTTAACATTTTTATTAGACTTTTTTAACAAGTTATTAATTAAAGAGATGTCTAAAAACTAGACCACGGTATATTTCGCAATGAATCTTTAGTTATTTTTATATCATATTCGTTATAATTTTTCATACGATGAATATTAATTTCTAGAATCAAATCGCGTCCACTGCGTTCTTGTTTATCACATATCTGTTATTTTATGCACGTAACTTTATATTAGAACGTCATGTATGTAAATATGTAAAAATATGTGACGGACACGGACGTCCGTATAATACAAGACTAGACTAATCTAAAGTACAAAACTTATTTCCCCATTTGTAATGTTCATTAAAAATTACACTTTCTGATAACTATAGGGTACATTTTTACTAATAGACTAAGCAAACGCTGAATAGGAACATTTATGAGTACTAGAAGTCAACATTTTTGATTGTTTACTTGTATACTACACGCGTGGAATATATAGAACCGGATTTGGAGGTCTGGAGGCCCTGGGCAACAGAGGAGTCTAGGCGTCTAATTATTATTTCACAAAATAATTTGAACAATTTCATTTCTATCACTAAAGTTTGCCAAGAATTTATTTACTCTTTGTATCAGTATCTTATAAAACAGTAATTAGTAATATTGTTTATAATTTGATTATATCCAGATATCTAAACATAATATTATAATAAAATTGTTAATTCGTCGAAACCTCTATTGTGGGAGACCCTCTCTCGTAGCGGCCCCAGGGCTGTTGCCCTGGTTGCCGTCCCCTAAATACGACCCGGTTCTTAAATGAAAAGACAATGTCACTCAATGTTTTATCGATATAATTTCATTATTATGTATTGAAAATGTATCGATAATTCAGTAGAAATTTGTCCAAAATACGGACTGAAATCCGAAAACGGATACTTCAAAATGAGGCGGTTGGTCGACGGCAGGGTTTTTCACAGATCCCAGAACGAGACACGGCTGGTAACATCATACCCGTGTGGAAGCGACAGATGCTGGCACGGAGAGCTGCTGAGAAGGCACGGAAAGATCTGGAGAGAGAGCTCGCTGGAGAGGCGGAGAGACGACGAGCTGCGTCGGTGCCGGCTTGGAAGAGGCAGTTGCTCGCTCGGCGGGAGGAAGCGGAGAGTCGTTTGAGGTATCATATACAATTGCGTTAATTATTTGTGACTATTCTGGCGTATCTGTCTGTGATTAATGCTTTTCGTAATATGTAAAGCTGAAACTATTGATTTGGCCGTTTAGCTCTGTTCCCATAAATTGTATTATCATATTAAAGCTTTTCAATAAAAGGACAGATATATAAAAATAAATCTATTTAAATAAATATATTTATAAATATAAATGTGATGTACGTGTGAAGTAAATAACTACAATTCTTAATTCACACTGACGAAGTCAGGACGCGTAGTTAGTACCTAAATTATTAAGAACGTGTTTATTTTTCTCTAAAAGTGAAAAATATATAGTTAACTTAATATTTTTCGTATTTATATTTTCAGACAATCACTGTACACTCCTAAAGTTGAAGAGACAAATGACACAATGAAACAAAACGTAGACTGGCGCGCGTACCCCGGCTCGCAGCGCGCCGTGTCCATCGACAACATTTCGCTCTGCTACGACGCGCCCGCGCAGCCCATGCGAGCGCCCTCCGAAGTGAAACTCTCCTCGGAGCATTGCAATGGTAACTCACCTTTGTGGATTTATTTACAATTTCAATGTCATGCTTAGTCTGTGGTTCTTGGTAATTGGGTGTTGTGGTTCATTAGAACAAAGATAAAGCACAAGTGTTACCATAACATTATAATTTCTCAATATATAATAACTGATAAATCTGTCGAGTAGAATCGTTTTTATTTTAAATTATTTATTAATGTAACTACAATAACTTAAAAAAAATTGTACTACCTGATTTAGGTAACATCTATACGTAGAAAGCTTGTGACATTATAAGTCTTAGAAATACCAGGAAATTATGAACCATTTTATATTTAATTATATAATTTAGGAAATTATAAATAAAATAATTAATAATTTTTTTTACAGGTCACTCCACCCTAAACGGTCACCGTGAGAACGAAGATGAAAACGCTAAAATAATCCCCTGGCGAGCTCAGTTACGTAAGACAAACAGCAAACTTAATTTACTTGAGTAGGTTAATTATTGGTAGAAATGGTAGGATTCGTATAGGTCGCTAGTTACAATAAACTATGGTTTTTTTTATAATGGCAACGTTGTAAAATATAATCACTATATTTTATACGTTGTAATTAATATTCGAAATGTTGTAATTTTGTCTATAACTAATTTCGAGACGATATTTTTTTCGATCTTTATTTCAAATGAGTGTTGCTATACTACGATGGTAGATTTAATTTTTATGCCTTAGGAAACTAAAGTGTGAAAATTATAACGACATTTCATAATAAATTTTATAAAATGTACCTTAGTTCTGTCACGATTTTTAACTTTAAAACTTTTATACTTTTTTAATGTAACATATTATAAGAAGTAAGAAAGTAATGTAAAAATGTAAATCTTATTTTTTTTTTAAATTGTATAATCACGAAATTATTCAAATCGAAGAAATATTTTTTTTTGTTGTCATTTAAGAAATATTTATAGATTTTACTAATATGCAAGTGATATTAATGTTGCAATATTAGTTTTAAGCTTAACATACTTTTGCTACAATCATGTAAGCTAAAATTACGATTGAGTAAGATTTAAATCGATTGAACAATGTTAATAAAAATGTTGCTTTAAATTTGTTGTTTCATTATTATATAATAATTACGTATATAATAATTATTGTTACATATTGATTAATGACTTTGGTTGTTTATGTAATTTCCAAACACGAAATGATTTTGCCTACCTAAAATTGTTTTTATATTTCAAATTTATTGCTTGCGGATAACTTACGTTAGAACGAAAAATCTTTTGCATCATGAATGTTTTTTTATGATAATATAAAACGAAGTCACATAAAATATGTGAAAAGTTTTTATTGAAATCACTATGCGATACAGTAAAATGTTTCGTAGAAAGAAATGTTTTAACACATTAATGTATATTGGTGAGCGATTTTATTCGTATAATATTTAAAATAAAATAAATTGTAACTTAATTTCAGTAAAAATGTATTTCATAAATTTCAGTTAAATATTTTCTAATTTCGAATATATTTATAAAGGGCACCAAGAGTTCACAAGTAATAAAAGGTAGTTTACCTGATCTAGATACTCTTTTTAGATTATTTAATACATTCATAGGACCAGTAATTAGATCCTATCCAGCTGACAAACCAGTTATAAGAACTATAGAAACAGAAATCGAGAAAGTTATTCGAGAGAAAACAGCTCAATTACGTTATTTACTACAAGATAATGATGTTAAGAATCTAGAAAATAAACTTTTCCTGGAAGATAAAGATGAAACAACAATCATAGAATTTTTACCCAAAACAGATGAAAAAAATAAAGATAGAGATGACGTATTTAAAACGCATCTTAAGAAATATAAAAAGATACGCGAGAAAATAAACAGGGCTCTAATAAAGGAATCAGTATCCGACAAAACACAAAAACTCGTCGTTAGAACTTTAGATGATTTAATACGAAATCTAGTTGGGAGTCAGTGTAAATGGAAACGAAACCTTCGGGCTGACGGGTATGAGGAGCCGGCTGTGATAGCTGACAGGTGGAATCGAGGTATGCATAAACTTAGAAGAATTCTTATGGATTTATTTAAAAATGATTTTAGACGAAACGATGATGTTCCTGTATTTCTAGACAATTTACAAATGTTGTTCAATACTGTTACAAAGGATGTTGATACATTATCGAAACGATACAAAATCCAATGCGAATTTGTACCAAAATCTCGGTCCTATTCTTTAAAACACGGTGCGAATGATTCCAATAGTTTGAGAAACAGCTGGGATAAGACAGACGATGAAGAAGATAGATGTCAAAATGTTGTAGTATGTTCAAACGAGTTAAAAGAATTCATGCAAAAATTATACTCAGCTCTTAACGATACATCTATCAGCGTAATTAGAAATTATGCTGTAATGTATTCTAGGGATGTAACCGGCGACAGTGAAAACGATAAAGACACTGTTATTGTAACATTAAACACTTTAAGTGGTAAAACTATTGGTAATATTAAAGATATATTCGTGAAAGAAACAAAAATGTTTACACTTGACAAAGGAAAAAATAAAGAGGCCAATATTGACGCTTTAACGAATTATGTAAAAAGTACGGTAGAGCATGTTAAGGAGAATATTAAAAGTAATTTAAATTCCGATATAGATACACTTGGAGAGAAAATTAAGACAGTTATAAGGGACGACATAAACGTAAACTTGGTCGTTGATTTGGGTAACTTAGAAAGAGAATTTATTTCGAAAATTTGTAGTATTTTTCGATTTTGTAACGGCAAATACAGCGGCAGACGTTTCTTGTCTCAAAATAAAAACAGCTTGTATGTCCAAGTTCAACTAACTATGGACTACGTGATGGCAGATGACAATAATTTCAGATCAATTATTAATAAGAAAAATATTCAAAATACCACAATTCATCAAAATGCGTTCGCAAACGTAACTAGGACTACGTATATTTAAAACAATGTTGCCATGACATAAAAAGTTACCTTTGCCAAATATTACTAAGATTTTTAAATAAATAAAAAAAAAAACAACATAAAATAAAACCTCATTTATTATATCATACAAAAATATTAAATTATAGGATTTTTATTCCTCAAAGAGCATTTCATATCCATTTTCATTTTCTTTCTTATTCCGTGGTTCATATTTTTCTTAATATACAGACTGTTGCATTGTTTTCAATAAAATCAGTCTTGTTTAAACTTAATAACCATCTGTATAAATAATAGGGAAGTGTTGTATTCTTCCACTTGACCAGGCGATGGTTAAACAGGCACCATCCGTGAAGTTGTGTTGGAATGCGAGCGTTGATGGCACTTCATTTTCGATCCCAGTGATGAAACAACTAAAAACATATATTTTTTTTTATAAATTAACTTTGCAATGTGCTATATTCGAATCTCTTTTTATATTAGAATCTATTTTTAACCCACTTTATAAAAAGGAGGTTATTAGTTCGACATATATGTATGTATGTAACATTGTTAGAATTGAATTATATTTGAGTATGATGATCCATTTAGACTTTCAAGCACGTGTGCTTAATTTCATAAGTGTATGTTTGTACGTTTGTACACAAATTTCTCGAAAACTAAAAGTCTTATCGATATAATAATTTTTAGTTTAAGTTAGGTACACTTCAACTTAGGGAACAGTGTAAGTTTCAATTAAACCGGTCCAGTAGTTTCAGAGATATAGGTAAATTACTCATATGAAAATGTAGGTAGGGAGTTGTGTAGTTATTATTATGCAAAAGTCAAAAGACTGTGTTTGGTACTACTTCGTTACGAACTACTGAACGGATAAAAATAAGATTTTGTATTCTTTGTCCCAAAATTCCTGCGATAAAATAGTGGGGTACTAACAATAATAGGAGTATGTAGAACAGTTACTGAGAATTATTGTACTGGTGAGTATAGTTCTGCGAAGATATTAAAGTAGTTATATATATAATATAGTTACAAATATTATAAATATTTGTATTTTTTAATTTTTTAATGGTGATAACTTAGCCTTGCATAACATTGGCTTCCTTTGACGCTAAGAGGGGTTAAATATAATGTAATACTAAGCTAACTTGTCTTCAATTTGAAAATTAATATAGCTATATATAACACACTACTATAATAAACAGAATTTTTCATTCATTTGAAGCGTAAGTCTATGGTCACAAGTGACTATCATTAGATGTTGTAGTAATTTATCTACATTCTATTAATCATTTAATTGCATGATTACATTGCATTTTTTTTTAAATTGGTGGTAGGTCTTTGTGCTAGTCCATCTGGGTAATTACCAACCACTCATCATATGTAAGGATAGGTGGTTAAAATTTTCTAACGGCGCCAGTTTCTATGAGTGGTAGTGACCATATCCAATTAAAAATCTACCATCGTCGCCTAACTATTTAAAAAAAAGACATAAACATGTCAAGTTTAGAAAAGTGTGTCGAGTGTAAATAATTGTAAATTCAATTGACTCACCAAGGCGTGACACTAAGCTGCATCATGAGCTGAGTTGTACTGAACACAGCTATTATGTGTGACTCTTCAAATAGCAGAGCCAGGTAGCGACCAGACGGGTCCCAGCACATATCAAGAATGGGTCCACCAACTAAATCACCAGAAGACAGTTCTACTTTTGTCACATCTAGGACTGGCTGGGCTTTACTGGTTTTTGCTCCTAAAAGTATAAATATGAAATTTAAGTTTAAATAAAAGAGCAGAGAAAACATCTCTTTTAGGGTTCCGTAGCCAAATGGCAAAAAACGGAACCCTTATAGATTCGTCATGTCTGTATGTCTGTTTGTCCGTCCGCATGTCACAGCCACTTTTTTCCGAAACTATAAGAACTTGAAACTTGGTAAGTAGATGTATTCTGTGAACCGCATTAAGGTTTTCACACAAAAATGAAAAAAAAACAATAAATTTTGGGGGTTACCCATACATTTTTTTCTAAACTGAATAGTTTGCGCGAGAGACACTTCAAAAGTGGTAAAATGTCCCCCCCCCTGTAACTTCCAAAATAAGAGAATGATAAAACTAATAAAAATATATGATGTACATTACCATGCAAACTTCCACCCAAAATTGGTTTGAACGAGATCTAGTAAGTAGTTCTTTTTTAATACGTCATAAATCATAAACCACAATTTACCTTTCATTAAAAAATTACAACGAACTACTTTTTTATTATGTGCTTCTACGAAACCCTTCATGGGAGAGTCCGACTCGCACTTGGCCGCTTTTTTTTATAAACTTGTTTTGTCCTTACAGATCAATGCACAGCTAAAACTACTGAATCTACAAAGTTTAAATTTCAACCATATGTTAATTTTATAACATAAGGAAGGATTTTTGAAGATGGCTGCCAGACCAATATAAAAACAGATTTATATTTTACAGTTAGCAATTTTTGTACTTTAAAAACTTTTTATTACTGTATCAGAAAAACAACAAATTCAGCAAAAAAAAACAATCTAAACTATTTAATTGTCTGTTAAAAGGTAATTTTTTATAAGTTTTATACATGTTCGAATAAAATTCTGTTATTTCAGGTTATTATTCAAATATAGATATGCATCCTTTATTCCAAATCTTAGGTAATTAAAAAATATCAGAAGGACTAATGTAAGTTGAAGAAAAGTAAAATACTAGAGTTAACTGTTGTACTGACCATTCATCAAACCAGTGTTATTAAGAGCATAGACAATAGGTTCTCCCTTAGCGGCAAATAACACAACATCCTTCGGTCCCCAGCATGCTGCTACCACACGGCAGCCGCGCGCGCACCACCGCTCCGGTGTCCAGCTCTGGGTGTCCCATACTCTGAAAATTAAGTAAACTTTTAAAGAGTGTTGTTATTATTTGGAATTGGCATTTAAATTTTAAATTGAAAATTAATTGATTGTGTTCAAATTTACATTATTAAAATAACATATATTTAAAATAAAAATGAGCCGAAATGGCCCAGGGGTCAGAATGCAAACATCTTAAGCAATGATTACAGGTGCAAAACCAGACAAGCACCATTTCTACGTGCATAATTTGTTGTATATAATTCATCTCCTAGATGTGTTTAATTTCTATGTCTTATATATCCGCCTCTGAGTTGCTTGGTGGAATAACAAAAATAGGAGGCGTTAGCCGAGCAATTAAATAATTTTTAAATTAATTAATAAAATTTTTTTTAATGTATTTAAAAAAAAGAAAGTAAATGCTATAGAGTATACACTATGATAGAATTTGTGGTATAGATCTTATTGCCTTATTTATTATTTGTAGAAATAAATTAAATTGAGATCAGTTTAATGACATGGTTTAGTAGTTTAGTTAATGGCAATTCATGGGATGATATTTTAGAACAGGAACTGTTTAATGTGATGTCTTTTTATGCATATTTAAATTCTTCTTTACAAACATATATAAGTAGGGAAATTATATTGTCACCTGAATATAATAGATGAAGTTGCTGCAAATATTTTATTAGCTGTAAGTGACCACCTGGCAAATACTATGCCACCACCGGCAACTCTACGTAATGGTATTGCTGTTTCCATGGCAACGTCCCAGACCAGCATTGAGGTGTCGGCTCCACAACAGCTAATTAAGAGATCACCATTCGGAGACCAACTTACGTCTGTTACTGGACTGTGACCGGCTCTGAAATATTTTTTTATTGTTGGTTTACACAATATTATCCTACACTTTTTAAAAATAAGTGGAATGTTTGATTTATATTGTTTGTCCCTAGTTTATACTGACAACATTGTTGGATTAGGTTAGTGTAATAGCAAATAAATGTCAATAAGTCACATGAAAAGCGAGGTATAGGTCATTAAAATGAGATCTTTGATAACTGAGCAGTAAATCAACACTTTGATTAGACAACATTGTGGTGTAAGTTTTACCATTACATAGACATTAAAGTGGTGTCATTCGACTATTTTAATAAAAAAGAGAAAGCTTACCTTTTTAATACAACAGCATTGCTAGAAGATGGCTTTGTGAACATAGAATTAGGGTCCACTGTCCACACTATTACGCCTTGTTCACAGCCAACGGCTATTTCTGAGGCAGAGTATGGTCTCCAACTCAACGACGAGACGTGGCCTTGAGCCTTACATTTCAATGTTGAAACAAAAGAAACTTCTGAACAGTAAACCCTTACATTGTCATCAGCTGTTGCTAATGCAATTTTTGTTGTATGCGGATGCCATGCTATGCATTTTACGGGAGCACTACCCCAATTTCTCGTCCTTGAGTATTTTGATACAATCTTTGGCCCTATATCTTTTAAATGCGGTTGCATAAAGTATCTTAACGCAGTGAACAAGTTCGCTACTTTTAAAGCATATGACGCTGTAATAGCGAGGGTTTTGCTATCTCTATTCACATTTGGATCGGCAGCTACACTCAATGCTTCAACGAAACCTTGTTTGTACCAAACACTAGTTATTTTTTTTAACAAATTGTCCTCAACGTCAACGTACATGGATATATTTTCGTCAGATAATCTATGATGGTGTAAGTCCTTTGTGACGTTAATTTTCGGATGGTTCTTCGTCTAGAAGAAAAATATATAGTGTTAGTAACATAAAATGATAAGTAACTATTGATACAAAAGTTAACCTTACCGAATTTGTAAATGTTGAAATATTTCCATAACGAACATTACCGCAACAATATACTTCATTTATTTTACAAAATGCCGTTTCTTCCGGATTAGGTAACTCCGGAAAACCACTGAAAATAGACATTATAATTTATAATATTAATTATACTTTGTTCAGCAGCGTCAAACCGGCGAGAAAACAAGTAATTCAAATTTGACGTCAGGTGTCAACTGTCAATGTCGTTGATGTTATAGAATAACAACAAACCTAAAGCTGTATTTTTAATTTGTAGTGTATCTGCAGTATATTCAGCGTTTTTAAATAAATTAGGCAGATCAACAAAAAGTTATAAAAAACATATTAAGAATATTAACTGAAGAACCGAAGAGATATGACTAATTATAGTTATATTCACTCACAAAGATGCATCCCATTAAATAAAGTTATTTTAAATAAAATATACATAGCAAATATAAGCTATTATTTTGCTGTTTTTAATCTTAGTCATCTTACGCACACTACACGTCCTCAACTAAGACATCTTGAAAGAAGACATCAGTGTCACTGACTCGTATTAATAATTTAACGTGGAGAGCCTTCCTGAGTGATAGATCTACAATGACGGGCTCATAAACTGCATCAATGGTCAAGACGCCTTTGAAATAAGCATTTTAAACAAATATTCACTTTTTATAAAAATTTAAATTGAAACCTATAGTTTGGTTCGTTAACTTCATAACAGCGTAGTATTCTATGCTTAAGTATATTTTTATATACTGGAAAGGACTATTAATTTTTTTGGAACAAAATCTATAAATGTAACAAAAATAGATTTTGGTTGGTTTATTGAAAAATTTGTTTTTATAATAAAAAAAAGTTAAAGTACAAATTCTGGGCACAGGATTTCCCACTTTTGCATTACAGTAAAATTTTCGCATATTGATCCATGTAAGGTTCGCCCGATAATCAAAATATCACCCTATCTCTGTCTCCACCATTTGAACAGGTCCTACATACAGGTCATGCACAAATCTTAAACAAGCTTGTCTGTGAGCTGCAGACAGCATTGGACTATTTGCTGGTATAAAAGGGTTGATTGCCGCTTCCTCAAGCCTCCTTCTTAATGTTCGTGCACTCACGTTCACTTCACGCACTTTATTCAGATCTGTTTTGAGGTTTACCGGCGATTTCGTAGGGAAGTTGGAACAATAAATCGGTCGTCACGATGCCCGAGTTCTGCCGGTACCGAGTCTCCTTTTAAGAACTAAGAAGATGTTTCCACAAACCTTCGGTATACTCTAGAAACCGTAGACTGATTTAAATATAAACTTCTAGGAATCGTTCGTTGATCCAAGCCTTCCTGCACCAATGCCACAAATTGAGCGGCTTATTCGAATGAAGTATCCATATTTATGATTACGAAACTTTTGTTCAGTTTAAAAGACTGAATCAATTTCAAACTTTACTTTAATAACAGACGAATTTAAGACTATGCATAAATTTTATTTTCCCAGCTATATTTTTATCTTTTACTGCAGTTCTAATTTTTTAAACTTTGACTTTTTTATGATTAATGTACAATCTCGACATTTTCATTCATTTAGTTAAATCGAAAAAGCTTGCATAGTTATCAAAAAATATGAATTCGAAAGTAATCCTGCACATTGCATTTTATGAGTGTTAAAGTCTTTTTAATATTTTTATCACTACATTATTGCTAGGTGATGAGGCATAGTACAAGTCTGTCTTGGTAGGTACAGCCCACTCAAAAGTTATTTTAACATTTTAAGCTTCTGTAGGGCCGTTCGACCATAAATAGAATGCGAGTCCGGTCTTTATCCTCTGTCTACCCTCTACAGGTGTCTACCTATACACGTGTTCGGTACAATTCAAAGATGGAGTGTGAAGATACGAGGACTAAGAGACTCCTACTACGGAGTCTAACTGTGTAATGGGGGAGTTGATTCTGGGGTTTTTGCTGTGACACCTAGTATACCTAGTATACGACGCAGTCCTGGATATAACTTTCCTCAAAGGTGTCGACATGGAAGGGAGTCTTGACCGACTTCGTGTTCCAGAAGGTGATGGCAGAGCAGGATCGTAGAAGAACCGATGCCCTTTGCAGAGCCGATCAAGACTTTAACGGTAGAGCCTGGTATAGTGTGGTAGACATGAAAAACAACAGGATACTCGAAGCGCTGTTTCAAATTTTAATAAGGAACACTATTTTATTTTAATCGATAACGAAACGAAAGTTGGTGCACAATATTAATATTCATTCATCATTAATAATAATATTAATTCGTCATTTGCCTTTAAGATTGTATGGAACTTTATTAATAGTATAGTTTATTCTCCACAAACCATAGAAATTCTAATATTTTATGTGATAATAATTATTAGTATAGGAAAAGTAATTATAGCAGAACCGATTCAACTAAATAAACATTACGCTAAGTGCTCCGTATTTTCGTTATATATTAGAATAATAAAACCATAAAGAGAATTATGAAATCCATTGTCTGCATTTTCCGAGTAATTTCAAGTTACAAATATTTGAAACGCAAAGATAAAAGATTCTGCTTTCGTTTCAGCGTGTAATAACGCGCTTTGGAAAATTTACAGCGGGCCGGGAAGATTTATTTGAAACGTAAGATGTGACACCGGGATAATTGATTTCCTGTGCTTCGCAGGTGAACGAGAAAATGTCCTTATAAAATATGAATCGGTTTCGGATATCTTAATTACAAGGTTTTTAATCTTTTAATAGTATAAATTAGTAGCTAAATCCTGTTCACTTTTTCGCCTGTTTCTTAGCTGCATGACGTATTTCATTTAAGTATTTTTTTTTTTCGCAATTTTAGGTAATGGTAATTAATTATAATATTATGATATCAATGTACTCTTGGCCAATTTCGGATACAGCGGCTATCGTCAACAGGAACTGGCCCAAATGCGATAGAAGAAATCATGTGATAAAAAATGATTTGGCCATTAGGCCTATTCTTTATTCCTTTATTCTTAAATCCGAAATAAATTTAAGGGCAATCCGGTATGACTCATCAAAGAGAGTTCTAATCGCAAGCCCAACTTCTTACGAGTAGGTACGTGTTTGCCTAAGTATAGGACTATAATTACCACTAACTTTTTTTTTAAATGAAAGTATAGGTTTGATAACACCAAAGATATCTAAGGTTAACACTGATAAGTTCTGTTTACCGCCAAATATCAATACTTTCTGCTGTTGTGTTTCGGTTTGAAGGCCGAGTTAGTATAATTACTGCATTATACAAAAAGTCAGAAACAGTAAAAATCATCAGGTGCAAGAATTGATTATTAATTTTTGTAAGTGGCAATATCTACGAGAAAGTGTCCGCTTGCCATTAGGAAGCCTATTTGCATGGCACCTTTTTATTTTCAATTTTTGCAGTGTCAATATGTACGAGAAAGTGTCCGCTTATCATAAGAAAGACTATTTGCTTGGCATTTAAAAAAATAAATAAACGTGTGCACGTTTTGATTTCTTTTTTGTAAAAATATATATTACAATTACAAAAAAAAAAACACAAACAATATGTAAAATATTTTATTGGTTAGATTCCTTTTGATTTCAACAACTACAATAAAATCTAAACAAAAGAAATAAATATTTGTATTTTATTCGATTGTTTTGTATGTATTCGAATTATATAAATCTTTTTTATTCGAATAAAAATATTTAAGCGTCTAAAGTGTGTAACGGTGGTAGATTATATCTTATACAGATTGATTAATAAGTTAAAGTTTAACCTAATAAGATCCCGGTAAAGGACGAATTAGTCAACAGAATAATCTAACTTTATACTCACCCGCTGCAACTATACAAAGACTTTGTTTTAATTTAACTTACAAACCAATTTATTTTAAATTATCCTTCCTTTATTTTATCTAAAACTTACTGGATCTTTTCTCATTCAAACTCTATTTTAATTATCGTTTCAGAACTGAAATCGTGTTCGAATACATTTATGTTAACTATAAATGTCATAAAAACATATAAAATAGATTATAGATTTATTTACTTTATCTATATGTAAAGAGGTTTAATATTTAATTTTATAATTTATCAATTTATAGAATATCGTATTTCATATTTCTCTAATATTAGAGTAGAGAAATTGCGTCGTCGGTTTGGCAGAGACGGCAATAATACAAATGCACTAGGTTGTATTCATTTTTTAATTTTTTTTATGGCTTAGGTAGGCGGGAATACAGGACACAACTGTCAACACTGTCCATAGACATAAACGCGGTAAAAAAATTAAACATACCTCATATAACCAATGACCCTCAAATATTAGGAACTGATATGTTATGTCCCTTATGCTTGTAGTTACACTAGCTCACTCACCCTTCAAACCGGAACACATTCATACTAAGTATTACTGCTTAGTGATACAATATAGACGATGAGTGTTTTGTACTTAGGTAGGTAGGTAAGCGTCTAGGTAGACGCTTGCACAAAGCCCTACCACCAAGTAAATTTAATTTAATATAATATACAATACAAAAATATTTAAAAATTTACTAACAAAGCGAATATTTAAAAATATTTAGACGAGTATGCAGGCCGAGTAAGTTTTTAAAACAACATCTACGGTATGAACTAAATTTTTTTTATTTTTCAAACAAAATATTTTTGAATTTAGAATGATTTTTGACAATGTTCATTTAGGCATTCGAATGTGTTGACAAATAATACTTATAGGCATGTGGAATAAAAAAAAAACGTTACCAACAACATTCGAGGATATCGATAACGATTTTTTCAGTCGATAATATACTAAGATTTCATTTAGATAACTGTACCACGTTACTATGTACTTAACTTACTTAACGATATATAATTGAAAATATGCGAAGAAGAAAATAATAATTGTTTGAAAGGGGTGATGAATCTAAAGGAGTAAGGTACGGATTGCAATAAAATATACAGTGGGTTCCGTACTGTGATTATACTGTTTTGTTATTAATTTGGTACCAACTTTTTTAATTTCCAGTCTACAGGATTTGAAATTTGGAAGTCAACGGACGTACGACCGAATTACCCTATAGATTTTGATGATCAAAGCGTAGAATTAGCATACTAAGTCCTATAGTCAATTCCAATGGCAGTAGGAGCAAAAAAATAAAATTTTTATATTCGGATTTGTGACACATGGCACTTTAGAAGTAAAGTTGGTAAAAATAAATTGGTTGGTAAAAGTAAAAATACTTGGTGGTAGGACTTTGTGCAAGCCCGCCTGGGTAGGTACCACCCAATCATCAGATATTCTACCGCCAAATAACAGTACTCTGTGTTCCGCTTAGAAGGGTGAATGAGCCTGTGTAATTACAGGCACAAGGGATATAACATCTTAGTTCCCAAGGTTGGTGGCGCATAGGTGGCGCATGTAAGGAATGGTTAATATTTCTCACAACGTCTTTGTTTATGGGCGGTGGTGACCACTTACCATCAGGTGGCCCATATACTGGTCCGCCATAAAAAAAAGTTAAAGTGGTTATATAAGTTTAACATTAATTGTATGTGTTGTATCAAAAATAAATATATATTAATCAAGAATCTGTGGTATATAATAAAGTTGAGCTATTAGCAATTAAATTACATGGAATATGTCCCTTTTAAGGTTTGTCTATCTTTGCTTCTCCTGCCATAAGAATATAAATGTTTCTAAATTACCATAGGAACACCGTATATTGGTTAGTGTCTATTGTTGTGTTGAGAGACTTTATAGTCATTGTCCTTATGAGATTCAATATAAGTTACGTCTTAAAAATTTAATTTAAGAATTCGAAAAAAAAAACCGAAAAAATAGCTTTTTTTTTTAAATACACGCTTGTCATGTCAATTGTCTTAATTTAAAGAGGATGAAACTGCGAAGCTCATCTAACTACTGACTTAAAACTTCTCTGAAACGCGTTGCAACTTCTGATATAAGGTTCATGTCGGTTTCCTAGTTTTTCATTACAAAAAAAATTGTCCCTTATTAATATACATATTATTGTATTTGTTATTTATGTAGTAAATAGTGACCTTTGGTTATCAAGGATATCAGTGAACAGAGAGGCAGAGCGTAGAAGACTTTTCTTTAGAATTGTTTGAGAGAAACAATTGAACTTTTACGTTACATTAATTATTTTAATTTATCATTATTAAGCCGCGCACGCTGTATACTCGTAAATTGGGTTGAAATATCTTAAGTGCTTAAACTTCCTTCGTGAAAACGAAATGAAAATCCGCCCAATAGTTCCTGAGATTGGTTATTATATATGGGGGGCATTCATTAATAATTATCACAGAAATAAGCTTCCATAAATACGTGTTTACTTTTATAAGCGTACGAAACCCTAATAATGTAAAATCAACCGTGAAATATTGCTGTTAATTAAAAACAAATCGTCGTTCAGAAATATTTCCGAGCTCATTTAATCGTAAAGGTATTTAATTAATGTTTTAATTAAAGTCTAAGGATGCGATGTATTTTCATATTAATGTCAATTGATTTGATACTGAGACAGACGTATATAAACGCAATTAATGCCCCTTCAATTGTTTCGATGGAAATTGACACGGACTTCGGATATGATAGGTTTGATACGCCGTATCATTTTAAGGTATAATTTTTTTATATATATATATATATATATATATTATATGACGTTTTTCCTGTTTTTGTTTGTTTTTATGTAACAGGTTGTAATGGGTAAATGGGCCACCTGATGTTAAGTGGTCAGAACCGGCCATAGACATTGGTGCCTTAATAAATATTAACAATTCTTCACATTGTCAATGCGCCACCAACCTTGGGAACTAAGAAGTTATATAGTGACTGTATGTACCCTGGTTCTCATCCTCCAAACTGGAACACAACAATACTAAATATTGTTGTTTGGCGGCAGAATACCATCTGTTTGGTTACCTACCCAGACGGGCACCAAGCCGTATAAAGTAAAATTCAAATTATTAACCAAATCAATATCAAAATATACTTTAATCAAGTAGGCTCTTACAAGGAGTTATGTATCATCATTTTACAAGATTACAAAATGAAAAGTCGGTTCGGAATGTAGATTATATCGGGTGGACAATCGAATGAAAACTATAGAACGTATCGGTATGAGAGCAATTGACGTAATATCATCCGTAGATGATATAGATGGTTAAAGGCTATTATTTTTTTTTAATTATATCGAGAGAAACCAACAAGAAATACAGTAGTTATTCTTTTTCATCAATCATACAAAAAAATTAATTATTATTATCATTTATTTGAGTTTTATTCAAGTTTAAATTTATATTAAACGTGTATATAATGACATTGTTTCAGAGAGATTTCATGAATCATAATAAAGATACAATGTTGAGAAACAGACGGTTGAACGTTTATCCTTTTGTGGAAGTTGGCCCCGGATCGTTCAAGGCGGAAAACCCGAAATTGTCCTCGGAGTATATAATAAATCAGTTCAAGAAGTTACTGGCTATTAAGAAGAAAATGAAGGAAAATAACGATTGAGATTTGTGTTTATTAAAAACAAAGTTTATATTGTTTCGATTGTAAAAGTTTGAAATGTAACAATTTAAGTTGTATAACTGGTTTTTTATTATAATATATTTTTTATTACAGTATTTTACTAATTTCACATTTTTAAATACCGAATAAAATCTAGGTTTCAGTAATATTAAACTCTTATTTATGTATATTTAATTTACCTGAACATATACAAATAACAAATATCATTAAAGCAGTTTAAAAAATAAACAAAATGGATACTGCTACACGTACGTACTTAGCGACATCGAAATTTTAATCAAAACTTCAAACCAATTCCTTTTAAACCTTTCTTCTCTTTATTTAATCTAAAGTTCTCATTACGGACGATAACAGCAAAAGGACTGAGATAAGAAAATGAATTTTTAAAAGCATTACGTTGAACAAAGAGATTCAGCACTGAATCTGCATTTTACTTACAACTAATTTCGTACCACGAGTCTTTGTAGGTTGACTATATTTTTTGTTTTAGCCAAAAAAAGTTTGCATATGTTTTTAATATTACTACACTTTTATTAGTTATAATTTATTTTTTAAATTAAGAATTTGACTTTTGGTTAAATAAAAATGTTAGGCTGAATAATGTTAATTTGTTGCTATACATATGTCAAAATATTATTTGAATAATAAAAAGGCGTCATAAATGACAGAGATAGTTTATAATTATTTGCTAACGCTACGTCTACATAACGTCGGCATCATTGTGGTCTGAAATAGCAGAATCTCAAATCAATATCAAAGATCAGAAAAAGAAAAATATATTTCATTTAGAATGAAACAAAAACTATTAAAAAGAAAAAAAACAACTTTGTTTAGCATTATTCGATGTAATAAGATAAAAACCTGATTTAATAATAAACTTTTAATTTTGTTAAAACCGAAGTAGAGTATTAAAAATTATTAGAATAAATCATGTGAACAATAATTATTACTTGATCGTCGAGCTGAACGTTGAATTGTTGTTTATTTTAAAATCAATATAAAGTGCACTTTCCTCGCTCCGGTAGCGAACGTTATCAAATATTTGCAACGGGGTAGATAGCGGACATTCAGATGACTGGATTCTTTAATATCCTGTTGCATTTCATACAGATCTCGAAGAAATTTGTATAAAGATATTTATTAAAAATTGTTCGAATTTTCACTTTAAGTAAAGTCTTATTTTAATATATAACATTTCGGAAGAATTACGGAATATTATATTAAAATACTAGCTGTGCTCATATTTTGGTTTCGTAGTCGAGTAAAAAAAAATACAATCCACGTAACAAAATCGCCATAGCGACCCTACGGACGCAATGTTGCAAATGTCGTAAGCAAAACTGACGCTAATGTGATTAGAAGCGCTGCGGACTCAATGTCTCAAAAGCATTTACTTTCATTTACCTGATACTGATAAACCTGGAGTTTAAGGTGCACGCGATTATCTTACCTGTAATGTGGAAATGTATAACATTTTACATGGTAGCATAATACTAGAATTAACGTTAAAGAATGAAGATACATCTGATAGATAAAAAATGCATGATATTTTAGCACATTATATTTTTTTTATGATCACTGTGACAAAGGATATAGGGTGGAGGGTTTTAAAGAACATTTTTGGTTGTCGTAATTTATACATAACCCCTAAGGTCCTGTTTCAGCGTCTATATATAAATACAAAGGGTATCATCATCATTCACTTGTTCTTATCCCATTTCTTGGGGGGACCATTATGAGCGCCCCCTTAAAGCCAACCCTATGAAATTGCTTTTCCTGGTATCTCTTTGTGTCATAATTGATTTAATATTCGAAAGAGAAGACACATCATTGTTAAACTAATCATCTATACTAATATTATAAATCTGTCTGTTATCTCTTCACGCTTAAACTGCTGAACCGATTTAGATGAAATTTGGTATGGAGATAGTTTGAGTACTGGAGAAGGAGATCGGTTATTTAATTAATTTAGAGGGGGTTAAATGTGGAGTGACGCTTTGTATACTATTGGTAAAGTTTTATAAATTATGCGCGGGTAAAGCCGCAGGTTCAGCATGTATCATATAAATACCATTCCGTAATTTTGACAAATACATTCGTAATCTTAATAGCTTAAGAACTACAATTTCGATCAATTTATTTCTTCGAAACGCTATACAGATCATTATTCATGTCCTGTCAATTTATTTCAATGATCCTCTAATCACACACAAAGAAATAGTTTTCAGTGGATATGACATTAAAAAAAAAAGTTACACACTTACCTATAATAGTTTCTGTAAAATAAAAGTGAACTAAAAAAATTTAAAAAAAGAAAAACCGTTAGGCGGCCATTTTTTTAGTTTCAATTACTCATCTGTCAAAACACAATACACAACGCATCATTTTTAATTTTAAGAGGATTTATCAATATTAAATTTTACTTTCTTGCTACTACTAAAACTAGTATACTTTATTTTATTGTTTTTTTATTTGGTATTTTTTAATATATTTAGACCTGTTATATAGTCTAGCCTTAGTATGGACAGTTAAAAAATATAAAATGTATTATCGTATTTAAAAATCGATTTACGAGTGGTGTTATAAAAATCGATAAAATTTTATGATTTGAAAAAAGAACAATATAAAATAATAAATTACACATTTAAAAAAAGAATTTTCTTATATAAATATGTAAACTTTTTTTTAATGTCTACTGTTTGCTGACCACATGTTTGCACTCTCACGCAAAGAATGTTTATTATAATTGCAGCATCTACATGTGGTTACCACCAGCGTCGGATGTAATTCTATTATTTTCATTCTTAAAACGGTTTAGTATAAAACGTAATCCCGGGACAACGGATCCGTAGTTGAGTGTCGTTCGCGTCTAAATTAAGACCGGGTTACGGCCTCGCGATGCGCGCGCGCACACCCACCGTTCGCTCAATAAAAACCAAACGTAGCACGTATTATATTTTTTACCATCGCGAATTTTCCGAAATCCCGTAGCTGGGTGACGATTATCCCGGACCACGGGGATTTATCATGGTAAGTAACATCCCTAGTTTTGTGCTAAAAATAGAACACTAGAAATACTTTTCACTGCCAGTTCTGTAATGGATTGATACGATTGTACCCTAATTAAATGTTTGTTTCCAGTCTGTGATGTGAAAACGAAGTGAATTTCAATTTTCGAAGTACAAGATAATCCCAACAATATGAAGTTCACTATTGACGTTTTGGGGATATTTTTGAAAGTAGTCGTTAGGGTAAGTTCACGCTTTGAATTTCGAACTTGTCGAATATTAATAATATCCCTTTCTAAAAATTTACTTTCTGAATTAATTTAATAATTATGATACGTATATTGTGAACTTCGAAATTAAAATTATATTAGTTATTAGTAGGACATCGAAGGTATTTTTAATATTGCTATTAACCTCTAACAGAATATTAAATAATAATAGTAACTTTATTGCGAATCATATTTTTTAACTTTTTTTAATATTTAATGTTATTTAACCTTTTCCATATCATTGATGTAAGTAGCTGTTTATTGAAACAGCTGTCTTATATTTACAAATATTCTTAATAATTTTATGTTCATTCATTTTAACAGATAATCAATAATAATTTATACCTTCAATAATAAAAATGAAAAACATTGAATTAAGGTTTTCTAGGTACATTTTTAATATTTATTATAAAACGATTAGTGGATCTAAATATACTCCTTTACACAGTTACAATTTGATTCACGGTCAAAGCCTTGTACGAAAATAATCTGCTTTCATGCATACAAATTATATCGCTACGTACAAACTAAACGTTTAAGCAGGACGAATGTTGCAAGTATTAAAAAAGCCGAGTGTCAAATATATATTTTTGAATGGAATATTATACACTTATAGATTATAAAATTTAACTTTATTATAGTTAATTAATTATATTTGCTGAAAGCGCAATTTAGATGTTCGCTTTTTAATGTAAAAAAATAAGTTAAAGCGTTTTTTATTGCAAATTTAATAGATTTACTTTTAGATAAATTTCATTTTTGATCGTTTTACTATTTTGATATAAAATTATATTTTCAAAATAAAAAATTATATTCGATGTAGAAATATTTTTTCTTCATCAGAAATAAATATTTCAAATCAAGATTATATTATCGTTTAAGTGATTCGACTTATTCCGCGTTTACGGTCCATACCTTTTTTATATAAGATGGCGCCAATATGGCAACCCATGCGACTTCCCACAAAAGTATTCACCTTCTATATCATCATCGATTAATCGAACTAACTAGCGACCTAACTTATCTGCTTGTTAAAAGAACGCATTTTTCAATGGTCAGTCAGTTTTTGAGATTTCAAGAGGACAGCAAATGCTTTCACTTACGTTTATTTGACGTTTATAATATTCAACTATATTTTTCTTGGTGCAGCCATTCATTCTTTTCTTTTCCAGTCAATTCTTGTATGTGGTGTTTTTATGGTTTGGTTTTTGGTCTTGCGTCAGTGATTCAGTCTTATAACAATAATAATAGAATCAAAGAAATAAGTGCTCTAGTAATTTCAATACTGCTGAAGTGCGATTCTTAGTTAGTCTATTCGATAAGCACAAAGATACGGTGCATAACAAGAAAACTGATGCGGTCACTAATACAGATAAAAATTCGGAAATAAAAATGGAAATGGAAAAAAAAAGTTACTCTGTACTTGTTCTGTCCATTATTGAACAGAATATGCATATATGGATGTCTTTTAAGTTAAAGTATGAAGGTATAAAAAATATGCCAGAAAGAAATCCTCTGTGTAACGGCAGAATTGCCTAGTCGTCAATATTATCAAAAATATCCATATTTTCCAATTTTACTTTGCAAAAAAATCCTCGACTTAAACGACAATATGATCTAGTTATTATTTAGTTAGAGATGGTCTAGTTATATGTGAGGAATAGAAGTTTATCTGGGCATCAAAGAGGCAGATAGATTTATTCAAATAGTGCCTTTGTGGCTGTCAAGTAACTATTATCTAAATGTGATCCTGAGGATTGAAAAATTGGCCCTTAATCGCATAAAGTTAATGGCATAGATAACGTTTCCTACACACAATAAGCCGTAGCAGTTCATGCCAAGACGAACCGTCTGTTTTAATGGGAGGTGGAGACTGAACGTGCGTTTTCTCAAATATACCGGTCGGCTCCAATAAGTTTGCGTTCAGTCTTCGTACAAGAAGCCGACGTGAACCAGTGCGAGGGTTTTTAAGAGTAATAGAAGATGTTAAACAAAATATTGAGTTCATCTTATAGTCCAAAAGAAAGATTTTCAGCAGGAACATTTGAAACATTAATAGGTGAATTAAGAAAAAAATTCAAAAATGCAGAAACGACGTTTTTTAACTACTTCCTAAAGCCTCTTCCTACTTTTAATGATCTATTTGGACGGATTTTAATGATTCAGAGAGTGCATTTCGGCACATGGCCGTCCCATTGGATTATGAGAGTGATAGATAGTGCATCTGTGTTGCGCACATATTTGTGCACATTAATATGTCCTGCGTAATTGGCTGGTCAGAAATCGATCAGGATGACGTCATCATCATAACCTTCCTTAGTAAATAGTCTATCTAATGCAAAATATGTTTCAAATCGGAATGGAAGATCCTGAGGTCAATGCATAAGAAACGCTTTATGAAACAGTACAATAACATAAAATTCAACTCCGAAGCATATTTGCTTATACACTACAACTTGCATCTTCTATGTAATTTTTATTGGTGTATCAGTGTTTTCATAGGCATTACAACAAGACCAATCCTTAATAATTATAAAGGTAAATATATACTACTGGATCGCAATAGCTTAAACAGATTATTATAATTTTCGAAACCTATGACGGATGTTTTGATTTAATTTCACTGTTCAATGACGACGTCTGTTCGCACGTTTTATTACTTTTTTTTTTTTTAAACAACCATAGCGCCGGTCTCCACCCGGCCAGTAACTTTTTCCGCTTTCTAAAATTAATTCTTTGTTAAAGTGACAATTTTGTAAATTTCAATTAAGAATCCTCTTTAATTTTCTGCACATCTAAGGCTGAAAAATTCAAAATAAGACCGATATTTTACGTGCAGCTATCGTCTCATAATCACTGGAACAAAACTTTGATTACGCTGTTAATATATAAGATTTTAAGTATAACAGTAATTTCAGACGTAAATTTTTTTTTAAAATATACGTATTCCATTTCAAGAATTCAACTCGTTACTTGAGAGTCGAGATTAAAAGTATTTTAAAAAGAAACGCGTCATGAGCAAGCGTACGATCCATAACTTAAACAACATCCGTTTCTGCGTTTTTGTGTAATTTATCAAAGTAATGCATTTGTAGCGTGAAATATACAAGTTTTTGAACTGTCTTGAACATAGAGGGAATTTAAGCTGGAAATGATTAAGACGTGTGTGTTGGAGAGCTAGTCCGTAAGAACAATCTCGAAATGCAGTTGAACACAACAGTGACTTAGAGAATAATGATTAGTTATCATTACATAGTATAAAACAAAGTCGCTTACCGCTGTCTGCTTAGATATTTAAAATTACTCAACGGATTTTGATGCGATTTTTTTATAACAGATAGATTTTTTTAGACAGATAGATTCAAGAGGAAGGTTTATTTATGTATAATACATTGCAAACGCGTTTTGTATTGTCTAATGACTGAAAAACTGTGAACGTTGTAAGACATTCTGTGGTATATTTAGTATCAGCATTGCACCCGTGCGAAGCCGGAGGTATATCGCTAGTCCATAACCGGACACACTGTAGAATCTCAACGTAAGTTGGTTTTCAAAATATCTCAAATGATACACCGTATATATAGTGCTGACGTTAGGAGTCGCGCAATGGGGCGAAGGCTTAGGGCGTCAAAATAGGAGGGGGGAGGAGCTGCAATAGTGGAATATTGTTTTATAATAAAATAAATACATTAAGTGTTTCTAGTGTGTAATATAGCAGATGTATTTGTAAGTCGCATCGGTTATGTACGACTTGATTATCTTTATTCCTATTGGAGCAGGCTTCAGAACTAACTTTATTCGGTCTCTCGTTCGGAGAGAGATATCTCTCTGGATACGGATATGATTTCATTGTATTTCAAGTGAATGAAATGAAAATACACAGAGTAAATAGAGGTACACATTAAGAGTGTTTTTGTTGTTTATTTTAAACGTATCCTTGGCAACCGGCCACTATATCTTACGTCATGTTCCTACAATTTCTTAATGGGTACCAGTGGTGTTAAAATGTATTGGAAAATAAAATATTGGCGCAAAACTAATCACTGTCTGAGATTTTTTGTATTAACAATTTGTATAGGTAACTTTACATTTTATAAATTTTAATCGTGGTGGAAGTGTTTACACTAACTTGCCCTGAAAAGCACGTGAAGCGTCCTGCGACCATACTATTTCCGGTCGTATCGTATTGGCCGTACTATAAGATTTTCAGCTCACATAATTGCCAGTGGTCAAAATCGGTCTTTAAAATATAATATAATCATCAGTTCCAAATAAATTTGTCTTAAAATAAATACTACTGTTGTTGGTAATAATAATATCGACTCAAACGATTTTGTTCACGGTGGCTATGATCAGATATGATGAGAAAAAGTTTAGGCTCCAGGCTGTAACTGAAAATTTTCTGACAAAAAAACTCAAAAACTTTTTATCATCCCGACCTGGGTTTTTAACCCAGACCGATAAACCAATGAGAAAGTCAAAAATACATAGACAATAAAATGACTATGATGGCAGGACTTAGTGCAAGCTTGTAAAACTATATTATTATTTTATTATATAAGAAAAAGAATGATTACAAATTAATAAATCCAAAAAGAAAAATATATATCGTAGCTGAAAAAAAGTCATGTCACGTCTATGATACTTATATTTTATTTGAAGTTTAAATATAATCTGTATCGAGCGTATATTCTGTGGTGTATTCGCTACCAATTCTCAGAACCGTCTAGGGAACTGGGTTTGAACGGTTGTTCCTTGTAAACATACGGTAGTACTAACTGCTTTCTGATAATTACTATTTTATTTTATTTTAATTATACTTCCCTTGACTTTAGACTTTATCCGACTACAGCGAAACAAAACGAGGCTTATAATTTTAGCTATATATGTGTTTAATGTTATATATGTTGGAATATCCATATAGGCCTACTGGTAAGCTTATTGGATATTTATAATATTTTGACATTTATTTATTTATTTATTTATTTATTTGGGAAACAAACAATTTTAAAAACACTGTAATATAAAACAAAAATAACATAAAACACAAATCAATCAAGTTTCCACTTAAAGCTAATACACAAAAAAAACATTGACATATGAGGTCGTCATTGACTATGTTATGACCTATTAATCTAAAATTGTGAATATGATTTAAATAATACGTCAAGTAACGACACTAAAAATTGTTAAATGCATCGTGATTTTTCATAATCACTTTTTTTGCAATAATGATATATATAATTATTTAAGATAGTTCGTGTTGGTATTTGTTTTTTTTTAATATGATGTTTAATAAGACGTGAAGTTTAGTTTACTTTTTTTCTAAGAACCTAGGTAAAATAAACATAGGTTTTAACCGAGATCGACACCTAATCCGGATAGGCGCTATATTTTCATGTGATTAATTTCTCGTGAAGAAAAATGTTGGGAGGAATTCTGTATTTTTCGGATGAAATTATGCTTCATGGGTCACCAACCCTCATTCGAGTAGCGAGGTGGAACAAGCTTTAGCTCTGGCTCAAATAAGGCATAGACCTTGTTTGAGTCAGTTCAGCCAATACTGACAATAGAGTCAGCATTATTTGTTGTCAGTATTGCCACATGTTTATATTGAATACGTTCAAATAATAAAAAAATATCAGTACATGACCGAGTTATATCTCTGTCTTTATCTAATAAAACTGCTTTAAAAATTTTGATATATCTGAATAGGTGATCCAAATTACATTTAAAAAAAAATACTATGATATAAAAATAATTCCTTTCGATTTTTAAATTTGGAACGACATTTTATGTCTTTTATTATTATCTATATCTATTAAAAAAATATTTCGATCTTTCTGTAAGGAATTATCATATTTTTCATTCAGAAAAATGAAACAAAATGTGTCTAAATTATATCATAATATAAACCAGCATTATGTAAAGTCATAATATTTTTCAATATTGTAACGTAATATTGTAAGCTGTAAAGCTTATATAACTTAAAGATATATTATTCAACATTAGGACAGACTTAACATCCGTATAACTCGCAAAATATTCGTCAACCGTCGAATTGGTGTGTAAACATTTTCTGACTCAAATTCGATTTGACAACTTGGCTCTGTAGAGACTACATAATACTAGCTAGAGTTAGGCGTTGAATTGAAATTCGTAACGCTAGAACAAATAGAAAGAGGGATTACACGTTGGTATCCAAATATTAAATACGGAATACGACTGCTAAAGAATAATTAGGTATTTATATTTACGAGTGAACTAATTGAACGAAAGAGCAACACGCGAAACAGCTTTCCGAAACGATAGAGTTGAAATGTTGACGATTCAAAAATGATTTATTGTAAAGTTTATTTGAATAATATACATTCGATTTGATTTGAGTGTTCGAAATTCGACCATTAATGAAAATTTTAGGAAATTGATTTGAATTTGAAATAAATATATATGCCACAGACACTTATAATAATAATATTTCTGCACAGCATTGTCGACACAAAAAGAAGAAGCCTACAATGACCCCCAAAGTACAATGCTGATTTTCAGCGACCGCCTTAGAGGGTAAACGAACATCAGTGACAGATACAATATGTATCCGTCTGATGTTAATCTACCGATGAAGAGCAGCGTGTTTTAATAAGTTCAAAATCTTCTCTTCAAAACGAGACTAGAGTTTAGTCCAGCAGTGGGATATTCACAGACTGTTACTTATATTCTTTAAGGTGACGATGTTCGTGTAATGATAATTATAAAAAGTTTCAAATAAACTTTATAATTGTTGTAACGTAATAGTTTTGGCAAAAATATTAATTGAAATACATACTTGCTGGTAGTGCTTGTACCATTGTGCTATGTACCACCCACTTATATGATACTAGCAATAGCAACTTTCATGTATTGTTGTGTTTTGGATGAGTTAACTACAGGTACTAGGGCCAAAATAGCGCGTTGGAAATGTAAGGAATGGTTATGATTTTTTACGGCGTCAATGTCTATGGGTGGTGGTGGCCACTTACCATCAGGCCCATTTGCCCGTCCGCCTTACTTATTACATAAAAAAAAACTTTAATTACATTTGTTATTTATTTGAAATTCCAATGGAGTATTTTTTGTTTCTTTTGTTTATATGTCTGACATAATTTGCGGTGCAGTATTTAACCAACTATTTAACATCCCATTTCCGTATTAGAGGCAAACAAACGAGGAATCCTTATAATTTAATCACGTCTGTCCATCTGTCAGACTGTTGTACTCGCACAGTTTGTACAAGTGTGGACTGACACGAAATTTAAACGCAAATCCATCAAATCGGAATATTCGCTACGAATAGGTTCTAATGTGCTTTTTATTCTTCTGAGTAGTTTTATCGCGGCGGTCATTCTCAACGGAGAAATACAGACAGATACTGCACAACATACAACATTTCTTACCTTACTTTACCTATCTGACAAAAAAGTTGGGAATTGAAATGTAATGTTCCTTGTGCCTATAATTAAACTGGCTCACTCACCATTAAAATTGGACCACATCAATACTACTTGCTGCTTGGCGGGAGTATGTATGATGATAAGGGTGGTACCTACCTAGACGGGCTTACACAAAGCCCTACCACCAAATGTCTAATCCTTTAGCTTCGCAATCCGATATAAAGGGGATCCAACAAGACTGAACAAGACTGGATAGTTCAAGCATACGATCAATGGGTTTAAGTGCTTTTCAAGGCACGTAACGCCTTAAGGATAACTACGCTAAGGCAGTCTTTCAGTCTTTCAGTTAAATACATCCATCAATACCGCCAGTACTCAGCGTTAGGTTAGACGTAAAAACATTTTTTGGCATGAAATGGCAAAAGCCTTCTTGCAATATCGTAAAACAAACTACGCCATGAATCTACATATCACTCAAAGGACAATGTCCGGTACTCTATAGAACTCTACCCTTGAAGTTGAGCCTGCTATATAATAGTATATTATTGTAGATATATTATATACTAGGTTTCGCTCGCGGTCTAACCGCGTGTTTTACTAAGTTTTAGGTATAAAAAGTAGCGTATATCCTTCCTTGGGGTTCGTTCTTGCTTCTTACCAAATTTCGTTTGATTAGGTTCAATGGTTTAGCCGTCAAAGCGTTATATCTAGACAGACAGAGTTACTTTCTCATTTATAATATTAATAAAGATTACTTTTTTTATAATTTCAAATCAAAGAATAATAATGATATTTAGGTTTAGTTATTTTCATAGCATTAGTTACTTTATTTTAAATATATTTTAATGCTATCCTAGGAATATTCAGTTATAAAAGTAAATAAATAACTCGGTACATATCTGTAGCATACTGTTGATGCGCAGGCGACTATTTATGCACCTCAACATAATTAACTAAATCACAATAATAATCAGAATCTTTAAAAAGTAGCATAAAAACTGCGAGATTGAATCCAGTCGTAAAAACTAAAAGTAACGTCACCAATGAGCATGAGATAAATTTTATCAGGATTTAGGGGAGGGCAACAGGTGAACCCCGAGGCCTCTACAAACAAGGGGCCTCCATATTATGATACATTTAAAGATAAAATAAAATCCGTATAAAGAAAAAAAATAGTAATAAAGTATTTTATTTGAAATATTTCAAATGTCATTGTTTATTTGTTTTTATAATAGATAAACTATTATAATAAATCAAAAATAGGGCCCTCACTTTGTTTTGTCCTAGGGCCTGAATCCCATTAAATCCGGCCCTACGAATTATGCATATAAGCTTTCAGTGGTGGTTGACCGGGTTTGAACCAGCTAAAAGTCATTCACGCCTGTGCGCCATTTTGATTCTTCTCATCGTACCTACTTTAAGCTCTAAATTAAATAATACGTAGCTTACTCGCACTTGTCAAACTTCAAAATCTTTCCTTAATTAAAATTAAAATCCATAAGTATTTAATTTCATACGAAATTCGTTTACATTGATAAATCTTGGGCTGAATCTTAATACTTTTGTTGCAAATAATACGCAGAAATACATACAGACTTTCAACTTTCATGAATAGCTCCGACTTTTTCATGCAAAGCTCAGACTTTTGCAATACACCGACCTTTGTCTGCGCTGCTAAGTTGCACAGACAAAATTCAATAGAAGTCTGTGCCAAGTCTGTGTTGTGTGGACCTACCATTAAATGCGAGTAAATCGGTGGACGACAACTAATTACACATATATTGTGCACATTTATGCTTAATATACAATAAAATTAACAATTCAATTCGTTCGTAAAGCACATTAATTTGAAAACGATATAACAAACTAAGTTATACAAGTAGGTACTATAAAATGGACGTTTATGAGTTATTTTGAAGCACTAACTCATTTCGAAGCGCATTCTATGCAAGAGCTATTTGAATGTTTACAGCTAATATATGAACGTGTTTGTTCCAATAAAATAGAGCGTTACTCTATACCATATACTTCGAAAGTGCTTGTAAACAATATTTTACTTAGTAACGCCACGTTTAGTTTTAATATTATTACTTAATTTACAGAATGTTTTAAATGTAACTTAACTCCATATAAAATAGCTTGTAATTTATATATTTTAAAATGAATCTTAACCGAAGATTTTATGTTTATAATTCATCTCGGCTGTGAAGGAAATCATCGCAAGCAAACCTGCGTAAGATGAAATTTGACACCTATGTACTACCAATTTTCATCGGGGCAGCGTGGTGTAATATGTTAACGCTGTACCGAAATGGCGAGAGGCCTTAGGCCATCAATGCATTTGCAGTTCCTTTTTTTTAAGTTAGAAAATTTTGTTAGATTAATGGAACCAAAAATCCAGATAACCTGTATGAAATACTCCGTTTATTGAGGCTTATATAATAATTTCACTTTACGTCTCAATTCAATTAAAAAAAATCATATTATTCATATTCAAATATACTTCTAAAAGTGCTTATGAATTGTCAACCGTTGACAACAGTTTGGTAACAAGAAGACTGTACTAGCGTACTAAAATACATCTTACACGATATATAACTGTATCACAACTCTAAGAAACAAGCGGTTATAAGCATTAATTAACAGTTAATATCAGTTCACAGCTACTAAAAAAAGTAGATTTAAAATTGGTCTATCTATTTACTCTTTAAACTTTTTCTATTCGTTTCAACATATGACACACAGTCCAAAAGAATGGTTTCACTCTAAGTTACATGAATGTCTTCAATTTGATCACAGGTACTACTTATAAAGTTCTGTACTAGATATTTAGGTCTTTAAAAGTATGTGACGAAATAAATCTACCGATAGGGCCTGGTAGTCTAGTTTGTAACATGAATTACGACACTTTGAAGTTCTACCGATGTTGAAAACAAGTGGTTCTAGTACATTACAATACCGGTCTTTTAACTACCTATTGTAACCTACCTGATGATGTCGTGATCAACACGGGTACCCTGGGCAGTCTTTGTATCTTAGTTTTCGAAGCGGTGTAGCGTTGCGTTTTGAGAAGGTGGCTGGATCTAACCTTGGATACAAAACTAATCTCGATAATTTTATCCAGTACACTAGTTACGTCTTAAATGTGACTAGCATGACATGTTCGAGTGTTAGATATGCAATATATGCCTTTGACAATTCAAAAATTGATCAACCATGATACGTTTATTGGATTAAGCTAGTTAACTACACGAGTGGCTCATACATACCCTAAATGCATTGAAATATGACGTATTAGTAATTATAGAATATGATTTTGTAGCTTTACAAAATTAATATTAAAATTGGTTATATATTTGTACTGTAAATCTTATATTAATGAAATGTACACTAAAATAAAATTAAAAATACAAATTATAAGATAAGATACACCAAAGGCACGACGAACATGTCTGTGCAGGTGCAAATATAACATTAAAAAAATATACCAAAATGGTTCATATTATATAACATTGTATTACTTAAATGGTTGACAAAGGAACTTCACTTGGTGGTAGGGCTTTGTACAAGCCCTTCTGGGTAGGTACCACCCACTCAGCAGATAATGTACCGGCAACTCAGTATTGTGTTCCGGTTTGAATGGTGAGTGTGCCAGTGTAATTAAAGGCACAAGAAACATAGCATCTTAGTTCCAAAGGTTGGTGGCGTTTTGGAAATGTAAGGAATGGTTAATATTTCAGCGCCATTATCTATATGGCGATGACCACTTACCATCAGATGGACCATATGCTCGTCACACATTCGAAGAGCAACATTTTTATAAACATGTAGAAAATATTAACCTTTTCATTACCATTATAACATAACTAAAATTTACAATATAAAATGATGTCGCCTGAGAAAAAGAGTTCAATAAAGTTGAATCCAAGTACAACACTGCGTGTCAGTCATTTCAGTGTAATAGTAGATAAAATATTAACAAAAATCTTTCCTCTTTCCAGGTAAACAAAGTCACTTTCGCACCTCTCGTGGTGTCCACGCTGTTCATCTTACTGACCTCTTTACTGGCGCACTGCGCGAGGCGGCTAGTACAAAAAACGATCAAAGAACCGTTCATAAGGCTGCTACTGGAAGAGGCGATAGCAGCTGCTGAGTTGTGCGGATGCTGCTTCGAACTTATTATTGGTGAGGATTATGATGAAACAAGGATATTTTTGCGTTCGTTTTTTTTAAACATTATCAATGTTCAGATGTCCGTCTGAATAAATAACGCTAAATACAGAATGACACATCTTATATGGCCCAATAGGTTGAACATACACCTTCAATTCTTCAATTTTGATGTGCTTAATTTGAATTCATAATTAATTTCGTGCTCAACGGTGAAACATTCCGAGGAAAACTGCATGTATCGGATGAAAATCTGCTTCATGTTTATCCAGCTCGGAAAGACATGGTGGAATATATTCCGAACATTCACCTCAAAAAGCACAGATGACCTTGGTTCAGCAGTGGAAAATTATCACACTGTTACTTTACTTTTTAACTATTTTTAATTTATGTTACCACTAAATAACAATGTTACATTATACAAAGATCTATAATTGATGCATGGTGGCAGGTCTTTGTGCAATCCCGTATGGTTAAGTACCATCCACTCATCACATATTCTAAAAAATCGATATAATAAATTCTAGAAAAATATTTTGAAAATCCTTATATATTTCGGGATTTCTAGCCCTTTCTATGCGGTCCGAATCATTCTCTTAAACAGAATAGATCTTTATCTATTAGTGGAACATTAAAATATTACAAACATTTACTTTTTAAAGATTTGTAATGTTATATATTTCAATATTTTCAGTTGCTGATAATTTTGGTGTGGCCACATATGCCATATACCTGTTTGCTCTCACGATCTGGTGGTCACTGAACTGGGGAGATGCAACCGCTTGTCCCTACACTCACATCGAAGATATTATCGAAGGTAAGAATTGTTAATTAAAATAAAGTACATCGTCAGAAATAATGACCGAATATTACAACAAAATGTCGTTGCTGATTTCGATAAAAGTTGACAGTTAGACATTTGGGACAATGAGTAACAAAAGTTTCTTGTCGGTTCCTCTCGATAAAATGTCCATTACAAACCGGTGGATTTTAATTTAACTTAGTTACGTCTTTGTTTTTATATACTATGACATCAATAACAATCAAATCAAGTGTTTCTGCAGTAAATGGAATATAGATAAATTTTGGAAATATGGGCGAATATTTGTGACGTATGTTCTCTTAAGCATTTTTTGCTACGGCTCTTACAATGATTCCCGAGGTGAGTATCAAAGACCAATGTATCAAAGGATGTAGCGTATAAAGCCAGTCCTTATACCCAATGCCATGTAAATTATTTTGTGAAACGACATTTTTTCGATTTATAGGCAGAGGCGACATTCGTAAGGCTTTCATAAAGACTTGGGCGGAGTTAGCTGGTGGGATATTGGTGTTTAAATATGTACAAATGTATTGGGCATTGGAAATATCGGAGACACACAAGAATAAAGCTTTTGAAGACTGCACGGCTGATTTACAGGTATGAGGCATACTTAAACTGCATAACTTTTTTTTTTTAATTTAAAAATTCATAGTATAGCAAAGACAAATCGAATAAGAAATAATGCTCCATTATTGTATTATTTTAAAGTGATTTAATAGAGCGTTATGTCAACTTTGTTTTAATTTTCGAGCCTTTTAATTAAATTACAATAGCCTCTATCGAATGAACGAGGCTTATAGTGATCATTCCATAATTGAGAGCTCTCGAAAAATATTTCAGTATTAAGATGAGTGTGTTTAAAATTAATAAAATGTTTTACGCTATAACTAGCTTCAGCCTGCCGCTTTGCTCGTTAATTTAATTTAAATATATATGTTTTCATAAGCAACGACTTAATTAATTTATTAATTTAGTTTGTGACAACTGAAAATACAATTACTATAATTTATAATTACTTAGAAATGTTACAAATATCAATTAATAATAGGGTCATTCATATTCTGTGACTTATGCTCGGTTATGTTCGACAAACGATCCGTTTTGGTTACGGTTAGTAAAACTTTATAGGATCTTCGAGGTACGAAGATATCATTGGTTTTGTAAGGATATGGCTACGAGTATCGTAAATATACGAATGTTTCAATAAGAAAAATGTATATTGTGTATTTTGAATATGTATATTTGAATATGGAAGTTGGATTTTAATCATTTTTTTAAATAGTTTTACTAAAATCCAGTTACTTAATATGTTGTTAAAGTGCGTGATCAATATTAAACACAAGAACTTTTGCTATCATAATGTTAGACAAATTACAATTTTTGATATAAAATTAAAGGTTTTTTAATAATTAAAATTGTATAGGTATAAAAATCATTGAGTCATTAAGATCCTTGTATATTCACCCTTCAAAGCGGAACAACAATATCAAGTATTTATGTTTGACGGTCGAATATCTTAGGTGTAGGTGGTACCTTCCCAGGCAGGCTTAAGCTCTTAAAAGCAGCCTTCCAATATAACCAATACAAACTTAGTTACAAATAAAATTACACTTAAGTAATTATGTATATATTTTAAATATTCATGATTTTCGCTGCATTTGCCATTTCATTTAATGCTTTCTAACCTTAGGGTTGCTTGGAAGAAATCCCTATAACGTGATCACGCTGCTTTACTGTAGAAACGTGTGTATTATGATAAGTATTTCTCTAATTGTTTTATGTGTGGTGTACGATTACAGACTGTCTATCTATTCATAACTATAGCAGACAGTCAGTGTAATAATATACTTTCATTTTATGTTTATTTATTAACAAGGGTTTTTATTTTTCTAACAAATATTGCACCCAAAATGCAAATCGAAAGATTTTAGTCTTTTGGTTTTTACGTTGGTTGCTATATAAGTCCTTTCCAGACAAGGCTGCATTTTAATAGATGCAAGCTTAGAGTCCGTTAGGGCACAAAAAAAATGGTTTTATAGAATGTAGCATGTACTGAAGAATTTTTAAATTTAGCCTATGAGGCTCAGGCAGAGTATTATAGAGCCATAGCATTCCATCTTAACCAGAGTCGATCACTTCCTGGGAAGCTTGCATGCTTTTATACTAAAACTTGTGTTTGCAACAACGAAAAATGTTTTGAAAATAATGTAATTATTATTTCAAGCGAAAGTTTTTTTTTATTAAATTGTTCTCTATTAAATATGAACTTTGAAAATAGAATAATGAGTCTACTTCGAAGAGTACAGTCAACGTTATTTAAAAAAAGAACATAGGTATTTCAAAAATGTATTCGCTCTCAGAATTAATATGAGATGAAAACTTAATCGTAAAATTCTTCGATTAAAATAATATTAGATACTTGTTTCATTTTTAATCGTGGACTTTTAATACCTAAACGTGACAAAATCTTATTTTTATAATTTGCTTTTTCATCTAATTTCTGATAAATGACAAAGGTAATAAAATAACATAAAAAAAATTGATAAGGCCATTCTTTTTTTGAATTTGGTTCATATCTAATTTTCGCAATAATTATTTTAGGTGCCAGCTTTATATGGAGCTATTGTTGAAGGCGTAGCTACATGTCTATGCAGGCTTGCTTCAAGGTCACTAAGTGACCTCAACCCACGCTACTCCACAGCCATCGACTCCTTCATCGGTACCTCTCTTGTCGTAGCCGGTGAGTCTATTTTTTCGTTTGGTATTTATGGCTTTTGAGTGACTTTCCTTATTTCTCCTACATAGACTTTTTTCAAGAGTTTATAAGAAAAAAAATCGGGTTTTTTTAGTCAAAAATCTCATTTCTTCGTTTTTTTTTTATAATCTGTTATTAATAAAGGTGTTTGGATAAATTTTATATAAAATAACATTTCAATTTACGTTTTGTAAGATAAACAATAAACGTTGATTAGCGGACGTATTTTGATGATTTAATTAATTAATCGTCAAAATTTTAAACGAATTTACTGGCTTTTGACAAAGACATAGACTAAAAAACATTTAAATATTAATTCGAAATGTATTAATTTTATTTATCTGCGAACAAAGGTTATATTTTGACATTGAATAAATAACGGTCACTTTTTCAAGTTCCATTAAAATCCAATCCAAGTCTTTATTCTATAATAATGCCATAAACGTTAAGTTTCTTAAAAGTACATTACATAAGCAGACAATATTTGCAGCATTTTACTTAATATTCCGTATAAAGTCCATCGCAGAAAACTTTCTAATCAAACAGTTTACTAGTTTACCCAAGTAGTCTAACATACCCTAAAGTTACACTAACGGGTCAATTTTTCCAGGGGTTCTCACTAGGCACACGGTACTCACCTACCGCTATGAGGATAGTAGTGCTAACCCGGACCTCAGTGTGTCTGTCTATTGCAAAGTCCATGTAGGAAAAGGTACTCAATGATTTTCATTCCGAATCAAACGCATTTTTGCTAAATTGAACTCTATTTTAAGAGTAATACGGATTGATTGATGGATGAATTGTTCACAATTAAGATAATTACAGAATAATTACAGAGGAGATCCATACTCGGGCTGATAGTCACAGCATTTTCATTCGTTTCCTTTAAATAAATGTAAGGCACCCGTCACACACTTGGGGTCAGTCAGTCAGTCAATTTTATAGGAAGAATCTCTAAACTCATCACAGAAGATAGATCGTGGAATATCAGGCAGTGATTTGTGGCATAAACGTATACCTAAAATTCAATACAAATCGCTTATCACCGTAAATGAGTTTCGCATTTCACGAGTGAGTTCTTACGGAATAGCACTGCTGTTATGAGTTACAATTGAACGTTGGAATTATTTGTTTAGTACCCTTCTAAGAACTTACAACTGTAATATAAGCTAGTGATCAAATTAACAGTACTACTTACTTTAGTAGTAAAAGAAATGGTAAAAGGTTATTGGCGTTAGGACCTCATTTCAAATGATGGTCTGATACAAACAATATATAAAGTAAACACATATATTTCTCCCTGTAATTATCAAGAAGACTCAAAGCGAACTAGATAATCTATGAGTCATAAATAATGATTTACAAACTATGAGAAACATATTATTTTAAGATATATTTTAGACGAGAGACGAAACTGATTTAATTTAGACAAGCGTGCTATTGTATAAAATATAAATAAAACCGTCAACAGATGTTGTCTACGAAACGCATTGCGTCTTCCGTAAAAGTTTTATCCATATTAGTTTAGTAGGTTGAGACACAAAAAACTCCTTAATTTCTAATATAGATTTTGAACAAAATCAGCAGTAATTTTTTTATGATTTTGCGTTTGATTCGGATATGTATTTAATACTATATGTATGTCTCTTAACCATGTCTATATTTAATTTGTAACAAAATCCCACAAGCTTGTTGTCGAGGAGTTTAAGCGATATAAATTTTATTTTATCAATAAATTGTACAGCTGGAATCGTTTCATGTTATGCCTCTTTGATGATACTAAGATTTTTCTTTCCACGTATAAAGGAAATGTGTACAACGTTTTCTATCGAAATTTTAAATATTAACTTCTTCGCCGAAACTCTCTCGGAATATGATGACCTCCCTGGTCGAGTTGTGTGTACCACCGGTTTTCATGGGTACGCCGCTCCGACGTCCCGGGTTTGATTCCCGGCCGAGTCGATGTAGAAAAAGTTCATATCAAAAAAGTTTTCTATGTTGTCTTGGGTCTGGGTGTATGTGGTACCGTCGTTACTTCTGATTTTCCATAACACAAGTGCTTTAGCTACTTACATTGGGATCAGAGTAATGTATGTGATGTTGTCCAATATTTATTTATTTATTTATATATTATTGAAAAAGTCTTTTTTCGAAGACCTTTTGAGACCAAGCGGCATGATCTTTTGAAACTGTTCAGGGAAAGGATGAACTGATTCCAGGTGTAAATTTCAGCAGATTTAATGCAAACTCGAAATTCATTACAACTCGCCTAAGTCTTGTGTTAAAAACTAAATTGTGTTACTCTTTTACGTATGATTGTTCGTAATCGATTTTTATTATTAATTCGTTAATTAGGGAGCATGGAATTTGTAAACATTAAGCCTTTGACTTACGACTTTACTAATGAGCTTTGTATAAATATATATTTTAGTGACGTCAGTAGTTTGACTTATGATAGTTGAAGACAAAGGTAGCTTAATACTTGCTTTTAAAGTATTTAATTTAATTCATCGAACTTAGCATATTTGGTATTTGTATTTGATAATTTTAGAATAGAAGTGTACCAGGTCCTAATATTTTATAATATTGTCAGATTCTCTATTAAATATTACACAAGGATCATTCTGGTTAGGCGCTAGTCGCTTGATCGCACGTTTACAATCCTGTATTTCGGCGATAAGAAGCACGGAAGGATTTCCAGAAATGAAAATAACATCGACTGAAATTGTTTTCTTTATATTTTATTGTACAAAATCATTGTGGTGTAAAATCTCGATAGTCATTTGTCAAACCATATGAGTTTCCACACGTGCGTACAATGTTTTCGTCGAGTTATAGTTTCATATATTGATTTTAACAATCTTTTATTTTAAATTATCACGTATTCACACAATTTAGTGTACATTAAATACCAAACTATAACGCTTTGGGAAGTATTACGATGAATTATAGGTTATGTAAAGTAAAGAAGATGTATCTTAATATGGAAATTTCTCAGCCATATCTTTGAATATATGTATTTACAAGATTATATTGTGAAATGTTAATTTATTTGGTCACAGCGTTCGACTATTCCGGTGGTTACTTCAACCCAGTCTTGGCTACGTCATTAAAAGCTGGCTGCGATGGTCATACTTTGATGGAGCACGCAATGGTCTATTGGCTCGGCGCATGCGCGGGTTCGGTACTGTCAGTGTACCTTTACAAGCTGCCAGTCATCCAGAAATACGTCAGAGGTACGACTGAAGTGAACGGCGACAGCATCTGGGCAGATAAAGAAGATTAATCTATGTACAAATTATATATTTCGAAAATATATTTTAATTATTTATATAAATTTCTCTTAAATTAAGCAAGATTATTCTAGTAATTTACATAAAAGTAACTATGTACAATCTAGTCATATGCTTAAGTTATTTATTCAAATCTTTATATACTATATTTTAATTCTTACTTTTAAACATTTAATGAAAGCGAATTATATTTTTCCGATGATTATATTTGTTTTATGAATATAATATGTGCTACGTTATGTTGTTATAAATAAAATATTTAATATATTAAAATGTATTTATTAATCCTTCTTTAAGGGTATTTTATATCCTTCTAGAAAAGAAAGTAGGGAAGGGGGACATCTACAAGTGGGGGTAGACTAGGCTTAGAAAATCTTAACTTAAAATTTTGTCCGCCATCTTGAAAAAAAGGTATATTGCATTTTTTCAACAAATTTTCAATCATGATTGATGACGTTTTAAAATATAAGTAATATCATATTTTAGCAAACGTTGATCGACGGTATATCGAACGATACAGTATAGAATTAAGAGATTGCTTTTTAGTAATTTCTTCGTGTATCTGTTTTGGGTGGAGTAATCTCTAGATCCTCCTCGAAGATGAGATTTTTTAACCCAATAGTTATATATTTACAGCCTTATTTATATTTATATTGATTGTCAACATCATAGTTACTTTGTAATCTGTCAACTTTAAATATTAACAAAATGTATAACCAATGCAATTACTCTATTTTTTTATCGTAGCCGAGATCATAGATAATATCATTTAGGTACTCGTAATATATTAAAAAATATTGACAGTCATCGAGACTTTCGATAGAACTTTCAGTATTAAAATTTTCAAATTTATTTATTTTTTTTTGGTATTGGTTGGCGGATGAGCATATGGGCCACCTGATGGTAAGTGGTCACCACCGTCCATAGACAAAGGCGCTGTAAGAAATATTAACCATTCCTTACATCACCTATGCGCAACCAACCTTGGGAACTAAGATGTTATGTCCCTTGAGCCTGTGATTACACTGGCTCACTCACCCTTCTAACCGGAACACAACAATACAGTATACTGTTATTTGGCGGTAGAATATCTGATGAGTGGGTGGTACCTACCCAGACGGGCTTGCACAAAGCCCTACCACCAAGTAAATTAAAAATTCAAATAATAATCGAAGGAAAACACAAGATATATACAGCAATAATGGTGCTCAATACGTATACCTATATATATATAATGATATTAAGCGTGTCGGTTACGCGAATTCATAAGATATTCTTCTACCAAAAAGTGCCTAACGCGGCTAATGAAGTTTTCACTTCAAAAATAGTTACTCTACATATTGACCGCGTGGAATGGTGGCAATAATACTAGCAGCATGTCCCCGTTCAACCACAAACCCTCTGGGCAACACGAACCAGCCTTCCTGTCACCAGTGGAGAAAAAAGGTGAGGTGTTGTTTTAATGAAGGGTCTTGCACTACTACTCCAACGTCAAATTGTTTCAACTGCAAAAAATTGTATTATATGTTATAGTTAAAACTTGTTAATTACAAGCATTATTATAATTATAAATTCTGTACGTAATGATTTAAATGAATCAACATAATTTAACTTACGGAACGGAAACAGCGATCTGTGTACTTGGTTGGACTTTAACAGTCCCGCCTGGGAAAATATCTCATATATATTGTAGCGCCAAGCAGTATTTTTGTGTTCTGGTGAAAGGTGAGTGAGCCAGTGTAACTACAGGCATAAGAGCACAAGGCTACCATGTTTCTACCAATTAACGTTCTAAATACAAAATTTAATACGCTACTAATAATTGAATACTATATACATATATATATCTGATCGGTTGTTTTAATGATTTCTGTATATATAACGCATAGATAAAATTGTATATGACTAACTGAACCTGCAGGTTTACCCGCGCGAAATTTATAAAACACACACATCCAAACCCTGTTTTAACCCCCCTAGGGTTGGAGTTTCGTAAAATCCGTTCTCAGCGAAAGTCTACACCCTATAAGAAACCAACCTGCCAAATTAAAGTTTGTTGGTGTTAGTTCCTGAGATTTCGTGATTAATCAGGAAGTGGTATTTCGCTTTTATATATCCAGTTTTAAGTTTTCAGTTCTTCGCAATAGAATCTACATTCCGAACCAGTGTTAACTTTAAACTAAAAATGATTAAAACTTTATTTTTATTTTTGAATAACTCGATGTTCTACTTATATTCAATTAAAGTTATATTTTACATTTACTTGATTACAATGCGTCGTTTAACGATCAATAAATTTCAAACGTATCACGTAAAAAGGCTTTTGTTGTAAGTAACAATGTGTAATTAATATTTTGTTACTGATTGCCATCGGATAGAGAATAGGCTTGAATTCAAACAATTTATATATTACATTAGTTTTACTTGTCATTATGACCTAGGATCTAGGTCCTAGATGATATTTGTAATTGTCTAAAACTAGCTATCCGTCCCGGCTTCGCACGGCCACCTGGTACCACCACGCTAACCTGTAACGGCCTAAGGTCTCCTCTCCCGTTTGAAGAGGTTTGCAGTTTATACCACGGTTCAATGCGGGTGGTGGATATTTCATTGAAATTAGACACATGCAGGGTTCCTCAAGATGTACTGTTTTTCTTAACCGCCAAGATGTATTACAAACATAAAATAAGCACTTGAAAACCCCCAAACATCGGTTAAGATGCACATGTTCTAACCACTGGTCCGTCTCGGTTTTTTTCGCACAGGTACTTAAACAGGGTTTAAATAATACGCTTACATTGTAATACGATATTGGTTTACGTGATGAATGCCATTAAATCTTACCGACAATAAATAATACAGACTGGGAGTATTATTTCTTCGGATATATTTAACAATCATTGTCTCTCAGAGAATTTACACAAAACCGAAATTAATTATTCATTTATACCTTCCTCGTGAAACGCTACAACCAATAGTGGGAATCAAAAAGGAAAATCCGTTCGAAGTTTTTGAGTATATTGAGTTAAGATAGACAGACGCAGCGTGGTAACTTAGTTCTATAAAGTATGAATTAATTATTAATATAATGGTACGAAACGATCTACAAAGGATACAAAGGTCAAATATTTTCATATTTTATCTTCGTATATAAAAAATATTTGTGATAAATTAGTTTAAAACATTCCTTAATGTTAACCAATTTTTAAACCGTCAATCGTCGTCACGATGATACGAGCTTGTATATCACTTGTACGAGTCTTTTGACTTGTCTGGAAGGAAAACGAATCAAGTCCGACTGACAACAGCATCCGCCATTTATTATTTACAATACCTCACTAGTATAATTTTTCTTAAACTTTCCGCATCACTGACCCATGTCTTAAAAATAATTTGTTGTAAGCAAGCAAATCTTAAATAAGCACTTTTATTTGTAGTTTACTTGACCGCGCTGCTGTGGATCCCTAGAATATATTATACGGACCCTCGGGGTTCGTGGGGGGCGCTTTAAGCGATTCTGTATATTTCGATAAGTAATTCGATAAGACATATAACAATATGGGGTAATAAAACATTTTTCGTGTAAAGAAAAGTGGTTCGCTTGTCAATATGGAGATCACTGTCTATAAAACCATCAGAATAATTACAATCAAAACTATTGAGAAATATATAACCTATTCTATACGAATATAATTGTGTTTATAAAGTTATATTTTGTCTGGTTTTTTATAAGGATTAATTTGATATATAATATCAAAGATATATAATTATTAAATATTTAAATATATCGGATGTTGTTTAAAGGACCAATTAACTAATATTAACATATTAATTAACATATTTATTTTCAATCAATCAATTCAAATATTATGTAGGTTAATTTCTAATTACTCTATGGTTCCTAACAATAATGTCCCGTAAGACTTAAATAATCATATTTATGACCGCCCCTCCCGATTTTTCATATTACTTTTCTACTTTATCGAACACCAAACAGAGAAAATAAATAAACACAACATGGATACAGCCTGATAAAAGAGACCTTATCGCTACATAGCGATCTCTTCCAGGCAACCAAAGGTGTAGGTTAGGATAGCTCATAGAATATGAGGTGGGTGGTGCTGTAATAATAAATAAAATAACATGAATCTATAAGTAAAACTAATAAATAAATGTAAATATAGAATACACAAATTATATATCAATAAATAAATTATATTATCAATACATATAAAATACAAGTATTCTATAACTATTCATATAACATATTGTTTTGCATATTTTTC
This sequence comes from Vanessa tameamea, assembly GCF_037043105.1. NCBI lineage: Eukaryota > Metazoa > Arthropoda > Insecta > Lepidoptera > Nymphalidae > Vanessa > Vanessa tameamea. Next base: position 10,104,461 of record NC_087325.1, read on the forward strand.
TCAGTTCATATAACAATATTAAATATAAAATTTAAATTTGTATATATGAAGCCGGGAAAATCTCTAGTTATATTCAAACGTGTTTAAAGTTATTCAGTTCTCAGGTCAGTCGTATTTTGATCGACATGTTGTTCGTAGTATTGATAGCTACTTTGTATAATATAAAAACCAGTGCAAAATTGGTTCCAGATCAAAGTAACAATGTATTTACATCTCTTGCGACGTGCATTAATGACATCTACAATCTCCATGAAAACTTTTACAGGCTTACACTTCTAATTTACGACAGTGAAACCGATGTTAATATTCCGGATAACATATTTAAAAATGACATGATAAAAATTGCCATCGAAAACAAAATCCCTGTCATTAAAGCTAATAACCTGTACGAGATATATCAAATTAAATATATTAATGAAAGCACAGTGATCATTGTGGTTTATTTAAAAGATTGCAATGAAATGACAATCGCAGAACTGCGTTCATTTGACATCAAATTCAAGTATGTAATTATAGTCGATACATTTTTAAGAGACAAATGCCATGATGCTGTAACGGCAAAACTATCTGAAGTTTATAATTATGAAGTTACTCTTATCATAGCTGATAGAATACCTGGTAAATATAACTTCCTAACTGCCATGCCTGAAATCGATGAAGTTACTTGTAACACCACTGAAATAGTAGAAATAAAACATATAAATAGTTGCACTAATGGCACGCTCGATGAGAAGCGATTAACACGTATTTTTCCAGTTAAAGCGCCGTCTAATTTTAAACTGTGCAATTTCAATGTAGGTATGTCTATTTTTTATCCTTATTCAATGACAAACAATACAGATTCCTTAAAAGATTTTGATGATGATGTAAACTTCTACGGAGTGGATATTGACATAATGAATATTATGGCAAAAAAATTTAATTCTACGTTGAAGTTATTTTATATCACAAAATACGACTACGATCCAAAATTGCGTGAAATCGTAGTACAGTACTTGATAAATGAAACTCTAGATGCGTATGCTGGTGGTACATATAGACTATACAGAGATGAAGTAAGCTATTCTGGTACTTATAGTAGACAGACCATTATTTGGGTTTACACAGTGGAACGAAATAGAAGAACCTGGCAATCGCTTATTTTCAAAATGAATGGACTGTATATATTTTTAATAATCTATCAGTGCTACGTGATTTTATGGAATCTAATTAGTAAATTCGACCATCAGACTCTATCAATTCTTGACTCTTTCGTATATGGATGGGGGGCTTTGTTTGGCGGCGCAGGATTACAGGATGCGAGATCTTTAAAACAAAAGTTTCTCAATATCGTGTATTTGATAGCGTGTTTGCATCTATCTGCTTACGTCAATACACAAATATATTATTACCTTACGATTGATAGACCTCCAAATTTTTACACGTCAGTAGATGAATTAACATCATCAGGGAAGATACCGTATCTAATTCCCAATAAAAAATACTTTATAGATGATAAAAAATACATCGCGTTCGCCAATACATCTCGCCAGTGCGATACGTTTTTAAATTGTGCGGAACTTATGTTAATAAATAACGGATCGACTATTATTATTGACGCACAATTGGCTCCATTACAATCCTCATCGGCTGTAAACGACGAAGCAAGAGTATTGCAAGTACCCGAGTATATATTAGTTGTCTATCATGAGATGATTTTAAGGAAAAACAGCCCTTTGGTCAAGAAATTCCAAGATTACACACAGAGACTATTCGAATCAGGTATTTGTCAAATGTTGTACGTTCGATCGATTGGTATAACAGTTGTTGATAGAGCGAAAATAGCGAATCAGAATATTTTGTCTAATAGTTACAGTTGCACGGTGGGCTGTGAAATAACTCTGTCACAATTAGCCGGTGTTTTTTATCTTTGGATGGCAGGATGCTTTTTTTCATGTATTGTTTTCATTTTGGAGATTCTTATGAAAATACCGCTTCTTAAACATTAATTGTCACTACGAATATGTGTTAATATTCATCGTTTACGTTTAAGAAAAATGTTTGAAATTGGAATGCTATTTTATATTGTTATATTCTCTTTGTGTTTTCAAATTTCTGCATAAAAATTTTAACAATGTATTTTCTTAGATCAAACTGAATAAGGAGAAATTCCGGCGTATTTCTCCGGGAAAGTATTTCGTTAATTAAAAAGTTAGAAAGTCTCCGTCACTTTTTTTTTTTTAAGAAAAAACTTCCGACGTATGGAAATTATATGCTTGGAATTTCTTCTTCAAAATTAACAAAGGCTGCAGATGGGCTTTATTTTACATTGGACCCGAATTAACTCAGACAAGAGATATTTCATATTGGAGAACACTGTGGCGTAATAATATAAAATATATTTCAAAAATAAGGAAAGAAATATTCGAGTAAAGATATATTTAATTTCTTACGAAATTAAATATATATGTAGCTTAAGATGTACATATAACCTTACTAAATTGAAAATATGCCTTAAGATGATTAATACTCAAAACTCCGGGCATACGTTGTTAAATTTAAGTAGGCTTTTGACTATGACAAAGATATACTCAGGACACGGTACGATAGCAAATTATCTTAAAATACTAATACAACTCTTTTTGTTCTGCCAATAAGAACTATTTTGCAATGGCAATGGCACCATATGTATCACTAGCTTCATTCAAAAATATTTTATCAAGATTTTAAACTCTTATTTAAATAGTAATACGGTACATTTTGATATAACGTTTAAAGCTGACATGATTTCTGTTGCATATTAGTCTCTGCTGGCTTCAGCTTTCAACTAATGTGCTAGATGTCTAAACAAACGCGTGTTCTGTTTAGGATGATATTATTTCGTGTTTTACATTTGGAAAATTGAGTTTGTATGTTTACTTAATTAATTTTCCCTCTTTATTTACTTTAGTATTATCTGAAATGCAAAATAAGGGTAATGCTCTAATGCATATCTATATTTGTTTGCATTTAATGTCAAAATAATTTGTAGTAATCATTTCCACACATCAGATATTCTACCGCTAAACAGCAGTACCTAGAATTCTTGTGTTCCCGTTTGAAGGGTGAGCCAGTGTAACTACAGGCACAAGGGACATAACATGTTAGTTCCCAAGTTTGGTGGCGCATTGGCGATGTGGGGAATGGTTAATATTTCTTATAGCGCCAATGTCTATGGGCGGTGGTGACCACTCGTCCGCCTACCTACATCATAAAAAAAAGTTTAAGTTATAAGATATATTATAAGAGGAAAGTACTAATAAAAATTAAATACGAAGGAGCTCTGCCTGTATGTTATTTTGATTTCAATTGAGAAATTGTTAATAAAAATTATGAAAATAAAATACGTACTAATAATCGTACTCGTAATCTCGACAATCATCCACGAGACCAATTTTTTACGTACCAGCCCACAGTAACACATGAAAGTTTTAAAAGTTTAAAACGTACAATCATATTCATAGTGACTTGGTAGAATTATTTTTAAGAGACTTTTTATTTCATGACATTGTTTTTCTATTTTAGACCTTAATAAGATGTTTTAGTGTTTATGTGGGTAGGGACATCTCTGGAAAACACGGTCCTAATGGACATTGGGTAGTGTGACATTGTTTTGATGATTTTGATGATGTGACGTCATCTCTCCTAGAGCGATGGTTTGTTTGTACTTTTAAAATTTGATATTTGTGTCGATTTTTGTAATCACAAGATGTAAAAAGCTATATTATATCGAGGATAAATTAATTTTGTAATATCTATTTTTGTAATTTTATTGCGATAAATTTAATATTTTATTATTTTTTATTTATATCAATTATTTCATTGTGAGCCGTGTGGAACTTAATGAAATATTTATTATTATTTAGCTTAAGAAATTTTACATACCATTCTTTAGTGAATGTGGTAAGCATTTTGTCATACCAATATTGTAAACTTCAATCTGCAATAAATTAATTGATATATTGTCAAAATTATTTTAAGTACATTGTTTAAAGAACACAATGTATTTTTTAATGTGAATGTTGCATCCCTTATTGTAAACAGTATATATTATGAGTTTAAAAATGGTTATTTATTAACGAAAGTTGAAAATAATAATTAATTTATTCAAAAGTCCATAAATAAAGATGTGGCTTGTATGTGCCACAGATTACAATACAGGCAAGTGACGTCACCGACCCCATTGCAACGCCATATTGTCAAAGTAGCGTTTTCACGCACTATTTAAATATGGAATTTTTAATATTATTAAATTATAATTTGATATTTTTTAGCATATATGTACTAGAATTAAAAAAAAAAAACAACTTTTACTGAGTTCCTTAACCTCTACTAAATAATATAAAATGGATTTTAAAAACCAGTCAAATAGCCTATTGTTTAAAAACAGATTTAAAAAAAACGCTTAAGTGCTACTCCTACATACATATATATATATCCTGATTTCGGCAACTTAAGCTTTAAGCTGTTCTCAAGCGAGACTAGCTGGATAGCACGGAACATATTATAGGGGACAATTGTAGGCGCAACACATGTGCAAAAGTCACATCTTTCACTCATAATGTACAGCCGATGAGATCGCAAAGAATTCAAGAGCGGAACTAAAAACTATTTATTGGGTCGATCCAAACTGTGAACCCAGTACCTCAGGATCTGCCGTTGTATAACCTAGCCACTAGACCAGGTGTAGGTATTAAGTCTGATGAAAACCTTCAAGAAAAGAGCGTACTCTTTCCTGAAAGGCCGGCAACGCACCTGCAAGCCCCCCTGTGTTGCAGATGTCCATGGGCGGTGGTAGTCACTTTCCATCAGGTGAGCCTCCTGCTCGTTTGCCACCTCAAACATAAAAAAAAAAGAAAATTTTAATAAATTGAAAACAATGCTTCAGTGAAGTAATAATTAATATTGAACACTGAAACAATGATGGAATGTGTAAAATACATTTTCCAATATGGAAATGAAATGGATTTCACCGATAAGGCATAACGTGTGCTTCATACCGTATCGTTTTAACGTTTAAAATGTTTCTCTTCGATTCAAGAAACAAAATAATGTTCATTTGTATAAATTATTTCGTATTGTGTAAGTATAATTTTAATATATGTTACCACTTTTTATTGAACATCATTAAAATATATTATATTTATAGATTAAGCTTAACCAAAGATTACGGACATAAATCCGGACAAAAACCGTTGATTGCACAATTCACAAAATAACAGTTAATAATCAGGTAATTTATTCAATTAGGCTTTTACGATCACTTTTAAATCGACATTTTACAGGATCGTATTAAATATTAAGATACAAACGAGTGGTTAGGACACACACACACACATTTTTACATTTGTGTTTATATTACATCTTGTGCCAAAGCTGTTGAAGGAAAACTTCATAAGGAAGCCTTTTAGCATTAGCAGCTTGTAAATTTCCCACTGCTGGGCTAAGGCCTCCTCTCCCTTTGAGAAGGTTTGGAGCATATTCCACCACGCTGCTCCAATGCGGATTGGTGGAATACACATGTGGCAGAATTTCGTTGAAATTAGACACATGCAGGTTTCCTCACGATGTTTTTCTTCACCGCCGAGCACGAGATGAATTATAAACACAAATTAAGCACATGAAAATTCAGAGGTGCCTGCCTGGGTTTGAATCCGAAATCATCGGTTAAGATGTACACGTTCTAACCAATGGGCCATCTCGGCTCAACAAGGAAGCCTGCATGTGTCTAATTTAAATGAATATTTTTTATACAATCCGGGTAGGAATATGACCCCACACCACATGATAATAAATGGTAGAGGAGTCCAACCGGCCAATACAGTCAGAGAGAATGAACTGCACTAGTCGCCCAGGCCATGCCGACCTGCAAGATGCCTCTTCAAGCCTCGTTTGTAGGTGCCTCAATCAAATAATTCTGTCACATGTATATACAACAGGGGAAGGCCTGAGGCCAGCAATGAGACCCAGCTATGGGACTTTACAGTTACTGTACTAATAATAATATATTTTTCCATTTTTCAATACCAGGTCAGATGAATTATGTAGAAGGTGCTGTTCCCATTGATATTGAAGTAGAGAAACCAGGAGGACCAGTGCATAATGAACCAAAAATTATAATGATGATACCAGATAAGGAACCTTTGATTTCAAGACGAAATGAGAAAGAGGATATCACATTTTAAGGCACACAGATTGCCAATGTATATATTTGTATCTATGAATAGTATAAAACAAAGTATTTTCTATTTCTGTCTGTATGTGTATAATAAGTCTAATCTACTTCAGCTTAAAATTAAATTCAACGTTTTAATTCAATAAATGAAGAACATCCACGCCAATGATCATCCCTTAATGAACCCTCTTAAGTAATGAATTTTTAAAACGCTGTATTCAATTATTTTGTTTTACCAAAAGCATAAATACTGTTTTCTATTATACTAACATCTCAAATGACAAATTTCCATACAAAAATTTTGCACAAGTGCACAGGTTCACCATCATGACGGACGTTTTTAAAAACTCTGTAAGTACTGCCTTTTACTCATACAATAGAAGGCTAAAGTTATTTTCATGTTTCAAACTTCAAAATGACGAACTTCTATGCAAATTTTCGTATTCAATTTTACCTTCTTAAGGGATGAATAAACATAATCCTCTATACCGATTTTCATGTTCTAACATCAGAAATTACAAAATTCCATAGAAATTTTCATCACCCATTTAACCTCCTTAGGATATGAATTTTTAAAAATCTATTCTTCATTATTATATCAGTATTTTGAAATTCTATTAAGTAGATAAAATAAGATTGAGATTTATGTAATAAAATTTGATTCTTATTCCGTAATTTAATTTATTATTCACTTCAAAATCAATTTAGGGAATATTAAAATATTGAGGGAAATCTCTGAAAACCATCTGATTAAACGTAAAAGAGTCGGGTGAGTTGAGATTAAAACTATTTCCAGTGAAGTGAATGCGACGGAGCGTAAACTCCATCAAAAGTTATAGAAAAGATTTCTTTGAAAAGCCTCCGAGCGTCATGAAAAGATGCAGAATAATCTCCTAAGAATGAATATCTTATCTTAAATTATGTTTTAAGTGAATCTTGATACCAGTTATTTTACAGACATTGTCGTTTTCTTAACATGAAATGTTTTCGTATATTAAGAATTAGTTTATTTATTACTTAAACTAAACTCAATCAATTATTAATATAGAATAATATTGATTGGTTTGTCTATCTTATTCATGTATCTACACACCATTGGAAAATCAGACCTATGTACGTGATTTTAGTAAATTAAAATTTCACATATGTAAGTATAAAAATGAGTGTGGAGCTATAATCTTGTATTTATAATATATGTAGTAATGTAAGGGCGTGTGATCGAAATTCAATATTAATAATTATTATTTAAAGAAAATATATCTGTTGATGATAATATCGTCCTGTCCTATTTTGGCTACGGTGCCCAATCTCAAGAGACCAGGCGACATAGGACATAGTGCACATGGGTGAGTGCAAAACACAGATGCACTTGTTAGATTTTTTTATAGAGACTTAATACATTATGTCAGGATATTTTAAGATAATTTATATTTCTTGATTACTTTATTTTATTTTAAGGTTATAAGACAATAAAATATTATATGAATCACAATAATTTATTTAACACTATTATATTTGAAGTAATCGTAATATTGTATCTTTTTATATTTATATTAATACTAATTACCTTAAGATTAACTTTGTGTCTTGATAATTGCAAAAAAACAATTCATATATCATTATCAATAATTTAACAAACCACAACGATAACACTTTATCACAAAATTATATCGTACCTTAAACGTTAACAACTTGCTGGTCCAGGATCAAAGTAAAAAGTAAAGTGTTCTGCACGGAGCTTCCATCACTCATATATACGCCTCACTACAAATCACGTGACTCACAATAATGAACAGAAAAGTCAAAGTACCCTCTTATTTAATATCAATGTTATCAATACAATTCAAAAATAACTTAAATTAAATTATTATTAGTACAGAATTGATTAAAACATACAATACATAGTGTAAGCCTTGTTTGTAATCGTCTAATTATTTATTTATTTCTAACTTAATCTGTCACACTCATTATCGGATGGGACGGCTAATTTTACACGATGGAAAGAATTCAGGCGTCAGACCAATGTCTTTACGTGCTTTCCGAGGCACGGGAATGTACACACTTCCAACTTCTAGACTGTTATTGAGAAGAAACGCAACACAGGTGGTTTAAAGCCAGGACCTCAGGATCTGCGGTCTTTTATCGAGCCAACGAGGCAGTCGAGACATACAAAACGGTACTTTGTCTATTTATATATGTATTTATTTCTACTAAATTCGTGTAACTTACAACACTTTAGTCTCGGAATACTTGTAAATAAGCAAATCCCTCAATAAATGGAGCAACTTTGCGTTATTAAGCAACGAATCCTTTAATTCAAGAGAGGCCTTCGGCTAGAAGTACCAATCTGCAGTAGTGAGTAACAAAACGATTGTGACTCAAATCAGAACTTTCGTTTTTCCGTAGCCACCACACATATCCCAGTAGTAAGTTCAAATGGGTCGAAATCGACAGCAACAAGTTACTAGTATTATTAGGATCATTCCATGCGTTCATGATTTGTACTGTATCACATTTTTTTTTTTTTTCACAACATCGGTTCTCTTCTAATGGAGATCGTTTGGAGCTTAATGCCACGCTGGGTTAGTGGCTGTGCATACGCACAGGTATACATATTGAGGACACATAACTTATTGGTACTGTGATCGATCATCAAATCCATGGTCCATTTGTTCAGCTATCTTGGCTGAACAGTAATCGTTTGTTAATTTATAATATTATTCTGATACCTGGTCGAGCCTCTGCGTAGTATGTCAGTACGTCATTTTAAAAGGATTTTTGAAAGCTTCAACGTTTATGGAGGGAAATGGGTAACTTTGTATGAATTTTACCCTTATGAAGTCGGGACTATAGCTTGTCTTTATAAAGATGGAAGTTTGTATGTTTTTCCTCTATGAGTTCCAAATACATTAATCTAATTGTGATGTGATGAAAATTTGTGAATTCTTCAAGGCACAACTAAAAAAAATTCCTGGCCAAAAAAACATAAATAATTTTCAATACAAACTTTTTATGCAGACCCTTATTCTATATTAGGCAGAATAAGAGGTGATTTATAAAAAAAAAAATCTATTATTTGTCATATGAAAATAAAGGTAATAATAGACAAATACGTAGCCTTTGATCTGTATATTTGAACTCTGGACCCCATTTTTCTCTTCAAAGGCTCAATCAAAGCCTACGATCCGAGAAATGGCCTAGATCTCCACTCAATCTACAATAGCGACTCGAAGTATTTTTCATTTCGTCGTTGAGTCTATTTTATTAAAAGGGCATTATGAATCTTCAAATGACTTTTATTCGCTTAATTTGATGATGGAATATTAGTTCTTTGAGGCATTATTAAAGCTCAAACATTTTTAAAAAAAATGTCCAAATATATGCCAAGATACATATATTTTTTACATCTCTGTTATATATACATTTTGTATATAAAAATAACATATTTTGTTGTTATTTCATAATTGCTTAGTAAATTTCACTTATGATGTTTATCGTCTTTTGTCTAAATATTTGAATTAAGACAATCAACTTAAAATATATTTTATTCAAGAAGGTTTTTAAGAAATTTTGAATCGTCATTTTACAGAATTTAAATGTAGAGCTACCACCGGTTCGGAATGTAGAATCTACAAAGAAGAACCGACAAGAAACCCAACTCAAGGGTTAATCTTTTCTAATATTTAAATATAGTTAAAATTATACATATAATTTACCCTGCCGGAAGTCATCAAGTATTCGCTCCACGTTTTTTTATCGTCTATATAATTTCGTGTGGAAAAATATTTATTATTATTTTAACAAACGATATATTTATGAATCGAAAAAGTTAAAAATATCCGCGGAATTTATTATGGAAACGAAAACCTTGCCTCGGGAAGGATTTATTGACTTTGCGGAATCGAAAAATTGGCGTTATAAGCATTATCCTTACTCGTCGTATTTATAGAATGATTATCACAGATCTTTCAAAGAGATCAATTTTACAGGGAATTTATTTTTATAAATATGATTAAACTTACTTGAATGACATTAACAGCCTGTAAATTTCCCACTGCTGGGCCTCCTCTCTCTTTGAGGAGAAGGTTTTGGAGCATATTCCACCACTCCAATGCATCCAATGGGTTGATGAAATACACATGTGGCAGAATTTCGTTGAAATTAGACACATGCAGGTTTCCTCACGATGTTTTCCTTCACCGCTGAGCACGAGATGAAATATAAACACAGATTAAGCACAAGACAATTCAGTGGTGCTTGCCTGGGTTTGAACCCGAAATCATCGGTTAAGATGCACGCGTTCTAACCACTGGGCCATTTCGGCTCATACTGGGCCATCTCGGCTTACTTGAATATGGTTAATTAATATCGGAAACTATGATTGTATCATTTATAATAAATTAATTAAATATTTATATAAATTAAATTCGTTTGTTTTTACAATTAACACATCTGTTGATATTATGACGACATACTCTTAATCGAAAATTTTAAAGCGTACCGGATGGTATTATGAGATATAAGTAAATAAAAAATAAGCTGTGCTCAATCCGTTTCGTTTAAAATAATAATATTTTTAATATATTTTATATATAATAACATTATACATGCGGAACTCTTTTTTCTCTTCATGCTTAAACCGATAAGCCGATTTAAATGGAATTTGGTATGGAAATAGCTTGAGTCCTGCCGAAGGATGGTACGGCAAGGTAGTCTACTTCTTATAAATCACATTTAGAGGCGTTAATTTGGGGATTGGTATATGGGCAAAAGATGAAATTTTATAAATTTCGCGCGAGTAAAACCGAGCGAGTAGGTTTAGCAAGTATTGATATATTTTATATTTAATTATCTCTGGTTAGTTTCTAATTCATAAGGCTTCGTAAGCTTTTACGATTTTATTTGTAAATATATTTTTAACAATGATTACTTAACATAGCTATGTCTTTTTCTTACGAATAACAAATCAATGTTAACTGTAAGAGAGCAAATTGTGTTTAACTAAAAAACCTTTATTATTATAGTTGGAGCCACGATCATTGTTGCTGTAAGATAAATTAACTTTTCCCTACATTCCCGAGGCGCCCTTATGCCTATAGCTACATTTACTCGCTCACTCTTCAAAACACAACAATATTAAGCATTGCTGTTTGGCGGTAGAATATTTGATGAGTGGGTGGTACCTATCTAGAAGGGAATATTTATTAAATTTATTGAGGTGATAACTTCATATGGGAGGGGAAAATCGCTTCGTTACGTAACGCGTTACGGTGCCAGTATGTCTGGCTTCCCTTTCTCTTACGCATACGGTAGCGGTAGACAGGCTCCTGCTCTCTCGCTCTAGCCCACAGCGTCAAACGCGTCTTTTTCAGTGAAACAATTGTTTATCAGCTCCGAAGTTTTGTTGTAGCTACATTGTTCAGTCGCTTTAATTAAAGTTATTGTTCTTGGTTAGCGAACGTCGCACGGTTTGCGAGAAACATAATAGTATTACATTTTAATAGAGAGAAATAACCATTTAATTGAATGTAATCAACATATATGTATATTGGTGGAAAAGAGTAACTACTGAGTTTCTAACTAGTCCTTCTCGGTATCTACATTCCAAACTGGTAGTAGATATAAATTAAATTGTCGTTGCAAAATTGTTTATTAAGTTATAAGAGACTAGTTGATTAAAGAATATTTTGATATGATTCGTTTCCTGGGTAAATCATGGTCACGATACACTTCTAATTAAACTTTCAATCAGTATTTCCTCAGATTAACTTACGAGTCTGGTTAACCGATGATTTGAAGAAAGTGGCTAGAAAAACGGAAAACCGGGGGTTGTTAAGACGCCTGCTTCTCTCTACGAATGAATTGTGATAGACTGATTATGGTGATTTCATTTAAACAAATCATATAGGATAAAATCTAATTTAGACCGACCAAAGAAGTAACTATACAGAATGCCAAGTATTACACAGCAATGAATTTATTTTTAATAATAATATTTAATGTCTATATTATTGTTATTATTCTTCATAATTTATATTCTAAACAAAGGTTAGATTTCGTTCGGGTTAAAATAAACATGTTTAAATTCCCAGTATTAAAACTAAGAATTAATTACGCTTTAAACGCAACACTAACCGAACTCTAGTTTAGTCAGCAAAACTATCGCTCAAACTTCTCCCACCGATGCTTTGGCTAAGTGCTAGCTAACTAATTCTGGTCTAAACTAACATTACAAAGGTCGTACTAAGGCATGTGGTTGCGGTGAAGTATTTAACTGATCTTAGGGTCTTCTTTTATGTAAATAACTCAAAGTTATTTCAATTTATAATCTTAAACATAGTACGATGAACTTAAACCCAACGACCTCGTATTCATCTGCCTAATGTGTGTTTATAATTCATCCCGTTTTTGGAGGAAGGAACATCATCGGAGATTTGCGTACTGAAGTAATAGAAAACAACAATTGTAACAAAATATAGAAGACGATGTTTCGTAAGTGAAATTTATAAGCTCGTACATAAATAATTTCGAGGAAACTGACACAGAAAAGCCCAATATTCGTAATTTTTGGACATTCAATCTTTTTTGGGTTTGTCTTGTATACTAATGCTATTAAATAAAGTACTGTAATGTGTTTAGGTTAATGCATAACGTTGATAATCGTCCAATGTATGATTATGACGTATGACGTATACTTCCCTTCTCGTGTGGGCCGTAGCCGTGTGTATCGTTAGTATACCTCCCTTAAAAGTTAGCTAGTGTAACGGACTATTATCCTTCTCCTATGCTAAAATAATATCACCTATCCCTTGGCTGTGTTCTTTAAGTGTGTGAAGTCCAAGGGATCGGCGCTCCTAAAAAGAAAGTGTCTTCGAAAGTAAGAGCCCGGATTTCGAGGTAACAGCTAACCATTTTACTCATCTTAATACAGTCCACTTTATATCTCGCGCATACAAATATTAAACGTCTGAAGATACATTTTGGCGTTGGAAGACAATGATCAAATTATTTTTAAAGGTATAAGGTCTCTTGTTTGGCAATAAAATGCAGGAACCTTAAAATAACATAACAATTGTACATACTGTGATAATATAACAAGCACAAAGATCACGTCGGTGGAGCATTAAAAAGGTTTCTTGATTTACTCAAATAACATTTCCACGAAAAGCGGAGATTGACAAACGAAATATCTAGAAATATCAATATTAATATAAAGTTAAGACCCGTATAATGAAGTTTCTTTGAAATGAAATATATTGTATAATAAATTTCGCCCTCACTTCGTCTCCGCTCGCCTTTTTCAGGTGGTAGATAAACTGTTTTTTATACTGTACCCCTAATAGTGTGTCATCAAAATTGAACGATGATTTAGTATTTAAGACGTTGACGTAACAAACAAATACTTACTTTCGCATCGTCAGACATGTTATATGAAATGGTGTTTGTAGCTAAACCAACATACGAAATTTATACGAATTGTCACTGATTCTATAGAAGCACAACTTTGTTACAGTTTTACAGAAATTGTAAAACAGATTTTATGACGAATATGTATGTCTCCTTTGTAATAATAACAAGTAGCTCGTATTTGTACGGTACGCGACACTTTATATATAAATTGATTGCCTAAGATATATTGTCTATTCTATTTAACTTTTATTTAATCTGTCTATAGTTTGAAACATCACAAAAAGATCTTTGAAATAGCATTAAAACAGGGGTTTTTATATTTAGGGTTCCATATGATTAAAGGAAAAAAATAGTCCTTTTTAGATCACTTCATTGTCCGTTTGTTTATCTGTCTGTCTGTCCGTCAACAACTTTTGACTTAGGCCGCATAGAGGTATAAAGATGAAATTAATACCAAATACTGATGTTTGCGGTTTCTTGGAGCCGTGAAAAATTTAAATAGATTGCGTATTTTCCATATCATAGGGAATCTAAATCCATAGGGTACTTCCCGTTGACCTAGCATCATGAAAGAAACAATATATTGTAGCACAAGTCCGAATCACACTTGACCGCTTTTTAATAATAATCTTGTTGTTCTTCTTCGACGAGTGAGTGAGCCAGTGTAACTGTATATAGAGACATGACATTTTAGAAGATAAATAGAACCTTGATAGCACAGAAGGTTTCTGTGCTATCAAGTTTTACAAAATTCACATATATATCAAGTTTTATATTTATATAATATATTGTTTATAGATGCAAGTCATTTGGAAATTTAATGAAATACCAAGCATAACATTTTGGAGTATTTGCTTGTTTGATACCATAATTAGATAGCATTTATCGTAAGGATTTTCCTTGCGTCTAAACAGAGCAAATATTGTATGATTTTCATAAAGAAAATATTGCTCTCGAATATTTTTTAAGGAACACGATAACGTTACACAACTCATCGTATCGTCTTGCGTCGTATTTTATTTATAAATAAGGAATTTCTGAAATATAATTTCTTATAATAAAGTACTGAGTGCATTTTATATATATGCATAATTGACGTTTTCTCCACTTGTTTCATACAGTTACGATAAATTTGGTCCAATTATTTCATTTTAAAATCGTCAAATTTATATTGAAAACAACGCTCAGCTGAGAGCTGCATTTCTGTTGATAAAAATGATCTACTCAAGTCGAATCTATAATTGAGAACACTCTAGAAAGGTCGCCACAAATGAGAGGAGCTTATTTCGTATTCCATCTGTTCGGATAAATCGCGTCACGGTAACTCCCAAACTCACCTATACTAATATTATAAATACGAAAGTGACTCTGTCTATTTGTTGGTCATTCACGACCAAACCAGTGATCTGAATTAGATAAAATTTGGTATGAAGCTAGCTTGAACTCCAAGGAATGACATAGATTACCTTAGAATGCGAGCGAAGTCGCAGGCGACAGTCGGTTTAGATATAAGTTCTCTTCCAAAGAGAATTAGAAGATGAGACTATTTACTATCATTTTTGGAATCAGCTTACCACTAAAGAACTTAGTTGCTCCAAGTAATTATTAATAATTACTGTTCTGATATATGGATCTGGAGATCAGATCAGTTTCGGATTTAGCTGGGGGGCAAGGGGCCCGAGCGCCTTCCTCGCCTCAAAAGCATGTATGTTCTTCCGTGACAAATCTCAAAGTAAATTGGAAAATATATCTTTTAATTAAAATTTTTAGCGAATATTGTACAGTACAACTGAATCTAAATAAAATTTAGAGTCCTTTTATAGTGTTTCCTTTCCTCAGACCTAAACAAAGGAAACTACTCCCCGTGGGGTCAAGCTCCTCCCAAACGACAATTCGTGATCCGCCACACTGGAGATCGACATATCACGACAAATTCTAAATTTTCTTACTTGTATTTCTTACTTTTTGTTTACATTTCCGAAACACGACATAAATTAAGATGTTATAGGTAGTGTTTATTCGGAATTAAATCTCCGACTTTCTTATAAGATTAAATGTATCTTCATTCATCTCGATATGGTCTATAAAAAAGCGTGTTCAAACAATAAACCAAATCCCTAATATTACTATCGAATATTTTTTTTACTATCGAATATTTTTTTATACTCATAGACGATATATGTTCTACATAAACATGAGTTTATTATTAAGAAATAAACATGCCTCGCAACAGAGTTGATCAAACAACAGACGTAATTATTTTTATAAGACATTATAATGGAAATGAAATACCATTTTATATTTTCACTTGGTGGTAGAGGTTTGTGCAAACCCATTAAAATCCACCAATCCACTAACAACATAATTCAGTGTTGTATCGGTTCGAAGGGTATGTGAACTAGTGTAACTACAGGCATATTATCATCATCATAAGATCACCACCACCACACCTAGATGTCCGAAAATCCACAACAGCGCGATTTTTAAGACATTTTCTGCCTCGCACAACCACTCTGTGGAACCAGCTTTCGCCGACGGTTTTTCCGAACCGATACGACTTGGGAACCTTCAAGAAAAGAGCGTACTCTTTCCTGAAAGGCCGGCAACGCACCTGCAAGCCCCCCGGTGTTGCAGATGTCCATGGGCGGTGGTAGTCACTTTCCATCAGGTGAGCCTCCTGCTCGTTTGCCACCTATGACATAAAAAAAAAAAAAAATCATCATCATGATCAGCCTGTATTAGTCCACTGCTGGACATAGGCCTCCTCCGGGATGCACCACTGAGCCCGCGATCTACGGCGATCATCCACGTTCTACCAGACGCAGCTGGTAGAACTACTGGCATAATGGATAACTTAGTTTCCAAGGTTGTTAGCACATTGACTCTATAATCTATACAAATATATAAAGGCGAAAGTAACTCTGTTACTCTGTCGTTTATGAAATTTTGTACAAAGCAAGATTGAGTCCCAAAGTAAGACATAGTCTACTTTTTCATACTTGAAATCCACGGGCGAAACTGACGACGAAAACAAGTTAAATATATAATGCTAAATATACAACTTACTGTTTTGAATACAAAACTGTTGCCTTTAAAAACATTATACAACTTTATAGGCATATTAAGCCCACAGGGTAATATTAGCATAAGTTTTTGTTATACCTACGTGAATCACAGATCAAAAACAAAGAGAGAGATTAACTTGTTGCGTTCTGCCTAACGTCAAAGCCAGTTAGTTACAACGGCTTGATTAAAGGCACGTAATGGGTTTAATTAGCAATGCGATGGTTCTGTGGTCGTGGATAGTGGTTCCTGAGTTCGGGATTTCTTTGTATTAGAACTTTGAATTCCAGGCTTATTGTAAACATAAGTTCAAACCTTTACTTTTCACTTTGTTACAATCGTTGTTCTCCTGTGATAACTTAAACATTAAACTGTTCTCTACTGCAGGGCTGAAGCGTTTTCTTTTGAGAAGGCTTGGAGCTCATTACACCACTCCGCTCCAAT
Organism: Vanessa tameamea; assembly: GCF_037043105.1. Lineage (NCBI taxonomy): Eukaryota > Metazoa > Arthropoda > Insecta > Lepidoptera > Nymphalidae > Vanessa > Vanessa tameamea. The sequence goes on from NC_087325.1 coordinate 10,121,571, forward strand.
GCGTGGTGAGAACACATGTATCAGATCATCTATCAGACACGTGCAAGTTTTTTCAACACAGATTAAAAACATATTTATTTGTTTATTTATTCCTTAAGGCTAAAGAACAATTAATTAATAAATATTACATATCCATGTGGAATGTTTTGTCCTGTGTGATCACGTTACTTACATATAGGTGAATATTTGATGTTACATAATACTTAATAAGTATATATGAGTACAAATGACTTAGGTTAAAAACCCAATTATAAATAAGGCATATTATTGATACTGTACAGAAATATATAAATTAAAGAGCTTGGTGGTAATATTCGTCGAAGGTCATACAGGATACATAAATGTTTTTACATTTACAGTACATTAGCAGCCTGTAAATTTCCCACTGCTGGGCTAGGGCCTCCTCTCACTTTGAGGAGAAGGTTACGAGCATATTCCACCACGCTGCTCTAATGCGGGTTGGTGGACCACATGTGGCAGAATTTCGTTGAAATTAGACACATGCAGGTTTTCTGACGATGTTTTCCTTCACCGACGAGCACGAGATGAATTATAAACACAAATTAAGCACATGAAAGTTCAGTGGTGATGAAGATTCAGATGTTCTTGCAAGAGACTACTTAAATAAACTGTAGTACGATTTTAATTTGATTTTTTTATTAAAATTAAATATATACAAGAAAATTGATAGACATTAAAAAAAAGCTTAAATTAGGACGATTCATATGAAAATGCACAGTTACTGGCAACGTAGCGTGTTTACGTGCACCGTCTGGTTATTTATCATCCCAGTATTACTGATTGAGAATAGTGTTTGAAAGTGGCAACTTCCGAGACCGGGGTCATGGTTATACGGGAACTAACTCTTAAATGGAACGAATCTGTCAGTTCCATTACATAAACGGATCCAAATATCACATACAAACTTCTTAAACAACCAAACAAACAGAATTATATAGATGATAAAAAAGCGTGGAGCTAATACTTGTTGACTTTCAGGCAGGATTTATTATGTATAATCAAATCAAATCAAAATATACTTTATTCAAGTAGGCTTTTTTACAAGCACTTTTGAATCATTATTTAACAAACTATTTAAAGTAAAGCTACCACCGGTTCGGATTGTAGATTCTACCGAGAAGAACCGGCAAGAAACTCAGCAGTTAGTCATTTTCAAAATCTTTATAATATATGTATGTTATTTTCCCTGTCTGGAAGTCAACAAGCATTAATTTCACCCTTTTTTATCATCGATCTAAACTTGTATCGAATAATATGCCTTCTTTACCAATATATTTTTTACAAATGACTTGAATCTATGAAACGGCAATGTTAAAAATGTCCGCGGAATTTTATTATAGAAACGGATATCTTGCCCCAAGAATGATTTATTGACTTTGCGGAGTCGGAAACTTGGCGTTCTAAGCTTATCCTTACTTCTTGTGCACATACAATGATTATCACTGATTTTATCAAAGTGATCAATGCTACTGTGAATATACATAATTATACTTAACTGATATAATGTATCTTATATGTGAAAAATGTAACTGATGAGTTTCTTGCCGGTTCTTCTCGGTAGAATCTACATTTCGAACCGGTGGTAGCTTTACTTTTAATATAGTTTTGTAAAGAGACGATTACAAAGTTCTTCTAAAAGTCTACTTAAATAAAGTATATTTTGATTATGGTTTACAAATATAGATAAAAATAAAAATAAATAAATAAGAATTTAAAAGGAATTCATGCAACGAATATTACGTTAAAATCTTTTTTTGTTTTTTTTTTTTAATCTTACTTTATTATTATTATGTTAAAATATAAATCTAAGCATCTTATTCGATGCGATAATACTACGTGTAGTACTTGGCCTATGCAGCCAGTGAACGAAGGTTCCGATCACAAGGAGTATGATGCGTTCACACGTTGAATACGAAGCAGGAACGTGCAAGAACCCGACCGGACATGTCGAGACCTGACGGCTAGACTCCCTTTGTACCGAGAAATTGACAATATTGTAGAAGCAAGGCATAACTTACAAATGGTGTTGCATGAAATTTAAAGTGTTTTTTGTTATTGTACATTCTTACAAAGGTAGTCTTTAATTATGTATTTATAAGTCATAGTTTTACTTGTATACATTTTACATTAAATTAAAAACCTGTAAATTTCCCACTGCTGGGCCTCCTCTCACTTTGAGGAAGGTTTCGAGCATATTCCACCACGCTGATCCAGTGCGGGTTGGTGGAACAAATGTGGCAGAATTTCGTTGAAATTAGACACATGCAGGTTTCCTCACGACGTTTTCCTTCACCGCCGAGCACAAGATGAATTATAAACACAAATTAAGCACATGAAAATTCAGGGTTGCTTGCCTGGGTTTGAACCCGAAATCATCGGTTAAGATGAACGTCTTCTAACTACTGGGCCATTTCGGCTCATATTTGTATAGCCTGTCTGTAATGACAAATCTACTTAATTTTTAGAGCATAACTAATTGCCGCCTTCGCCTATTAATAAAAGTGTTGAGCAAAAAAATACTTTTTTTGCTCAACACATGCTACTGCATGCATCATGCTTGTGTCATACAAAAATTTATCAAATTCAATTCTGTACTTTGACCGTGAAAGAGCAACAGACAGATAGAGTTACTTTCGCATTTATAATATTAGTATAGACTACGTATTTTCATTTACATCTTATGAAAATTTTAATGTTCTATATTTATTGTAACAAATACATAATATACAAACATTTATCTTCTGTCGTTCTACATATAAATGTTTTAATATTAAACAGGTGTACGAAAATGTTATCCGATATCAAGAAAATAGTTCAAACAGGTAAATAAACTTCAAACTACCTCAAGCCGAGAGTTATTGGGCGCTATTCCCGAACAAACTTAATCAGTAATATATTACCGGAGAAACTTTTAAATTTTTAATGTACTATAGTTTATTCCAAGTGCATTTGTACACGTAATTAATGAGTTTATTGTTACTTTCGAATACTAGATAGCGGTATGTACAAACTTTGACATTCCTACATCGCGATGGCAAGATTCGCTAATTGTTGTATATAGTGCATTCGGAAGATAGAAGTCCGACCCCTCCTGCCGACGAAGGCGTTTTAAGCCGAGGTCCGGCCTCGCAGGAGGCACCCTTAGGACGCGCGTATTCTGAACCCTTAAGTGGGTTTCCAAAATCCAGGTTTGAGTATTATAACTCACCTTCCCGCCCGGTGACACTGTAGAGCCCATTAGGCGAACAGCAAATACATATCGTAAAATATAAGAGGGCCGACCTCATAGGAGCACCCTTAGGACGTGCGTATTCTGAGCCCTTAAGTGGGTTCTCACGATCCAGGTTTGAGTAATTTAACTCGCCTCCTCTCACCCGGTGAAGCATATACAGTTCGAAAACAAATCTAATTAGTTTGGCATCTAATTATTTTATAAGTAAACATAATTTATAAAAATATCATTTAACAAACATCCACATAAATATAAAACATCTCTCTGATTTACGTATTTCATGCGTTTTGCTAATAGCTCAGCTATATTGTACAATATTAACAGTGTTTAATTAATATATTATATCCGATATTAACTTCAAATTCAAAACGCCAAAAGTTTTTTCGCAAATCCATAATGAGTGTCATAGATTATTCAAGCATTTGACTAATTATATTGCGTCAATTCGATGTCAAATGTTGTTTATTTGGACTTCGTCCTGTCGTGGTTGGAATTAGCTATAGCCTATAGCTAATTCATTATATATATATATGCTTTAAAAATCCGCCTTCATTTTGAACTAACTTCAAAAAAAGAATTTCTCAATTTAGTTGTTTTTTTAATATTTGTTACCTCAGAACTCCGTCATTTATGAACTGATATGGATTTTTATTTTGTTTTTGGTTTACTTCTTGTTTAAATTTAAAGAAAAATTGCATCTAAAGATAAAAAAATACACGACGGTCATTTATGGGCTCGGCTTATAATTTTATTTTCTTAGAACATTATTAGACGTCAGTTTTTTTTTTAAATGTACATTATCTGTAATCACACGAGTCGCACACCACGTGCATCGTTGAGTATAATTTCTAGCATATAAGGCCAGGCCAAATATTATTTTCCGCTAATAAATAACAGCAGCTGCTTGAAATTTTGAAGTTGGATGTGTTAACAGCTTTGCCTTGAAAAGCACGTCAAACGTCGGATGAGTTTGATGGAATAGATAGTGCACCTGTGTTTGTAAACACACTCGTGTGGTACAGTATCTCATGCGCTGTTTTGATTGTTCTTCGGTTAGATCGGAGGACATAACCGTGGAATCGATAAATCTACGCCAGAAGCATTTCCGCATCTGCCACACAATGTACGAAGGTTCAACTCAATCGCAAAAGTCAGAAACGCAATATTATCTACGTATTATTTCGCTGACTGTCAACCCGTGGTGCCGACAATGTTTTAAAAAGTTATGATGGGGGTTAAATCATAAAATATTAAGAGAAAAATTCTCATGTTGATTATTTTGTACAATACAACGGTAGGCAATGTTTATTTTAAATTAACTAATGTAACATGTAACATAGCTTATAAAAGTCAGATGGAGCACGCGAAACATTATAGTGGAGCAACAAAAGCGAATACAAAATGTAACGTGGAGCGCGTCTTCGTGAGTGAATATCTCTATAGTGTGAAATGCCGCTTTTTTACGTCAAAAATTACGTCAAAAGAGCTTTCATTATAATAGGCTATTTGAATGGTTTTTAAAATTCATTTTATATTATTTAGTAGAGGTAGGAACCCAGTAAAATGATTTTTTTTTAAATTCTAGTGCATATTTACGGAATATCAAATTAAAAATTCCATATTTAAATAGCGCGCGAAAACGGTAGTTTGGCAATATGGCGCTGCAAAGGGGTCGGTGACGTCACTTGCCTGTATTGTAATCTGTGGCACGTATAATCCACATACAGCAGGCAAACGAGGTTAACGAGCAAGTGACGTCATCATAAGCCTGACCAATCAGGAGCGTTTTGTGTCACGTGACAAACGTTTAAAAAAAAGAATTTTTATTTATGACTTTTTGAATAAATTAATTATTATTTTCAACTTTCGTTAATAAATAACCATTTTTAAACTCATAATATATACTGATTACAATAATTGACACTTTATTTTTCGCATTGTCAAATAGACTATTATAAATAATTAACGTATTAACAATTCTTAGTTAGTACACACACTACCGGGAGTGGAATATCTAATTATTGAAATAATATCGTGAGACTAGAACTCGTGATCTGTTTTGTTGCTTGTATTTCCTTCCTGGATAAATTGCTAGAGATAAATTTATTTTCGATAATTTAATTTCATTGAACATAGTTTTTTTAAATAGGTATAATGTTACTATTTGCAAAACAATAATAGATGCCAAATAAAATAATTTTCGGTACGACTTTAATTTTCGGTAGCCTTTTTAATTTGGTCGCATTGGATTTTTTTACATAAACAAAATCATTGTCATTGTCATCGGTTGTAGTAGCTTAGTTGCGTTCGTTAAGTATTCATTTTCATTATTTACTGACTCTCAAAGTCTTCGTATATTACTAACTGATCGTGTCCACCTGATCGATTCTGGTCACGATCGCCATACTCGACGGACACTGTATACCAAAATCGTTCAGTTATTAAATGAAAAATCTTAAAATGTATTTGATAATTATTACTCTTATTAAACTTTTTGTTTCATTTAACGTAATTCAACTAAAGTAAAATAAATTGTATTGTTAGTTTCCACTTTTGGGTGTCACACCCTCAGTGGGGTCAATGTTCTCTCAAACGGAAATCCGAGAGCACAAGATATATGTATATAGATCATCATTCACTAAGGCGCGCATGTAAGCAGGTATGAGATGACTAAACTAAGAATAGAGACTGCAATGTATATATTATTGTAGATCGAAGACCGAGTGCTTAAGGAAGTGACGTCACCTTTCAGACGTAGTAAAAGAAAGTGGCATCCATCTTGGGTTCTAATGGTAGTAACAAATTTGTGACTGTCAGTTGCATTCTTGATGAATTTAATAATATTTTGTTGGTGTATAACTGAAACTTAGTTAATCCACCGATACTGTATTTATATGTTTTAGTGACTAGTCGATTATAATATATACGAGGAGGGGGGCCTTTGTAATTGAACAGATCTGTACTTGCTTTCTGAGGCGCTGGGTTATAGACCCCGGACTACTATTAAAAAAATCTTGACAAAAAATTCAATAACTTTTAATGATACGATCCCGGAGTTCTATGCAATATAATAGTATAGAAAAGTTTTATTCCACATGAGTACTCTCTAAATATTTTAGATCAGCTAAAATTAGGGTACATTATTAAACCTAGGCCTTTAGGTATATTCTAGAACTATACGGTTAAAATGTGAATTGTTTTCCATGCTATTTCCAGTTACTGGCCTAGATGTTAAAAACAAATAAGAAATACTTGTTTCTTTATTTGCTTGTATTTGACAGATTGACGTTTAGATTTATTTTCACTAATCACCCCCGCCACCCTTCAAACGAGAACACTATATTTATATAAAAATAAATTTCACACGTTTAGAACTGCGAATATTTAAATGAGAAAACGTTATAAAATTCGAATATATTTTTTTTGTCCCATTTGCTTTCGAAAAACTTGGACCTTGGAGTAGTAGTGCAAAAGCTTCATTAAAAGTATAACACCTCGCCTTATTGCCTCCACCGGTGATAGGAGGGTTGGTTCGTTTTTTGTTGAGAAGATCGGAATTGCGATTCAACTGGGAAATGCTGATAGCATTCTTGCCACCATTCCGCTCGGTCAAGATTTATACAGTAACTTTTTTAATTCATAATTGTATATATTTAAGGACTTAATGTTAATAATCCTTAAGTAAATAAATATATCTATTAATACGAATGTTAATACATTTTGAAATAGAAACTTTTTGAAACTGATACTCTTTATACGAAGTCGATCAAATGTCATGTGCTTAAGTAACAATTTGCGTCAGTTATCACATAAATTCATCTCAATTCAGCGAGAAATGTTGGAACAATTACGTACTTGTCGCTATTAATCCTAATTGTTGGACAGACACACAGAACGAGTAAAGACGTAAACATAGCGTTGACATTTATGCTATTGTATGCTTAAGATAAAGTATAAATGCACGAATATTTAATTGTTGAATTACATTAAATATGATCTATTATTAATATCCAAGTAGAAGAGATTAGATTACACATACTTTGGGCTCATCTATAAAAAAAAGGTAAATATCAAGAAATTTTAAATACAGCAAAGTAACAATCAATAATACCCTATTTTGTTTGGAGAAGTTTTGACACAGATTATAAAATTCCCTGTAGTGTGTGTAATTGACCACTTGTTAATCCGTCAATTGTTAATAAGTGACAGAACTTTTGATGTATTAGAAAAAAAAATGTCTTTTCGCGTTACAAGAAATACACATTTGCTTTAGACTTTGTATTCGCTTTTGTTGCTTCACTTTAAAGTTCGGCAGGCTCCATTTGTTTTTTTTAATCATATTTGTATATTTAACACGTTAACACGTTAACTATTTCGACCTGTGGTTGGACATTGTGCAAATACATGGGTACCCAAAAGTGAGCTGAAGAATTACAGCCACAAAAAGCTGCAACCTCTTAGATCCTGTGGATGGCGTTTCAGTTTTAAAAAGTGCTTAATGGCATTTAATGCTTCATGCCAATTTCTATTGGCGAAGGTGACGGTGGCTTGGATGCTCGTCTGACTTCCTCAAATTGATGTTGTATTACAAATACATTTTGGCTGTTCACAATTACAAAGGTCTTTTTACGAAAAATAATCTCAATTCGTCAAAATTTCCCTTGATGTTTACGTTAGGTCTGTCGTTCGAATGTCTTGTTCACGAGACTGAAGTTTGCGGGTAGATGTTGACGGCATTAGAAGTATGACAATGTTAGTGGTGCCCAGTGTTTACGCAGCAAACGTACGAGAAAGGAGATAGTCCGATATGGACACTTCTAATGCCGTCAACATCTACCCGCAAACTTCAGTCTCGTGGACAAGACATTCGTAGATAATGTCGAAATATCGAGCTCCATCGCATAAAAATAAAAAACATGGTAAATATCCCGTTTCAAATACTAATAGTAATAAAAATAACCATGTCAATTTAAAATCATTTATATAAATATCAAGTTGCGTAATATTAAACCCGTTTTATATTATTTTTTGGATATTTAATAGATAGAGGTTTGTGTAAATATCAAATCAGTCCCCTAAATACCTAAATACTAATATTATAAATGCGAAAGTAACTCTGTCTAACTGCCTGTAACGCTTTCGAACCAATTTTGAACCCCAAGAAACGACGTAGCCTTTTTTATACCTCAAAACCTACCCCCGATGCGCGGGCAAAGACGCAGGCGAAAACTGGTAGAATATAAAATATATTTTCATAGAAACAAAATGTATCAAAACAAAAGAAAAATAAAACTGAATCGTAAACATTTAAAGTCAGCGGAACGGAAAATATCTTTCTTTTTGTATCGTAGAGAGCATTTATAAAAAAAGACATTTTTTTATTTTTTTTATCTCCAATGCAAGATTGTTGAAGGTATATTTTCATAGCATCAAAGTTTCGAAATACGTTCTGATTTGCTATAAGCTGTTTCTTTCGACTTACTTCGCTTTTCTCCTTTCTTTAGAAGTTAATGCATGAAATTCTTTTTATTTGAACACAATGCAGCGTTCAAGTACAACTCTCTGGTGTTATTATGTTTAAAATATATTATTTGTATTTTTAGTTACCGCATTTTATTTTTAGTTCCTGGGTGCAGCGTATTTTTATAGCAAGTCCTCGTCGACCTCGTGGCTATCTTATAAAACATCTTATTCCGAGTTCGTGGGTTCATGTTGGGTCGGGCAAACATTAGAGTTACGGGGATTGACACATTTTTGGGTCCATTCCGGATTTGGGCAGTTGGCAATCTCTGAATCTTGAAACAGGTTGGTCCTTCGTCTGAACTCAACATATTTGACTTACCGTTCCATCGGATTGTAAACCTACACATGAACACGCTTGTGCCTTATAACGTAATCTTCGTAGTTTCCCTTCTCAATGTCTCTTGAATGAGACAAATATCGTTTAAGCAGTTCTTTTTTGGATTTTTAGCTTCAACACATTCATCGTAAAAATTCGTGTCGGCATGAGTGATCCTTAGCAAAATTAAACACGAGTCCCTTTTTTTTCATTAACTTCGTTGTTTTAACAGGTACAAAATCCCATCTACTTCAAAGGAACCTTAATTGTTATTTAGTTTTTATATTTTAAGTATCATTAATAGAATAATTTTATTTTATTAAAATGCATGTCGAAGAGATATCTTTTATTTTATTTGACGACTAATCTTTCAATACTTATTTATTCTCTGTCGCGTCCGTTGGAATAAAATCTCTTCAAGAAACAACTATGCTTTTATCTTGAGTACTTCTCATATACAAAGCGTATCATTTATGTTGCTTTTAAAAATACGGATCTAACATTGTTAGTACCATATTTTAATAAACTACACGCAAATGTTTGAAGAATTTTCAATAAAATGCTTCAGTCTTTGGTTGGGAATAAAGGGACTTTCGCATCCCAAACGAATGAATGAATGAATATATTTTTATAGGTTGTGTTTTTTGTTGTATGTGTTACCTGATGCTAAGTGGTCACCACCGCCCATAGACATTGGGTATTTAAGAAAAATGAACAATTCTATACATTGATTTTGGAACTTAAGGTCCCTTGTGCCTCAAAGTATATTTTATTCATGTAGGCTTTTATAAGCACTTTTGAATCGTCATTTTACATTTTTAAGCTATGTCAGTTAAATATAATTGTATAATTATACGCTACACTGGCTCATTCACAACGTGGAACATGTTACAAGTGGTTAGTACCTACCCCTAGGGACTTGAACAAAACTCTATCACCAAGTACTCATTATTCAATTATTTTATATTGACCTTAAGTTTAAAGTTCATTTAAAATATATCAATACCTAGTTGATTACAGACTAACATACATTTTGGGTTTAATACATTTAATTGAATACTGTAATATAATTCAAAAGTTAAGTTAAGCTTATTAAAGCCTATTTGAATAAGAAATACATAATTTGATTTGATAAGAACATCGACATAGTTCGTATCACAAGATATAGGTATATAATTGTTATGTTGTTTTTGTGGTTGTCTTTATATATATGTCTTATTTAGATACTATATACAATAATAATAGATTGTATGTGTGTATAGATGATATGTATTCAGTTTCCTTTGTATGGTGCATCAGAACATAGTAACAAATGCATCGATCTGTTTGGACAAGCTTGCTGTTCAGATCTCAAGTCATATGACAGTTGTGACGTCACAATGAATTTTAAATAATGTTTTACGCAAGCACAGGAAATCATCGTGGTAGCAATTAAGTTAATTACGTATTAAAAACGATAGTTTAAATTGTACCATATTTAGCTGATTATATTTTTAAAAAAAAACTACTTTTTTACTTTTTTAAAATATTCAAATGTAAATTTTAATGATAACCACGCTTAAAACAGAAAATATATATGTATGTCTTCTGCTTCCTGACTCCTATTAAGTAATATTACAAAGTACATTATTCTTGAACACTATTGTTGAGACGCTGTGCTTTTGATGCGAGCGAATATAAAAATTTCACGGTTCAATCATCTTAAACATCGAAATATTTCTGTCTCACTCTCGTAACGCTATAACGTATCTTGCTATCCTGCTTTTTTGGGGATCCTAGACGCAGAGCTGATATCGACGCAGCCTTATCACTAGTATTAGCTACAACCGATAATTTGTTTTATACATTTCGTAATAAAGGCTACATTCAAATGTATTAGATTTGTCTAAGAGGTTGTTCACATACCTGAATGGCCGTATCTCGTAGTATTCAAGAATGGGGCTCACATTCACAATCAGTATTGCTCCGACCGCGACTAGAGACGGTCGTGTGCGAAGCCGTAAGCCGGCATCCGCGTGTGTAAAACATTCGAAAACGAATATCGCTTATCAATATAAAGTGCTCACATTTTAATACTTTCTAATTAAAAGTCTTAGACTATGTGTGTGTGAATGTAATTTTGTGTTTCGTGAAGTTTTTTTTTTGTTTTGGACTGCATTCGGGGAGTGGATAAACGCATCTCGAAGGTATGTCAACCAGTTTCTTGGTGTAGTTTTTAATAATTACTTATGTAGAAGCGGATACGAGTGATTTCCTTTTGGTATGCAATGTAAACCTGTTTTTCGTCCGGTCAAGCGTGGGAAGGAATTTCGTTTTCGATTTTATAATCATTATTATTTGCATTGTTAACACATCATTGTGTAATTGTTGTTTATCAATATAAGATTGTTGTTTTGTCGTTCTAATTTCAAATTAGTGATATTACGTTTTGTCGTCTTCATTAGATCATATCTTGTCTTAATATAGATGTATTTTGAATGCTATTTGCTGACGTTTTGTGGGATATTATGATAATGGCTCTTGCGACAAAATAACCAATTCATCTTAAGTACCCATTCTCGTAATAAGACTCCTAGTATTGAGCCGGAAACAATGGCAAGATACAAATATCTACATAAATACGCACACATACATACAATTGAATCTCTATTATTTAATTTGTTAGGTCTTCTTACTAATATTTTGAATATGAAAGTGAGTTTGTATATTTATTTGTTTGTTACTATTGAATTTTTACATACACGTTGAGGGGGGTACAAAAAAGATATTGAGTAACCTGTAGTAAATAGTCTTGATATTTTAAAACTTATACGCTTGTAAATATATTAGATTTTAAATTAACATGGTTATTTTTATTACTTCGACTTTATCTACGAATGTTTTGGTCACGAGTATCGTGGAATAAAAAACATGGTAAATGTCCCGTTTTAAATTCTTGTAAATATATTGTAAAGTTTTGTAAAAAAAAATAAAGATTAGTCAAATTAAATTCCTTTCACGACAATATCAACAAACAACGAAGAGAAAGGCGAAGAAATGTCATTTATTTTCTTGTTGACATTCACCAAATCCATTGGATATGGCTGAAATGGGTACAAATTTAACTTCATAAAGTTAGCCGAGATAGTTTTTTATTGCTTTGTCTTGTGTATTTCTTACCATTGCCTTTAATCAGAATACTTTTGAGTTGAAAGAACATAGATAACTAATAATAAAATATGGTAACATTGTCTATGTATAAATCTCATTGTCTTTGATTAGCAATACGTCAGAAGTCTATCTTGAGGACCCTGTAGTAATAATCAGTATAAACAAGAACTCAATAATGATAACACAAATACAGCTGAGTATCGATAGGACAGATCATTATGTATAATAATATGTAGGTAGTTACAAAAAAAGATTTAAAGCGCTTAAAAGCGAACTATATTAACAGCTGTATTAACATTGCTGGGTTAAGGCCTCCTCTCTCTTTAATATTTTATTCCACCGCGAGGCTCCAATGTGGATTGGTGGATAACGTGGCAATATTTCATTCAAATTAGACACATGCTCCATTCCTCTCAATGTATTCCTTCATCGCCGAGGTTATATAAACACAAATTAAGCATTAATTTCATTGGTCAAGACGCAATCATCGGTTAAGATATATATTATATTCTAACTTCAAATACCGTAATTGCATTAATAAGTTCACTTCATGAAACCGTCGATGAAATTTCAATTATTCTTTTTGATATCGAGTTCAAATGTTTTTAAAAATAGAACTCTGATTTTCATTTAGTAGGTATTAAATTTCGTCAAATATAAATCATTGTTCGTTAAATGAAAGCGCTTAAAGCACAACGTTGGGTAAATTGCCTAAATATAATATTCTATTTTTGTGACATATTTTCCGATCATTATTTATATTTCAATAATGGGAACGCTTCGGGTAATTTATTCTTTAGTAACGTTCTGTGTTGACTTTTTAACTGACTTCAAAAAAGGAAAAGGTTTTTTTTTTTGGTTTTGTGTCTTGAAGTTCGTGATTTATGAAACGATTTAAAAATAATGTGTAGGTTATAGTTTTCATTTTATCCAATTTAAATTGTTAAAAAATCATCATCATCAGCCCGTAGTATTCCACTGCTTGACGTAGTACTCCCTCAAGGCGCGCCACTGAGCCCGATCTTCGGCCCTTCGGTCGAAGATATAGATGTTAAAAAACGACAACCGACCACATTGTAAAATAATTTTATGTATAATTTATTTCCTCATAGTATTATATATATTTTTTTAATTTATATCATTACGAATAATCTGGTGTAGATTATATGTAAAGTAAATATATGTTATTTATTTTAAATTCGTTGTAAATGTTTGATTTAATATAGATTAGAATAAAACATTCGGCTGTTACTTGTATTTTTATAGTATTTTTTTATGAAAGTAGTAGGTGGATGAACAATCGCGATACCAGTTGGTGAGTGGTACCATTATAAAGAAGTTCAGAATTATAGTAGATATTCGCCCGGTGATCTAAATTCGACGAAAATCATTATTAAAAACTCAAAGAAAACACATTATATTGAACTTGCTTGTTTCAACTACTTTTTTTTAACTACATATATCCAATTTTTAATTGGTAAAGATCAACAGTCACTAAACAAAAAGTCTGAGCTCCTATTATACAAAATAAGAGATTTGAACCTTAGACCTCAATCGTATAATCTAGCCACTAAGCTATCCAGGCAGTTATTTAAAATATATAATCCCATTAAAAATAATGGTTCGTCATTTACCCCGAATTCTAAGCATTTGTTACATTCAACATTTGTTCGGGTTATAGAAGTTATTCGATAATTATCTACCGTCATTTGCCGGTCGAAATTTATGGTGACACTATAATGGAGACCATTCGGTTTATTTGGAGACAAGTTGACCATTTGGTTAATAGTTAAAGCTATCTGTAGGCTTTGGACATTTGTACTCGATATTTTTATTTATATAGTTGTACTTTTGGAACGAAGTTTCACCAAATTCGGTAGAGTGGTTTGACCGTTAAAGAGCAACAGGCGTCGGACGGACAGATAGTTACTTTCTAATATTAGTATAAATTAGCTACTCATTTACAATTAAAAAAAAACTTGATATTTTTCCAACCAGGAAAGGCAAAATGCTCAGTTATTTCTCTACTATAATATTCATGTGGTATATAATATATAAATCTTTCTCGTGAATCACTCTGTTCATTGATGAAAACTGCATTAAAATCCGTTGCGTAGTTTAAACGATCTAAACGTACGATTGGTAGGTGGCAACTTTGTTTTACACTGGAAATTTAGTATACATAAGTAGAAACATAGGTAATTACAACCTTTTAACTATGACTTTCGTTCAATGAAAATATTTCAAGTTGCGCATCCTCCAAACTTGGTACACGATACATACTGAAATCGGCAAACAAAAACTAGTTATTGAATCTCGAAGATTTCTTCTGGGAAATGACAGTGATTTCTTTTCACAATCCCGATCTCATAAATTAGGCTATAGGGGATTCCTTCAACTTCAAAGTAAATTTTTATTTTATTAAATTTTTCTCATTCTCATTAAAGTAAATATATTTTATAAAGAAATTTTCGTTAAATGCATAATTTGTTTTATTATGATTATGCAATTAAATATTTTATTAGTTTTGCATCACCGTTTGCTCTGCTTAAAAAAAAACAAAATAACTAATATAATTAATAGCGCACTTTTATAACAAAGTCGTCGTCACTTATAAACATTGGAAATAAATTGTACAATAATCTAACTACTGCAAGCTTTCGTCTTTGGGTTAATAATTAAAATAATTTAGTACCAGCAAGACGTTTTCCAAACGGCCCCGAAAGAGCACGATATACTTAAATGATTACTGGATCTTATGTAAAAATTAGCAAATTGTACTAAGGAAGAAAATTTGTTCCCTTATTCATAAAATAAAGACGTATTGTTGTCGTTTCTTTTAGGTATAATCTTTATCCTTATTTGGTCGAAAAGTTTGATCATTTGGAATAGAATAGAATTTATTTTGGAGTCTTGAATGCACAGGTACTTTTATAAAACTGGTTATTTATTTCGGTTTAATTTTCTCTCCTGTTAGAACACATGGAAGTTCAACTTTCAATATTAGAGCCTGTCGACAGTATTTAAGATAAATAAGTTGCTTTTCTTTATTTTATGTATTTATACCTTAAATTTTAGAAGACAGAGTTGACAATAGTATTAATAATAAAATCAGAACTGCCTAATTTTGAATCCCCTTTCTCGATCGAATGTACTAAAGCTGGACAGTTATCTTGTTCGTTTAAGAAAATCTAAGAATGTCCTGATCAATTTGGAAAGAAACTCTCGGTTTCGATAGCCTATTTATTGAGAAATTATAAGATATATAAAATCATATCATATTATGGACTCGAGAGCGGAGCAGTTATGTTGATAGCTTGTTTTACCGCGCAAAATATATATAGTATCATTAAACGCTTTAGTGTAAGGATTAAAAAAAAACAATTTTATAAATATTTTCGTGTGAGATCAGATAGTCCGTTTATGGAACAAGGTTAGTGGCTTTGTAACTTCATGCTGTCGTAAGGAGTGTAAGAAAAACCACAATTATAAGATATGGAATTGTACAAGATATGTATTTCAAATATTACGCGGAGTAAACCGCGAATCTATGAAATTACCTTTTCAATTCGAAAGTCTTTTATTAAATATTCGCTTTTTTATTTTTAGGTATTTTTTTTTTTAAAGCCAGCTTGTTGTTTTTGTATTTGCATAATTATATCGCTGTGATGCCACGCCACGCGTACATTTGACTAAAAACTGTAGGCTTTTAGAACAATTAAAAGGAATTTATTCGTTTGTACTTGTTTCACCGTAATATAAGGTTATTTATCCTTGTATTATGTGAGTTTTTTTTATTAGGTATTTACTTTATTTATACTCAATAATTCGAATTTATTTTTATAAGTATCATATTAAATTACAAGGGTCGCTTTATAATTTTTTAATTTCATTATTTCGGTAAAAAATACTGTATAATATCACACACACAAAAATACCTAGCCCCTTTTATCTGGGTGTCCCCAGTTCATTGGACCCCTTGTTTGATTACAAGTTGAAATTGATCAATTCATTGATGAATAACTAATTATAATTTGCTGAACACTTAAACTTAGTTGTAACAATAAACACATGGGTATATGTTTTACTTTATTCCAATGCCAGAATATATTATATTTTTACATTGTAAGGTTAATTAGCCAAGATATTATATTATGATGTATTTATTTAATACTATGTAATATATACACTAGTAAGTTTCAAATGCATAAGTTATAACTGGCCATAGTCACATAATTACTTTAATTATGTAACTATTGCAACGGCGGAATAAACTAGAAGGCACTTGACATTATTGTTGAATATAATTGTTAACAATAAAATATTTAAATAAGAAAATAATCGACTTTAATTGGAGAAATATACTAAGATCCTTTTAACATATGTGTTTATCTATCTATTCTCGTTATTTCATGGTTTGATATTAATTATAAAATATAAAAGAAGGCAACTGTAGTGTTATTCTGGAAGAACTCATTTCGTTTCCCACGCGTGAAATTTTGATAGCCGACTTACGGTGATACGCTATTTCTACGTTGGTATATTGTTATCATATTCTGTTGTGAGTTTCGAGTTTGTTCCGAAACCCCCTAAAATTAATTTAACAACCATCTAGTGTTAACCTACTAACATACATATATAAGGTTGAGGTATAAACAATATTGTTATAATTAATTTTATATTGCTGGGATACTTTAAAAATCAATCATCTCTATAATAACTTCGTGCAGATTTACGATAGACCCGATCGAAACCTATCCTAAAATAATTATATTTTAGTCGACAACATACATCCGCATATAAGTTATAATCGAAATATTTCGATATTAAATCCATTAAATTTAATGACATTATGACAGTTCAACGGGCGGCCATGTTTGACGTTTTGTTTGACGTTTACGGGTGCGTTCAAAAAGCTGAGAAAAGAATGATTATTGTTAGTTTACACCACCTAAATAGAAAATATGGAATTTCAAAGTCACAATGTTTATAAAAAAGTTATATGCAAAGTAAATAATAAATATAAATGTTTTCGGGTTTTCAACTAGTATTATTATAAAGACACATTTTTTTTTATTCGGAAATAAAAAAAAATGCATTAACATATTGTAATATACCAAGAAACGTGAAAATCGAACAATTGATTGAAACTTACCTTGAACTACTTGCCAATTTACTCATTACAAAATGACCTTAATGAATACATTTTATTACGTTATAAAAAAATATCAATGACGACTTTACATGACTCAGTACGCGATAATGCATGTTGCGTTAATACCTTAATCTCCGAACGACGGAAGCTGGTGGGTAGCGACAATACGAAGGGAAGGTCACAAGATGGGCGTTATAAATCTCAACATTTACCTTTTGTCTCTAAAACGCTTGTCAAAGTCAGATTTACTAATCTCTATTAACACTGAACGCTTATTGGTCATGGTTATGATGCGAATTGTGCGGTCAGCTGTAACAATAACATTTTAACCTTACTTTATTAATAAACTAGCGACCCGCCCCGGCTTCGCACGGGTGCAATACTGACACTAAATATACTACAGAATGTCTTACAACGTTCAAAGTTTTTCAGTCATTAGACAATACAAACCGCTATGTTCCTGCGTTTTAAACCTATAATATCTTTGAAAAAATCATTTAAATTACATGCTGTAAAGGGCCATATTGATCTATATTAAATGTACAATGTATTTAAGGTACTCAATTGGATAATGATTAATGCTGTATTGCTTAAAATCACTTCGAAAATAAGCCATTTCTTCTCGTAAAAAGTAAAGGATAAAAAGTGGTTCTTGTGGGCTATCCGTAAGAGATAGACATAGACCATCGCGGACTTTTTTTAAGACCTTTTTAATGTGTCCAATACTGTAGTACATTACTTTGATCTATATCGTAGGGTTCAGCCAGCGTTTGCAATGTAAGCGCAAAAAATATGTTTATTTACGACATCACTTCAGAAACCTCTAAAATTATCAGTGTTTCTCTTCTATATTGTGCTTGTATTATCGCGATCTTGACGCTTTAAATTATTTAATATTTAAAAAAAAACAATTATAGATTGTATTCGAAAAATAAAAAAGGAATGTTGATTATATCTATTTTACATTAAAATATTTTAACGAAGGTAAATGCATTTACTGAAATTATAATTCCCCTGAGAAATGTTTGTCAGCAGATACGATGTTGGCACTGAAAGAACGGAGATGTACGCTAGGAATTCACCTCTGGCAAAATTTTCTGCATGTTAAATTATTATTTATAATTCTTTGCCATTTACATGTGTTCGCCCAGTGGTCGAAATTCGATAACAATATCTTTTATTGACTGCTCTAATCGTTAAAATGAACAATGAGAAATAGCGTTCTATTTTCAAATAAAAAATGATCGGGTTCTTTTGTCGAAATAGTTTGACTAGCATTTGTTTAACTTTAAACGCGATCATATTTATGACAACTATTTTACCTTTTAAATAAATCGTAATTACATTGAAATTTATCTTCATTATTTTTAATAACCAACTTATAACTTCTGATTGGGTTTGGTTTAAAATTATATCATTATCAATTTATCAAACAGACGTTATCAATCTTAGCTTTATCAAATATTTGCTTTAACGTTATTGGTTGGCAAATGTTATTATCTATAACAATTAAGCAGTAAAAATTTATCAAATGTATTTGGTGGCATTTTCCGTGGCTTAATATGTTACTGGCAAGATATTTTTTGCGATAAATAAAAACTTTAACCTATATTTTAGTTACAAATGTATTATTTGAATAGCTAAATATACACTGTTCAGTCTGTTTATATATATACATACATCTACTAATTGTCATGGCGGTCAGTTGAATCGATGTTTATGAAGCAAACAGAAGTGAAATAGCTTATGTACCTGACGGTTTCAAGATATTAAGCAACAGCGTAAACAGATTATTAATAGAATTTGATGATTATACTGCAATGAGGTCATTTTGAAAGAGGTTTTAATGTTAGAAAATGAATCGTCATCTAAATTATTTTCAGTGATAAATTATGGAGTTGTTGCGTTGTAGTGATGAGTCGGTGCGTATTTAAAGTAGGCCATACTTAAGCCGCTGCGGATTCTTGCGATTTTTACGCGCGTATTTCTACGCGTCAAATAACTACATAGAAAATTAAACGGCGACAACACGCGGCAGTTCGCGTTCGACATGCCGCGCTAATGGATTTTGGCACTAAAGAGCAAACTAGTGAATGAATTTGAAACGAAAATACAGTCTGTTAACGGAGTTATTCTCAATTTTGACGTGTTGACGTAATCCTCGATGTATTTTAGTGACACTTATCTCCCACGTGCTCGCCTGTGGGCACGTGCTTTAATTATGTCATCGCAAATATAGGATCATCTAATTTTGTCATAAGTTTCTTCATGCATAGTTTAAAATATATAAAATTGTACGAATGTATGTATGTGTATTTTTACGTAATATTTATTATTTCGTAACAAAGACACCGTAGTTGTTGATTTGGAAAACTTAGTATTGCAAGTATTTTTGATGAAAAATGACATATATATTTTTTTATTTAAAAACATTATTGCATACAAGCACAATACGTCATCACAGCTTAGCATATAATGCTTAAAAACGTGCAAGCGCGTCCTTATCAATAAAGCGATTATCATTTATCATATAAATATGATATAAACTTAACTATTAAAATGTAAAATATAAAATAAAAAAGTAATTACATTGCAAATTAAAATAAGATCTTAATTATGTTGGATTGTTATGTTATAAAATAATAAGGGCACATCGCTCATAGAACCGACTCAACGGTCCTACCCATTTCGTTATACGGACCGATCAAAGGAAGACCGAATCCCGCTCGATACAAAATATGGGACCACTGTAAAGTCCTCGAATGACGACACCGCTAGAGGACTACAAGATCCCTCCTACAATATATCTGGATGGGTTTAGCGCTAGACTGGCCGCTGGGTAGATCCTTGGTCTATTTCCTACAGTGATGAATAAAATATAAGTATGTTTCTATAAAATATACACGTAATACGTACAGTACTTCCAACTGCCGTTCTAGTGTTACATTATTTTTATCTCAGCATGTGCTTAAGATAATATTTTCAGTAAGTTGTATTGATAAGATTAAGTGTTAACTGGTATTTGATCGTGATATTTGTTGATGGGAGATATACATCACAACATTTGTGAGTAAATGTGATATTTATGAAGAGACGAGATGGCGTAATGGTTAGAACGCGTGCATCTTAACCGATGATTGCGGGTTCAAATCCAGGAAAGCGGCACTGAATTTTCCTGTGCTTAATTTGTGTTTATAATTCATCACGTGCTTGGCGGTAAAACCTGAATGTGTCTAATTTCAACGGAATTGTGCCACATGTGTATCCACCAACCCGCATCCAAAACCTTCTCCTCAAAAGCAGTGGACGCCTTAGCCCAGCAGTGGGAAATTTACAGGCTGTTTATGTTATGTGATATTTATGATTAACACTAAAAGTAAACTAATTACTTTGTTACTCGATCCTGAGCAAGTACGACCGATTTGCTATAATTTAAATTTGTGTTTAAATTCGTAATACATTTCTGGGCGGGAAAAGGAAAATATCGTAAGGAAATATACTTGGTGGTCGGGATTTTTATAAGCTCGGCCGATTAGGTACCACCCATTCAGATATTTTACAGCCAAACAGCAATGCTTAGCATTGTCCTGTTCCGGTTTGTAGTGTAAGTGAGCTAGTGGAACTAGAGGCACAAGGGTCATAACATCTCAGTTCCCAAGTTTTTTGGCGCATCGGCGATGTTTTACAGGTGACCACTTACCACCAAGTGGCCCACTCGCGAGTCCGCCTACAAACACCAAAAAAAAAAAATGCCATGTGCCTGATGATAATCAGCCACATTTTTATCCTCCAAACATTGGCGAGCAGTCTCCTCAATTTGACACAAACCCTAAGCCCAGCAGTGGGACATTAATATGCTGTCACTTTACTTATTCTTTGCTACCAATATCCTGTATTAAAGATTTTCGTAACAATATCCTATATCGATGTAAAGTGCATCATTATTCATGACCCGTAGAGTGGCTTATTGCGTGATGTATCGAGTTAGCTTCATAATACATATACTGTTTTATTATCTACTGAAATATTTTGTGAAGGAAAACTGGAGCGAAGGTTATTTTCTTTGAATATTTTACCTAAACATTGTGTAATATTCATCAGTTTCCGAATTGAGGTTTATTGTGGATACAGGATTTTTCTAAGATTTAGTGTCCTAAATTATCTTTACGGCTGTTATTTAATAGAATAGATTTTTCATAATTTATTCAGTTTTAAATTTTATTCGATGTGACCGACAATTTAGGCTTGGGTAGTTTACGTTTTAGTTGATTTAGCAAAATATTATGCCATCTAGAGACGAATCACAACAAAGTGAATAGTATATATGTGTGCGTGTACGTGAGCATGTGCATAGGCGTCTGCGTGTGTGTGTGTGTGTGTTTGCGTGTGCGTTTGCTTTTGCTTTTGCGAGTACGTGTGCGTGTACCAGATTTCATGTCAATTGGACAAACCGTAACGAGAACCACGATCTGAGCTCAAAGCGGGTTGCGTATGCTAGCGAAGTTTGAGTTGGTGAATATTCCACATAATCCGGTTAATTCCCCAAGACCTGGGTATACTCTAAAGATTTCCCGTCCATGAAAAAACAAGATTAATCCGGACAGTAGAACACCCCCCCTTCTTTTTAGGAATTTATAATAGAATAGTATCGCTCTGAAAGAAGGCATTGGTTGTAGTTTTTAAACTGTTCTACCAGTAAACATATAGGTACACGACATCACATTTTAATTTGCTTTTATCCGGTTTAAAGGTTGACTGATCCAGGGAGCAAGTTGCAAGTTATATAAAATCTATACTAATATTATAAACGTGAATGTAACTCTGTCTGCTAGTCTGTCACTCTTTCACAGTCAAACTACGGAACCAAATTTGGTGAAATTTATTAACAAGCTGGAAGATCAAGGAATTACATACAATACTAGAGACTTTTTTTACCTAAAAACTGACACACAAACACAAGCGAAGCTGCGGTAGAAAACTAGTCATCCCATAGTTGAAAGCATATTAGAGTCTTAAGAAGTTTTTATAAAACAAATATCCATAGGTGAATTCGGATCCAAAGAAAGAAACAAACATAAATGAACATATAATTACTCTGAATTCCTGAACACACATGACACACGAATTATCTAATTACGTTTAATTAACAAATTTTATAAATCGTCCACTAGTTTTATATTTCATTCTGGTCATGTAACAACAATATGTAACTCAACTCAGTATTATTCCCTTAACTGATGTCAGGAGGGATGGCCTTTGATACGGCCACGATTGTTAAGTTGTTTTAATACTAAATAATTTTAATACTAAATAATCTTTATTTTAGACAAAATCACTGGATTTTACTTTAATGCAAGTAATTCATATGAAACAAATGTATATAACTGGATCAAACCGCAGCTTCATAAACTTGGAATTCAGTTTGTGGCAAATTCTTCAAGAATCTGTATAGGAATTCTCCCCAACATTGGCCATCAAAGGATGTAAAAGTAGCTTATGTCTCTCCTGGGTGTTCAAACCTGCTTCATGGCAAATTTCAACAAAATCGATTCAGTGGTGTAGCCTTAAACTGTACTAGACAGACAGAGTTAGTTCCACATTTTAAATATTATTACAGATTAGTAATAAATGTATTTAAGCGCCCATCAGTAATATGTATACAGCGGAATCTCTATAACTCGAACCTCGTTAAGTCGAAATCCTCAGTAAATCGCAGAAAACATTTTTCCCTTCCGCTGAACCCCTAAATACGCGGTAACTCAATTTTTTTCGACTTTATAACTCAAACAAAATTATATTTCCCTGCGAGGTATTGGTAGTAAATATTTATACTCTATATCTCGAATATCAGAAAGCAGACTTCGTAAGTCGTAGTTATTAAATTATGATGACGCCTTACTTGGAATTCACGATAATATTGATCATATTGAACCAGCAGATTTTGAACCATTGATATCAATATATATAAATGTATGTAAAGTAATGTTTACAATTGAAAAATTAATCTTTAAATAAACAGTACTGTACGTACAGACAAAGTATGTTACAGTTTTATATATGGAACAGTTGTAGAGTTAACAGTATACAGAAACATGATAGGATTGGATACTTTGCACGCATACATATATTTTCCTGGATTTTCGTGTGAATATTCACACGGTTATTATTTAACAGTTACGCGAGTTTTATTCGGATAGAATTACGACGGGTCTCTATGTTATATTAATATTCAATAAATGTATGATGTGTGTTCGAAAATCGAACCGTAAAAAGAGAAAGTAATTGGTCCTGTGAATTAATTATTTTCGGTTGTGTCGGGTTTGCCGTCCCGTCGGATTATAAGAGTGACGGAATACAGAGTCCACCTGTCTCACACACAAGTGAGCACAAGAACTATAAATATGTCCTGCGTATTCGGCTGGTCTTCCTTAAGATTATCATTATCATTTTTGTACATGAAATCTAACCAGTTATTGAGAACCTCCGTAAGTGATGCTACGAAGTAAACTTACTCATCAAATAACTTCTTAATATAATTTACGTCAAAAAAACTCATAATATAACTTGTTATTTATTCAATAAACTTGCTCTGGTTAATATGTTTCGGGACGTCGAGTAAGTTTGTCTGTTAAAAGTCGGTTAGTTGGTAAAGTTAAGAGCAATAATTTAAGTTCCAATTGGGTATGGGATCTTAATAAAATGCATCGTCTATAAAATGGATGTTTTCACACCGTGCTAAATATTTCAAATAAATACATTGTGTTTTAAGTGTGTGTTTTTAAATTCTCTGGAATGTAAACATATATAAAAGAACGTAAACTTAAGTACATAATATCACATAAATAATGTATCTAAGCATGATATTTGTTTATATACATAACTTTGTCGTTAATTTTACTCAGTTTACCCATTCTAAATTGTACCGCCAAACAGCAATACTTATTGTTTTTGTATTCTGGTTTAAAGTATGAGTAAGCCAGTGTAACTACAGGCACAACACATAACATTAAGATGTACCCAAGGTTGATGTTAATATTTCTTATAGCTCCAATGTCTATAGCCGGTTGTGACCACTTATCATCAGTTTGACTATTCGCCCGTAAACTGCATAGATTATAAAAAAAACAACCTTTATTTCTATTTTTAAATAAACGTTTTTGTTCTGCATTACTCAACAATGTGTCCTCAGAGCATAAAATAGTCTAGAAATTAAATGTGTACAAGTTGACAGACAGTCCAAAAGATTCTTTTATGAGCCTACTTGAATATAGAATATTTTGATTTGATTTGATTAATAACAAAAAAATTCAGTAAAATGACGATTCGTAAGTGCTCGTATAAGCCTACTTGAATAAAGTATATTTTGATTTAATTTTATTTACATGTAAAAGGTAATTTCGTGTCTCACTCGTGAAATGACGTAAAACAGACGTACGTTACGTTATTTTTATGCGTGAATTCTTTGAATGTTTTGGTTATTATGTATCAATTTCAGACATATATTTTGAATTAGTTTTTTATTCACTGTTATGTTATGTTATTTTATTAATATTACAAAGTTTGTTTTTTTTTTATCGATTTACGGATGGGATTGATGTGAAGCTTTCATAACATATTATAGTTTAATTTGGAAGCAGACTTGTAGTGTACTGTAGTAAATTACCATGTAACTTATTTTTTAATTATGCTGACGTAGTTGTAAAGAAAACTGTCGATTCTGAAGACTTTGAGCGTTGCTAAAACTATGACGGATACGTCGCAAACTTTCCGCGAGATATTTGTCATTATTATTTATAAAGACAACGGTAGTTTTTTTAACTGTATAAATCGTTATTGAATTAAATAACATGACGAATAAATTATTTTAAAAATAAAACGAAAAAAATAACTCGTAAACAACTTGAATTGATCGTTTGGTGTATACATCATTAGTTTAAATCCTTATAGCTGGTACAATAAAATCACTTGATGTCATTTCTACAATATATTCTTCTAAGTACATAAGGTCCTCTGGCACATTGCATGTATATTCAATGCGTTGCAATGAATCCCAAGGGCCGAGGCACATGAGAGTATGTGGGTGTTATTTATCGGTATACCTTATAAAGCAGCTCAGTACATTAACCCTTAATTATTCAACGCTAACTCTTATAATAAATGTATAAAAATAAAATGCCACTGAAAAAATTCTAAATTAAAATGTGCTTTAAATATAAACCGGTTCGGAATGTATATTATGATATATGATGTTTCGGCTTTACACGGCTATATATTTCAAAATATATATTGAAGAACAAATATAAAAATAAAAATTATTGTTTTTTTTTCCGGCTAGGTAAGTTGAAATTCTCGTGACTCAATTTTAATGTTACTAAGACTCGAATAAATCGTTAAAAAAATCGATTAAATTCTTTGTAGACTATTTAACAAGTTAAATGCGCTCATTTGTTTACTTATTTAATCATTTATAATACAACAATTTGTTACGGAAAATTATAAATATGTTAATTAAATATATCTATTACTTGTAATAATGTATGTAACGCAATGTACCGTGGAGTGAAATGCTTAGTAATGATGATATGGCAACACTTGTTATGTTTTAATAAAGGTACATCACTATTAAAAAATATATAATGTAAAATATAACCTGGATCGCAGTGTGTGTGACGCTGGCTCTATCAGCTATCCTTCATTATTAATGAGAAAGTTCATCAACATCTTATCTCCTTAACGAACCAGGATAAAGACTTGATCGTACCTCCTCTTCAATTTGATAAGAATGACATTTTGATTCTTGATTGGTGTGAGTTATATGATAAAACGTATAATTATGAATGTGTGTCATTCTTGATTAAAGGCAGGTAGCTCCAGTTTGCCGATTTTATATCCTACCGCCTAAACAACAGTACTCGGTATTTGTGTTTTGGATTGAAGGGTGAGAGAGTTGGTGTAACAAGGGACATAATATTTTAGTTCCCAAGGTTGGTGGTGCATTGGCGATGCAAGGAATGGTTACCATCACATGGCCTACGTTCGTCCGCCAACCTATACCATAAAAAAAAATTGGGTAATTTCAAGTGGGTAGATGCATGGTTCGGAGTACATACTCCCTCGCATAGTACCATAAATTCGTGTAGTATCAGAAAAAACACTAAACAAAGATATAAAAATTGCACTTAAAATATTCAGAAGTTTTTATAATCACTGCGACCAACTTTTATAAAGCGGAAAAAACTATAAACTTGTTTTTAAAGTGCATACTTTTCGATAGACTGGCATTTAGAATTCATTGACCTCAATAAACCGTTAATTTGTCGTAATTCCATATTTAAATATTTAAAAGAAATAAAATGTAACGAAAATATAAATATATCTATTTAATTTCTTTCTTTAAAAAAACTATTTTTTAATTTATATTACGATGATATTTCGTTTAAAAGCGTCATTTTTTGTTTTTTTAATTCAAATTTTTCGTCAAGTCGTTTTGTTATATAAAAAAATAAATTACTATTATAAACATAACTGTAAATCTAGAAATACATTGAAATGCAATTTATATTACATACTTAAGTATCAATTAAATTACTTTCTTTAAACCAATATTCGAATTCATATCATTATTACGGTACGGTGTGACTACGGACCATCTTCGCAATGAATCTGTTGGTTTGCACGGTGCTTGTTCGGTTTATTTATAGCAATGCCTTATATGGACCTTGTTACTATCCTTATTTATTGGGAGTGCTCCCTTGTGTTTTTACTTACGGTTTTTACACAGAACTAAAACTTTTACAGAAATGCCACCTTCATAATAATACTAAATTTCATGTTTACTGTTCATTGTAATTTTATATCAATAAATTAAATGTTTAAATTAATAAAATATATCGGTAAGATATCAATAATACTTTAAATTATATATGTATATAATATACACAAACGAGTATGTATAGGTTAAAAAAATATTATTAATTATATTGACTCCGCAAGAAAAATGGTTTTTAATTATTTGGGTGACATTTTGAATACATTTAAATTCAGTTGCTAAATTATATACTCAAGAATATGTAAAGATAAATAAAATATTGTGAAAAGGATTAGAATACATGTCTTATATTGTGTAAACTAATTGCCACAAAGGCTAAGTTTTGGAAAACTTAATCTTGTTAATTTGTATTCATATTATACGAAAACCACGAATATATTTAACGATAAACCTTGGACAAAATTAAAGAAATGTTTTTATCTCTGACCATATAAAAGCGCCAAGGTGTCATTGGGTTTATAATAAATGTATAATTTAGGTAGATTTATTAAAAAAAAAAAATCTGTTTCGCAATAAACTTGTTAAATACATTTGAATTACTTAAGAATAATATTCACTTCCGGTACCGTCGTTACTTCTGATTTTCCAAAACACAAGTGCTTTAGTTACTTACATTGGGATCAGAGTAATGTATGTGATGTTGTTAAGTAACCGTTGGTAAGTAACTGTTAAGTAACTGCCAATGTAATAATTCCTACACTGTAACAATATATTTAACAATCATTCGGTTTTATTTACTGACGTAATAAACTCTTGCAGTTGTGTATTTGTTTCGTTACCACTTCTGATCTACTCGTAATCTAAGGTTATACCGAAGATGGTCAGGAGAGCGTCTTATTACTGATAGATAATATAGCTCTTTGGCGTGCAGGGAATTAAATAGGCCGTTTATATAAATACTAGTTATTAATCGCAACTCTCTCTGTCTTACGCTTTATGTTGGTATACTGAAATATTACGATTGGTTTTATCTTTTAGTGGCTATCAAAAATATCGAATGACTATTATGTTGATAAGTCACTTGGTGGTACGGCTTTGTGCAAGCCCGTCTGGTTAGGTACCACCCACTCATCAGATATTCTACCGCCAAATATTGTTGTGTTCCGGTTAGAAGGGTGAGTGAGCAAGTGTAATTACAGGCACAAGGGACATAACATCTTAGTTCCCAAGGTTAGTGGCGCATAGGTGATGTAAGTAATGGTTAATATTTCTTACAGCGCCTTTGTCTATGGGCGGCGGTGATCACTTACCATCAGGTGGCCCATATGCTCGTCCGCCAACCAATGCCATAAAAAAACGATTTCTTCATTTTTTTTACTATCTTGTTATTAATCGTGTATGAATATATTAAGTCTGAAGACAGACACGTGACTAAGTATAATTACATTGCACAGTCAATACTTCGGTGGGCTCTAATCACGTGTTTTAGAATGTTATGTCCGTTGTGCTGACACTAGCAAACCGGAACACGTTATTCGAAGTTGTCGTTTCATTTATTTATTTGGGAAACAATTATCTTGTAATTTTACTAAAACAACTACGTAAACTATAGTAAATTACCTTACGAATGATTTGAAAAATACCCGTAACATTCTCTTTAGGCTATACTGTATAATAATTGCAAAGAACGTATTCAATGGACGCGACAGAATACATTACTATGGATAACTACCAAAATAACAGTTTGTTTTTTTTAAAAACGCCGTTCGTTTCGTTTTTTAAATATGACAGTTAATGAGTAAAATTTAACAAAAATTAAAAAAATTAAAACTTAACGGTTCTAGTTTCAATAATAAAATATATTAACTTCGTTGTGATTTTATGGAAAAAAAAAACACTATAATAAAAATATCAATAAAAAAATTAACGGGTATTTATGAATGCGCCGGATACTTAAGTTATATCGGCTGTGATTATATTCTTATTTCAAAACGTATGGCTTCACTTTTTTACGTGTTTCTGAACGATGTCGTTGCTGCGGACTACTTTCACATTTGTTAAGAGAATATCAATACGTCGAAGAGTCATGATTGATATAAGACTTGGACTAGGTTTTTACTTGAAATCTAGGTCAAATAAACACAAACATTGGAGGTATTTGAAGTAATTTTTTTTATCATTAGCTATTGTTCTGGTACCTTACTAAAATCACGCAACATAGTGTTAAATTTAAAACTTCTGTTGAGAGTATAATATAATGTAGAAGCTTATATCTTTCTTTTAATCAATTTAAAAAAAGTATTTATTAATGCTACAAAATCAAAAAAAAAACAAACATTCTAAAAGTTTAGTCGGTTTACTTGATTGCTTTGTGCAAACCTATGTGGGTAGGCACCACCCACTCATCCCATATACTATTAAGGTGAGGGTGAGTGAGTCAGTGTAACACAAGGTACATGTGAGGAATGATTACAATTTCTCACGTCGCCAATGCTTATCGGCAGTGGTGAATACCTACCATTAGGTGGCCCATTAGCATGTTCTACCTATGCTATAAAAAATAAGCCATTAAAGAGTGATATTTATACCAAATTTTATCATTGGCATTATAATATTTGCATAGTATCATGTATTTTTCAGAATGTGTTCAAAATAAAAAAGTTTATAAGAGCCGAGATGGCCCAGTGGTTAGAACGCGTGCATCTTAACCGATGATTTCGGGTTCAAACCCAGGCAAGCACCATTGAATTTTCAAGTGCTTAATTTGTGTTTAAAATTCATCTTGTGCGCGGCGGTGAAGAAAAACATCATAATATCAATGAAATTCTGCCACATGTGTGTTCCACCAACCCGCATTGGAGCAGCGTGGTGGAATATGCTCCAAATCTTCTCCTCAAGGGAGAGGAGGCCTTAGCCCAGCAGTGGGAAATTAAGAAGCTGCTAATGTAATGTAAAATGTAAAAGAATTTTCTTTATTACATACAAGTAAAGATTTGTCAGTAAAAAATCAAAAAATAGCTGAAGATCTGACTCGACTGGATGTCGAATATGGAAAACAGTGTCTTAGCGAACGAAGAGAGATTTTTCAACGAGTGGATAACGATTAGCTCGTAGAATCATCTATTTTAAAATTACTTACATGGTAATAAAGATCTATTAATGAAAATCAATAAAATGTCGATAAACTATTGGAAATAAAACGAAACGAAATGAATGAGAAATAAGCGATGGCTGTACCTTCATATTCCAAAATCAAAACTAAAAAGCCTATGTTCCAAACCTAGCATCTTTATTAATCTATATAGCCAGTCTTATTTTAGCTCCAATAAAAAAAAATCACAAACATTATTAAAGACCTAAAATAAACGTTCAATTAAAAACTTGTACTATTTCGTCGCGAAAGTGTAATGTTTTTAAAGTATGGCGAACACGACCCAATGGTGAGATATGGGTTAACAGACTTTGAAAAGGACGTAAGAGTACTTGAAAAGTATTACTGAATATTATTAGCATAGATTTAAAAGACGTATAACCTTCGGCTTCCAGAACCAGTTTAAAACTAAGCCATGCGGTTATCCGGTATCTGGTTCAGATACGATCTTTAAAGTGCATGGTCTCATTGCAATAATTTAAAACAAATATACTCGTTTTTACACACACACACACACACTACACACGAACGAAACTGACCTCCATGTTTATTCATTTAATTAATAATTAAAGTATGTTTAAGTTTCCGTTGATCTCATGAAGAAATGGAAGTTGTCATGTTAATAACTTCACTGTTTATTTTGATTTTGGATATGGAAATTGGAAGCATCAGTTGAATGTGTTCTGAGATATAATTTTTTTTTTCTATGATATTGAAATCATTTTCATTGACAACCTCCGTGGTAGAGTAGAGTGTACACAGGTTTTCATGGGTACGCCACTCCGAGGTCCCGGGTTCGATTCCCGGCCGAGTCAAAGTCAAAGTCAAAAATCTTTATTCAATATAGAAGTGTTTACACTTGCTTATTGATTGTCAAAAATCTACCACCGGTTCGGAATTTAGCACCTCGGATCTGAGAAGAACCGGCGAAAGAAACTCAGCGGGATATATATATATATATTTTTTTAACCATTATTATGTACAATGATAATTATATTTTAGTTATTTGAAGCAGCCTGGAGGCGATCATTTCATTCCCAAGGTGTGCAGTCAACTAAAAAGTCATTAGTGTTGTAATATCCTTTAGCACACAAACGCTCTTTAACGATTCTTTTGAATTTTATAATTGAATAATTTTGAACGTTTTCTGGGATCCTGTTGTAAAAACGTATACATTGCCCCAAAAAAGAGTTACTAACCCTGTGTAATCGGGTACTTGGAGTAACAAGTTTATTCTTGTTCCTAGTGTTAATAGAATGTACGTCACAATTTCTGGGAAAATCGTTTATGTTTTTGCGTACATACATAACATTATCAAAAACAAATTGAGAAGCGACAGTCATTATTTTAATTTCTTTAAATTTATCTCTTAACGAATCTTTTGGGCCCAGGTTATAAATTGCACGAATAGCCCTCTTCTGCAGTACAAAAATAGTATTAATGTCAGCTGCATTACCCCAGAGTAGGAAGTCGATGTAGAAAAAGTTAATTAGTTTTCTATGTTGTCTTGGGTCTGGGTGTTTGTGGTACCGTCGTTACTTCTCATTTTCCATAACACAAGTGCTTTAGCTACTTACATTGGGATCAGAGTAATGTATGTGATGTTGTCTAATATTTATATTTATTTTATTTTCTTAATTATTAACAGTTCAAATTGGGTTCGAAAAAAAAAGCAAAAATCCATGGGAAAACCTGCATGTGTTTGCAGTAAACAGTAATGTCCTATAAGTATCCCACTGGTGATGTCTCTTGGAAGAGATGTGTTGGAGCTTAATCCATCACGCACACACATAATTTCTGGCCAGTATTTCTGGTCTCGGTCACGTCAGTAAGTAACGGAACGAAAGCAGTAGTTGCGGGAAATACTGGCAACTCTTCTTACATGGGTATTCCCCTTTAAAACGTAACCACTAAATTTCTCCAGTACTTGTTCTTGGATGAACATTTGGCAGCAGTAATGTCTCGTTTTTAAATCAGTTACTTCATCTCAATTAAAAAAATCACATCGTTGCTGTGGTATGAGCCCGAGATGTCATGTCCAAGGAGGACAAGTGGTGACGTGAAAGAGTAACGGACAGACAGTTTCGTTTTTATTTAAATACAACAAAAAAATAATTCAACAAAATTTATATACATGTGTATTTTTATGTATAAACTTGTTTTCTGTAAAATCGTTTATTTTTCCTTTGCACAGCAAAGAACATTATTTTGAATTTCTTAAGGTTCGCTGCAAAAGAATGCTTTTAGCTTTTAGTCTTTTATAACATATATTTTGTGTTATAATATAAAGTATTGAGTAAATATATAATATTATTGAATAAAGTAGTTTTTATTATAATGCAAGTCTATTCATTTCTTATGATTTTTTTTAATATTGAACGTAATAGACATTTGTCAGCTGAGACAGAAGTGCGTGCAATTGAAGATATACAATGTTGATACGGATCGATGATATAATATTACTGTATTACTATTTGTATTGCAAGTGATCCGTTCACTCCCTGAGGAGAAAATGAACCTAAATATATAACCTAACTTTTTTTTTTTTGTTGTCTTGACTGATACGACTATCACACACACAATGCATCCACGATAAATCTTTGCGTTAGAAATTTTCATATTAAAGTGCTTTTGCAAACACTGGCGAACTCTCTGTCTCTTCACCCTTTGGGGCGGCAATCTGACACGACCAAAGATAAATCGAGCGCAAGACCTCTGCCGGTTTCCTTCTAACTCCGGTCTAAGAAATTCTTAACGGAAAAAAAAAAACAAAAAATTTGCAGTCTTTTAAATCGCTAATACAACAGCACGTAATAAATATTCATTCAAGTTTTCAATAAAAGAGTAAAGAATTTGAATTAATTTAAATTTTATTCGTTTTAAAATTAAAATATTTTAAAATCGATTTCTAAAACAATTACAAAACTAGTAATATTCTGAATTTTTTGCTTATCGAAATAAGGATCATAATGCTTTGTTGTCATGTCACAAAACACGTTGACATACCCAAGCGTATTATGTAATTTATCATTGAATTAGCTCTATCATTGAATACTAATGACATTGGGATTAAATTTTTATGTCTAACGGCGAAAGTGACGTTACAAAACCTTGGAATTTTAAACAGGTAATAAAAAGTTTTTTTATTATTACGTAATCCGTACAAAAAGGCAAAGACCAAATATTTCAGTACCTTTTCTACTTCTGTTTGTAAACGTCTTCTGTTATTCGTTAGACATTGACGTTTTTAGTGTTACCATTAAAAAAAGTACATAAAATTACGATAAAGAAAATGTTTAAAACTTGCAAAATAAATATATTTTCAATAATGATAATGCCGAATTTCAATCAGCAAGCAGACAGGTGTCTTTTTAATATGTTCTGGAAATGTTAAAGTGATAACGTGTATCAGTATAAAATATAGTTTTAATATAACAATTAGCGGACTAAAAGTACCGTGTAACATAGGTAACAATTTAATTTTAACGGCCACTAATGGTTGATTGCCTTGTTTTTAGCATAGAAGCATTTGGATTATCTTGCAGTATGATAAGCATACTGCAAGATAATCCACCCTTTTTCCCCCATTTCCACCCTTATTCCCCTAATATATAAACTGGAACACTGAAATGTATTGCTTATACCTTTATTTCATACAATGATGCCAAATCAATATCTATACTAATATTTTCAAAGCGAAATGAACTCCGCCTGTTACGCTTTTACGGAAAAACTACTGAAGCAAATTTGATGAACTGTAGTATGAAGAAGGCTTGAACCCGACCAACCTGACGACAAACAAAGAATGATAATAAAAAATAGATTATTCTTTGGAAAAAACATTTCAAATGAAAGAGAACTGTTTCCTGATGAATAATGAGTCTATCATTAGTGACTTACTTTCACGACACTATCGATAAAATATCGATAGTGTGAATGCTATGCACTACTACTTAGTGTAATAAGGTGTAAATAATTGCAAGTATTATTCAGCTTTTACAAAGAAAATATATCTTTCGAGCTATTTCCACAATGGAGGCAATTGCCATTCCAATTTATCGCAAGCCAAATAGCAGTCGAGTTCCATAGAATCTTGTATTATGCAATTTTAAAGAAACATCCGTTAAATATTAACGTTAAATAGTCGTAACGTTGGCGAGCGTGGCGACTTCGCATTTTCATATTTCTTGGAAGCAAATCTTCTTTCCATTTCGACTTCTTTGAAATGTTTCTTCGTTACTTTATGTCTTAAAATACGAGTAATATTTTGGAATGATTATTCTCTTCAATTTGAAAATATGCTTAAACTTTATCAAACTCTGAGTGATTTCACAGACATCATCACAATACGGATTTCGTAATATTAGCTAGTTGAAATAATAATGTTTGTCAATTATTTGCAAATCCTCTAATTTTCATTTAATTTTTTTCTAAAAATAATCTATATGAAATGATGTGTATACCTTGAAATAAATTATTTTACAATGCAATAATCATACGTCTGGTAATCTTGGGACACTTTTAGACAGTGCAATATTTTAAACAAGGGTTCTCTAGCTGAGAACACCGCTGTGCTACGAGTACAGACGCTCTGGGAGGACGTTTTGTCTTAATTTCAGGTAGTCTTTTACAATCATTCAGGTACCTGCTCTTATTGAGCTCTGGGTTAAGACACTGGTATCTTTGGTTCTCTGGAACGAAGACTGGCTCTTTTGTATGACGTTACATAATTTTAAAAAGTTTATTATTTAAATTAACTATAGCTACTGTGAAATTGTCATACTTGTCACGTAAGTAAAAGTGGAAAGGCCATTTGCTTATATTATATATACACTAAAACCTCCGAGACATTCTGAAACTTCTGGCATAAGTTTAATGTATATTGGTTTTGTAGACTTTTTTAGTTGGGCATTACGTAAAACAACTCACTGTAAATATTTATCGTCTTATGTAATAAAATCAAAATCTACTTTATTCAAGTAGACTTTAACACGTACTTTTGAATCGTCATTTAACAAACTATATAAGTGAAGCTACCACCGGTTCGGAATGCAGATTCTACCGAGAAGAACCGGCAAGAAACTCAATAGTTACTCTTTTTCAACATTTAAAAATACAAAGTCATTTTAGTCATGTTAATAAAATTTATATACGTCTCTGTGATCGTGAATCTTCAAAATCACTTATCATTTTAGGTCATTTTCACACAAAATCTGCTTCATTGAGATTGTTCATAGCTGTGGTACGATCGGAATTACAATATTGTGTTAAAATCCTCGATTCGAACAGTTAGGTCAATCACAACGCTTTTTTACTTGGTTTAAAGGTTTGTGCAAGTCCGTCAGGGTACAACTAGAGGTACAACTCACTCATCAGATATTATACCGCCTTACAATAGTAATTACTGTTGCTGTTTTCTGGTTTGGTTGATTTTGCCAGAGTACCTACAGGCAAATAGGACGTTTTAGTTCCCAAGGTTGATGGCGCATTGGCGATGTAAGGAAGCGGTAATATACCTTGCAGCAATGATTATAGGTATACTTACCATCAAGTGACATATTTGCCGGTCCCCCTACCTTTTACATAAAAATAATAACGCAAACTATCGGTTTTCGTATAAATTTTATTCTAATAGCCATTTTCTAGGTATGTTTTACTAAAACAGCTTCACTTTACTTATTAATTATTAATAATGTTACACCTGCTCTATTAAATACGTTGGTATATTATATGTTAGGGTAATAACTTGACTTTTGCAAGGAATGTGACGGTTACAGCACAGGTGTAAACACACCTTTAACCCTTAAATATGTGGCACGTGTAACATACTTTACTTCTCACGTGACATTTCATTAAATTAACATACCTAGATATAATTAACATGTAGTTTTATACAAGATGAATTGCATTTTTATTAATATTTTCGTTTCATTCATAATTTGTAAATTATCTTGTTATTTTTTGAATAATTGATTTTATTTCGTATTTTTTTTAATTATTCAAAACATGCTGATAATTGATGGTTCTTGAGATAAATCCTCGATGAGTAAATTTAAAAAATTACAACGTATTTACACTAAGTTACTATGTAATAATAACTTAGTGTAAAGAATTCCTATATGTAGGTATAATTCCTATATGATAACTAACTGGCCGTTCCAAATTCGTTAGAGTAAACCAATCATTTTAATAAATTTACAATCGCAACGCCAGCTACCGATATTAATCTAAATCACGATTTTTTATACGAACGACAGTATGGCTTTCGTGAAAAATCTAGTTCCTTGACAGCTGTAATTGACCTCGTTACTAAAATAAGCACAGAAATAGACAACAAAAACATATGCTTAGGAATATTTATTGACTTGAAAATAGCGTTTGACACGATAAGTCACTTACTGCTGCTTGCTAAATTAAGCAACATTGGAATATCTGTACTAGCCCTTGATTTATTTTAATAATATCTTAGCAATAGATCACAAATAGTAAAAATAGGCAAATTTTCAAGTACAAATAAAAGTGTTACCTGCGGAATACCACAGGGGTCAGTGCTGGGTCCCTTGTTATTTTTATTCTATATTAATAATGTTAATAAAATTGGCTTATCGGGACATATTCCCCTGTATGCTGACGATACTTGCCTTTTGTACGACATATAAAAGAATTAGTAGAAATTGCTCAACGAAATCTAAATAAATATAACACCAGTGTCAGTGCAACTTATTAACTATTAACACAAAAAAACATCACATATGATATTCAGAGCGCAAAACAATAACAATTCCGACTAACCTCTAACTATAAACAATGACTTACTCTCTAGTTCTGAACAGAAGAAATACTTAGGTTTAATTCTAGACGAAAAATTATCATGGAAACCTCAAATTACCAAAGTTCAAAACAAATTAATATCGCTTATTAGCTCACTGCGCAAAATGGCCTCTCGTGTACTATACAAGACGCGATTAACGGTATACAATGCACTCGTTAAATCCAATCTTGACTATCGAATAGAAGTCTGAAGCGCTCCAAAAACTAGTCTTAAGCCTCTCCAAATAGCACAAAACAAAGTTATCAAAGTACTATTTAATTACGATAGACTGACACACACGCCCGTACTATACAAAGAAACAATTTTTTTTTTAACTTAAAACAGACATACATAAACAACATGTACATTTATAAAAATATACTCAGCTTCGTCAAATTAATACGGAATTACTACTAACTTATAAAAATTATACACACAGCTTAAGAAATAAACACAAAATAAATCTTTATAATCCTAGAACTAAATACGCGAATAGAAGCGTTCTGTATAGCGGAGTAAAATTATATAATAGTTTGCCGAATAGTACAAAACCGTGTAGAAGTATAGCTAACTTTAAAAAGAAACGAAAATTCTTTATAAGGGAAAATGTATATTAATAAAATTAATAAATATTATTTCTACATTTAAAACTCAGATTTAATGTTGCTAAAATTTAAAATTTAAATTTATATATTCTTTTCATATTTTTTGGGTCTTCGTGGACTTGTACTGCCACAGATTATACCACTGAAACCAACTTTGTATATAAGTTATATAATGTATTGCTCATTGTAAAGTGAACTGTAAGGTTCTTCATGAGTAATAAAGTTCTATAACCTGAATCAAAGGACCCACCCACTCAAACACAAACATAATTACACACTCATATTATTTACTGGACGAAATCTCTTTCAGATATATGACTTTATTATTTGATAATAACTAACCTTGTTTATCTTCCATCGTGTTCAATATTACTTTCTTTTATTAACGTACATAGTTTTTAATTCCATAGACAATTATATAACAGCAACTATTGTTCGAGTTACCGACGCTTTGCTTGCTAGGCCAGTCAATAAAGGCCGTGAAGGTCAAGTAATTAGTATCATTATGATTTTTTGATATGTGGTTTCGGACGTTAAAATAATAACAAATTAAGATTTTCAACCCTCCGGGGGTGAACGCTAGGGGGTTGAGAGGGTGAAAACCGTTTTTGCTAATAACTTTGTGAAAAAAATTGTTATATGGTTGAAAATTAGACAGAAGGTGTAAATAATTATAACTGACTTTGTATTAAAATTTCAACCTTTTTTTTCTTTAGTGCAAAAAAAGTTATTAACAAAAAAGAATGTTTGACCAAATCCAAAAAAGGAAATCTGTGACCAAATCCGGATAGGTACAAGTATTTTTTTGTGTTAAAATTTGTTCTTACTTAGTAGGACTTAGATCAAGTCCATCTGAGTATGTAGGGGAGAAGTGGCATGAAAGAGCCAGTTTTCTAAACGGTCAAAAAGTATTCTTTTAATGAAAAAATTGGTGATTTTTTCAACAATTATTATTCATTTATTAAAGAAGGTAATTTAATACGAAAAAACCTTAAATACTTTGGCATAATAATCAACGTCATTAGGATTTAAAAAAAAAAATGTCTTCTGGCTCTTTCATAACATACCGGTATTCAAAGAGCCATTCTGTTTTATCAAGTATAAATGTAAGAATATTGCGAAATAATAATAATTACACTATTAAAAACATACTGAACGACAATTCTAACAAATGTTTTTTTAAGTAAATTTGTAACTATACTATAATTAACATTTTTAAGATTTTTTTAATACTACCTCTCATCATATGATGTTAGGTTCCGGTTTGAAGGGTGAGTGAGCCACTGTAACTGAAGGTACAAGGGACACAACATCTTAGTGGCCAAGGTTGGTGGCGAATGTAAGGAATGGTTAATCTTTCTAACAGCGCCAATTTTTATGGGCGGTGATAACCACCTATCATCAGATGTCATTTCTGCCTCCGCCTAAAATATGTCGTATTGCCGTATATATATATATAATTCTATACGTGTGTTAACTGAACTCCTCGTAAGTGACTCAACTGGTATTGATGATTGTTTTGTGTGAAGTCCTGGGTTAGTTTAGATTGGACTCGGTAGCTGAAACTGCGAACGGGTTCCAGGAATGTCCTTTAAGTAAACCATTTCCTTAATTCCCCGTACAAACCATAGTATATTTTCACTTTTTATCTTAATTGTATTTAAATATTTTTTGCTTAATAGTACACAAAATTTGTAACCCTTATATAGTTTTATTTTTATTTTAAGAATATGTATTTAGTGTGTATCTTTTATTGTCTTGCCCAGCCCAGTGGTTAGAACGCGTGCATCTTAACCGATGATTTCATGTTCAAACCCAGGCAAGCACCACTGAATTTTCATGTGCTTAATTTTTGTTTATAATTCATCTCGTGCTCGGCGGTGAAGGAAAACATCTTGAGGAAACCTTCATGTGTCTAATTTCAACGAAATTCTGCCACATGTGTATTCCACCAACCCGCATTAGAGCAGCGTGGTGGAATATGCTCCAAAAACCTTCTCCTCAAAGGGAGAGGAGGTTTTAGCCCAGCAGTGGGAAATTTACAGTCTGTTGATGATGATGATGATGATGTTGGAGACTAATAAATTAAATAAATAAATAATGAAGACAATATTATGAATAATTTTTAAGAGAATATTTTCAAATTTATTTTTTAATACATAAATATAAAAACATGTAAATTTTATGTGAAAACATAATTAAAATTCTCGTAAAACAAAACAATTTTTAGTTCGATAAATCTAAACGGCTTGTATTTTATAAAGTAAATTTGTAATCGAAAACAAAATGAATTCGATATTAAACCATCGTCGAGTGGTTATCGACTAATGTATTAAAACGCGCAAACGTATCGAGATATAGTTTAATCATTTTAATGCATCGAATACTGAAATAGTTGAAACTATTAAAAGCAAATTGCGTGTTTTCGTTGTTTCGTTTAATGTATATTTAAAATAATGGTGTATTTCAAACGTAAATGTCATGAAATTCAGTCGATTTAAACTTTAATATAATATTTGTATAGTATTTTAATTGGATTTTGGTCGGGTTCGTAATAATAATTGCTTGATACTTTACTTAAAATGGTTGGTCGTATTGAATATGTATTAAAATAGCCCGTCCCGACCTTATAGTAAAAATAGGATTTCACCAGTCAAAACAAACAGAGTACAAACAAACTAAGTTAGCTTTGATCAAGACATTTAAAATTCGACTTAACTGGATTTTAAGGACCCAATTCATCTCACGTAATACTGTGAAAGCCATAAATACCTACGCAATCCCGGCCCTCACATACTCTTTTGGGATCATAAGCTGGTCTCAAACAGATTTACTAAAACTGCAGCGTATGATAAACACACACATGTCTACTCATAGAAAACGTCATCCCAGGTCATGCATACAACGCTTATCACTACCTCGTCAGGATGGAGGACAGGGTTTAATTGATATAAAAAATCTACATAATACATTAACGAACAAACTGCGTAATAATTTCTATTCTAAGGCTGATCACTCACAACTCCACAAGCACGCAATCGAAATTGACAAAAAATTAACGCCTCTTAATCTAAGCAATAGAAGTATTCAAGCAAAATCAATTATTAGACATCAAAAAATAGATTTATGGCCCCAAAAGTCTCTACACGGTAGGCATCTAACCGATCTTGACCAGTCACACGTCGACAAAGATGCGTCGAACGAATGGTTACGGAGAGGTGAGCTCTTTCCAGAACCAGAGGCTTTTATGATCGCCATTCAGGAACAAGTAATAGATACTCGCAATTACCAAAAGCACATCATCCGCTTACCTAACTTACCAACTGCTTTATGTAGACGATGCCATAGTAGTTCTGAAATCATTCAACACATCACCGGGGCTTGCAAATCCATAGCCCAAACTGACTACAAACATAGACACGATCAAGTTGCAGCAATCATCCACCAGAACCTGGCTCATGCTTATTCATTAATAACCAAAAAGGTGGCCTATTACAAATATACACCTGACACAGTATTAGAAAACAGCACATTTAAATTATATTGGCACCGAAATATAATAACAGATAAGACAATACATTATAATATATCTCTATTAATTTTATTGTATAAATAAGGACCTAAATAGAAAAAAAAGTGTTTGATGAATCAAACAAATCAGATCATTACGGCGCTTTAATCTATCACTTATGTAAGGGTATTCCAGTGCTGACGAACAATAGTATCCAAGATGAACAATTGTCTGACATTGAGTACACTACATTCTCTGTATAACTGTGAGGTTGGATAGAGTAGTGGTTTAAATGTACTGATCTTAAGGATTGCCCTTTGTGCAACTTCTAGGGGCTTCAAAGTTGTTTTCTGAATACCACCCCAACATGAAATACAATCAGAAATCAGAGACTGACATAAAGCAAAATAAATGTTACGTATTATAATGTGATTGGCGATGTCACGAAGGTTTTTGAATATATATATTAATTTTCGTACTCTACTGGTAAGAAGGTCAACATGAGCTTTGAAGTTTAAAAATTTGTCTAATATCAGGCCAAGATATTTTATAGTATCGGTT
The DNA here is from genome assembly GCF_037043105.1 of Vanessa tameamea. Classification (NCBI taxonomy): domain Eukaryota; kingdom Metazoa; phylum Arthropoda; class Insecta; order Lepidoptera; family Nymphalidae; genus Vanessa; species Vanessa tameamea. Next base: position 10,163,376 of record NC_087325.1, read on the forward strand.
GAAGATATGGAAGGGCATTGACAACAACGATTAAAAAAACAAGAGTGGGCAATCAAAGTTAAAGAAGTTTTCGGTTGAGAGATTGGCCGGATAGAATAGTTAATAAATTTAGTTTTGGAAGGATTTAGTGTTAGAAAATGGGTAATAAGCCAAGAATTAACAGAATCGAAACCCTGTTGGGCTATTACCTGGAGTTCGTCCCATGAATTCGCAAATAAAGAAATGGCAGTATCATCCGCATAAGAAATGATATTACTATTATAGAGAGATAGATTGCATAAGTCGTTAATAAAAATAATAAATAAGGTAGGTCCGATTATACTGCCTTGTGGAACACCATATGAAATAGGTAGTTCATCACTGTAATAATCATTTATTTTAACTAATTGCGTCCGACCAGTAAGAAGACTACGAAAGAATTGAAGTTGAGTATCTCGAACACCTATCGCTTCCAGTTTTTGAATAAGTACGGAGATTGGGACTGTATCAAAAGCTTTTGCAAGATCGATAAAAATAGTAAGAGCTCTGTGTCCCTTATTCAGATGGTCTAGAACAAAACTCGTCAATCCATGAACTGCGTCTGCTGTACTTTTCTTCTTATGAAAGCCAAACTGCTGAGGCGAAATTAGTTTGTACTTTTCAAGGTAATTTACCAGTCTGTTATTAGCTAAACGCTCGAGGACCTTCGATAAAGCAGGCAAAACTGCGATTGGTCGATAATTATTTACAGAAGTCTTATTTCCACTTTTAAAAATGGGGTGTATTATAGCCTTTTTCAATACAGTCGGAAAACATCCAGTTAAAAAACATTTAATAAATATATGGGATAAAATAGGAGCTAAAATAGTTACGTACCTCTTAAGAATGATAGAAGAAATGCCATCCCAACCCACAGCCGCAGCCGATTTAAGGGACCGAATAGTTGATTGAATTTCATCTGTATCTGTACTCGCTAATACGAACGATGAGAGATTTTTAGTTGAGGTGGTCGGTGAAGGCTGTTTGTTTGCAGGAAAATATAATTTAATTTTAGATGCGAATTCACTGGCAACATTAACGAAGAATTTGTTTACTGAGTTGCACGCCGCTTTCGGGGAATCTGAAGTTGTAAGTAAGAATTGAGAAGAATTTTGCTTGGAATTGTTATTATCAATAACTTTTTTGAATACGTTCCATATACGCTTAGAATTGTATCCAGCCTGTGACGAAACAAATAATACACCAGTAACGTAAACATTATAATTTATACGATGTTAGGTAGTCTCTTTTGGAAATGTACAAAAAAATACTAACTTTTTTTTATCAAATATTTATATTTTGGACAGTCAAATGGACTTAATGGTGTTTGTTTCGACCGTAGATATCGGTGCCGTAAGAAACATCAACCATTTCTAAAATAGCTGCTGCACTACCAACCTTGTAAACATGTCGTGTCCTTTATGCCTGTAGTTACACTAGTTCACTCACTCGTAAGAAGAATGTTTGGAGCTTATTCCACCACGCTTAGGAGATTTCCACCACCGAGAGGTCTTAGTCCAGCAGTAGGATATTAACAGGCTGTAACTTTACTCACTCTTAAACCGGAACACATATTACTAAGTATTGCTGTTTGGCGGTGTAATATCTGATGAATAGTTCTACCTCCCAGCTGCTGATCAAAGATATTTTCGATTGGGGAGAGGAATTGCAACCGTAGCCACCACACTGCTGATCGTATGACCATAATATCTTCTGACCTATAAGACCATGGTCAGACCTGCTGTTCTATATGGATCAGAGTGTTGGGCTATAAAAGGCATGACTGAAAGACAATTGCATGTGGTGGAGATGAGAATGCTGAGAGGAATGTGTGGTGTTACGCGAATGGATAGAGTAAGGAATGAGTACATAAGAGGAAGTTTGAAAGTGGTACCGGTAACCGAGAAGCTATCTGGAAACTGTCTTGGTATGGGCATTTTATGCGGAGGAATGAGGACCATGTTGTGAGAAAGGTTTTGAGAATGGATGTGGATGGATATAGAGGCGGGGGACGATCCAAGAAACGATGGATGGATTGTGTGAAAGACCATATGGTTAGAAAGAATGTTACTTGTTAGATGACGTCTGACAGAGAAGTATGGAAGAAGAAGACATGCTGCGCCGACCCCAAGTAAAATTGGGATAAGGGCAGGACAGGAGGATGATGATACATATTTCTGGTATTTCCCTTTCATGGATTAGACACACAAGAGCTCAGTGTTCGGTGTCGGGATTTGAAATCGCAATCCATAGTAGCATACGTCTTTTATCCAATAGACTACTCGTGGTTTTCTCATCTGTATATTGTATTATTATTGTGCTGCAATACATAGAAAATTCTATTTTAACTCACAATAACTTCGTTCGTCTCATAAAATACTACTAGTATATTAGTCGTGAACGCGGCGGACGATTTTGATGAAGTTTTTTTTTTAACAGATGTTTATTTGAACGTTCGCCTTCCAATTCATTCGTGTTTTGCATTTTCTCGTGTAGTCTTTCGAATGGGTTTTGCATTTTCAAATATTCAGCCGCCATCTTGCTTTGTTATATTGATTTCGCCGACGCTCGAGTTGTCGGAGGGACTAAATGATAATTGAAATAAGAATTACTAATTAATCATTTACTGTAAAACTACTGATCGGTCTACTATAAATTGAAATAAGCGTAGATTTGGAGTATTACCACAAGCCGTCTGACCAATTATGCACTAACTTGACGCCCTACTTAATGCGACTACTTTATTTTGGTATAAACTGTAAAAACCTGCGGTATCTAACCTAAAATCTGTATCATCATATAAAATAATTACAAAAAATCTAGTCAGTGGGATGTAGGAATTTAAAAAAAAATCAACGCCATCTAGTGACATTAATTAGTAACTTGTTTTACTCTTAACATAATATAATTATACAACTTCAAGTAATTTTATAAATTTAATTTGTTACAAAGATTTGTGGTCAATATAACGAAAGGTTGTGTAAATTTTCAATATTTAAATGAAAATTTCACAAAGAAAACCAATTTATATTTCAATTTTAAAATACCGTTCGAACTTCTGTATTTTCTTATTAAAAGTACATACATTACATTAGCCTGTAAATTTCCCACTGCTGGGCTAAAGGACTTGCATCTTTAGCGAAGATTCAAACCAAGCCAGATAAAATCCTTGTTCCAGGTGGAGGCTGTAGCCCAGCAGTGGCATAATAGATATTTTTACATATAAATAAATAAATTTAAGCAACATCACATAAATTACTCTGATCCCAATGTAAGTAGCTAAAGCACCTGTGTTATGGAAAATCAGATGTAACGACGGTACCAGATACACCCAGATCCAAGACAACATAGAAAACTAATGAACTTTTTCTACATCGACTCGGCCGGTAATCGAACCCGGGACCTCAGAGTGGCGTACCCATGAAAACCGGTGTACACACAACTCGACCACGGAGGTCGTCAATTTTTATATACTTGTATGATATCCCTATTTCTATGTATCTGTTTAACTTAGCGTTTTACTTATATTTTAAATATTGTGTATCATGTGAAGAGAACTTATTTAACTAAGTCCCTCTAAATTCTTGTGCAGTAAGAATTCATAAACATTTCATTTCCATGTAAATTGTAATCGCGCTTAAAGTTCAAAGTACGAAAGCTCGCATAAAGCTTTGTGGAGCTTCGAAAGATGAGAAAGTTGACGCGGTAACACTTGCGTCAAGTCAGAAAACTTCTCACGCTTTCATTGTATAAACTTGGTCTAAATTTTTGTAATGTATCATGTATAAAATATTCTATCTCAATTTTTGTATGTATATGTATATATATTTATTTAATTAAAGTAAAATTTTACGAAAAGTTCTAGCTGAAAGTGTCAGCATAGAAAATATTTATTGTAAACTGTCAAAAAAGTATTAACGTCGTATATTGTTTTTAGAACAAGTGATCAATCTGAGCTCAATGGATATACTAAAAATAACCTAAAAGATTAAAAACTACTGAAATTCTATGCGTTTTGCTGTTAAATGGATGCTCTAGGCATTTTTTGACAGTTTATAAACTGTCCATTTTTATTATAAACTAACGGTCTCTACTATATGTAACAGTGACAAACATATATATCAAGACCTTATATATATATATATCTAGATTGAGTGATGTTACATTACATTTTTTACATTAGCAGCCTGTAAATTTCCCACTGCTGGGCTAAGGCCTCCTCTCCCTTTGAGGAGAAGGTTTGGAGCATATTCCACCACGCTGCTCCAATGCGGGTTGGTGGAATACACATGTGGTAGAATTTCGTTGAAATTAGACACATGCAGGTTTCCTCACGATGTTTTCCTTCACCGCCGAGCACGAGATGAATTATAAACACACATTAAGCACATGAAAATTCAGTGATGCCTGCCTGGGTTTGAACCCGAAATCATCGGTTAAGATGTACGCGTTCTAACCACTGGGCCGTCTCTGCTCTTGAGTGATGTACTACAAAAGAACTAAAACAAACGAGCTAACTTTGTTATCTTGGTGTGAGTGACAGATATGATTGACACTCTCAAAATGTCATACTACTTTACTAGTGTGCGTGATCGACTGTTGACCAATACTTTTTTCGGCGCGTTCTCAGATTTGACAATATCTCTAGACATATAAATAATCAAAGATTAAAACTTCGTATCCAAAAATCTAGAATCAAAATATTTCCACAAGTTGAAACCAATATAAAAAATTTGATTTATTAGGATAAGTTTTTTATTGTAAAACACTTCTAGAATATGTATACGTTCTAAAAAAATAAAACAATTAAAAACATCGAACAGAGTTATATTGCACAGATAAAATAAAACTGTGAATGCTTAAAAATAAATTCAATTCAATTACCGATATTACTTTTGCAATACTCGCTACTTTCACTACCCTGCTCGGGTTCGACGACCGCTTTGTGCTCCACTTGACTCTGAATGGCGCTTTTGTATAGTAATAGCTTTTATTGCAAGCTATAAATAGTCTGATCGTGGCATACCTGTAAGGAATTCTATAAAAATCGTAATAAACTAACAGGATCAAATGGATAAGCTGTTTTTAAATGAGTCGCAGTAAATAATGCATGTTACTAAGATAAAAACATAACACGTTAAACTATTATACATAATATTGAATTTTCATTATTTAATTTAACATTAACACAAGTTTTCTTTTCCGAAACCGGCTTATTACAATCGGCGTCATCCACTCACTATTTACTTCTGTGATGCCGGTCTTCTGCACGGATCGAAGAGGTTGTGGTATCCTTTTGCACTACTAATCACTCTGGGGATAGGGCGGAGGCTTCTCGCCTCTTACTTTTTTAATTCCGATTATGTAAATCTAAAATTACAACATATTTTTTTTGAAAAATGAAACAGTATTTATGACAGAAACATGATGCTATTATATTAAACAAATTAAATATACTAATTGAGTAACATATTTTTTAATAATTAATAATACAATATACAAAATATTTTTATTTTTCCACCCCTACAATTTTTCTTTTCTGCACTCATTAAGGTTGGCTGGTAGAGACGGCTTATATATTTCGCCAAAAAATATGTAATAACAATTGAATTAGAATTGCTATAAACAATCACACCATTCCCAATCCATTCCTCGACTATTACACGTATGAAAGTAAGTTTGTTTGATACGATTTAACGTCTTAACTCCTCAATTGATGTAAAAAAAAGCATATGTACCTAACATCTGCCGCACACACACTCACAAGCAGGCAAAGTTGAGGGGGGAAACTAGTGTAGTACATTGTACTATTCACCACATTGACAATCACAAGTAAAGGCGTAGTTTATAGCCGTTTATATTCGTGGATCATAACTTATGGTCTACTATATTTACCTAACCTAGAAGAACAGTTTTCACTCGTGAGTGTTGTGACAGTTCACTTTCACTGTCGTTCGAATTACAGGTAATTAAAGGTCGTTCAGAAATAAATTTGATATTTTGTTTCAAAGGAAAAAATACTTCATCCTAAATCACGAACTGATATATCTGACATTTAATTTCCCTGAAGAGAAGTTTTATGAATCTGATGTTTCAATCAGTGTATTCATTCAAATCAGGCTTGGTGTTGTGGGATATTTTTGATTTTATTTAACCTTAAAATATATGAGTTTATTTTAAGTCCAATTTTAAAATGTATTTATTTTTTAATATTCATAAGTCAAACACGCTTGATAAATAACAGTCAATCAAATAAGTAAAATCAGTAAATCAATTTATATTGATCACTTCCAAGTCAGTATTAGTATTCTGTATTGTATCTATTACGGTTATTAAATCAAATTACCTGCATAATACATCTATTCTTGCTGAATGCACTTTTAAATATGATCTTTATCAGGTGTTATAATATGAATAAAGTTTTTGAAAGATAAAATATTTGCAACGTTCTTAATATCTTTGTTGTTAGTATCAAAGATTTTATGATTAAACTTTTAAGGACAAACAAGTTAAACCAAAGATACTTGGGTTACAACTTAGCTAAACTTGGTCACATTAGATTCATTGCCGAACATTAAGAATTAAGATTTGTAGCGTCTGCTAAGTTATAAGTATAAAATTTTCCATTAGAATCATTGTCAATTTACAAAAGTAAACAGTTCACCCTTATCTGTGTTTCACAGAAGTCGTCATGGCGTTCTTTTAAGCAATTTTAAATTTATTAACGAAAGATGTTCCGATTAACTCAATAATTGTTTATAGAATTTGTTTTATAGAATACCCAAGATGATAGAGCTAATGTGTATAAAATAAAGATTACATATTTTCGAGTTTTTTTAATTGGACAATCAAAAATGAGCCTTGCAGTATCGCATATGATGTGTTACATCTAACATGTCATTGGTATGACCTCCTTGGTCGAGTAGTGTGTACACCGGTTTTCATGGGTACGCCACTCTGAGGTCCCGGGTTCGATTCCCGGCCGAGTCGATGCAGAAAAAGTTCATTAATTTTCTATGCTGTCTTGGATCTGGGTGTTTGTGGTACCGTCGTTACTTCAGGTTTTCCATAACACAAGTGCTTCAGCTACTTACATTGGGACCAGAGTAATGTATGTGATGTCCAATATTTATTTATTTATTGGTAAGTTACGTTCACATATACTGCCTCCAACCAACACTAGCATCGCGCGCGCTCATTGGTCAAATCAAATAGCGCGCGGTTCTCCTGCTCTCGTTACTTACTTCCGTCCCTTTCTAAATCATCCTCATCGATTGCAGGAGCGAGCGAGAAAACATATGCTACAATCAAGTATATTGAAAGTTTTTGAAAACAAATAATAATATGCGACAGAAGTTTAATGTGTCAATTTAAAAAGGCAAAATTTATATCAAATCGTTTTAATAATTTAATATTTCTTACACTGTGGTGCAGATAACCCACTTCGCTCCAATGGAGTCTAATTAAATCTTTGATGATTCTAGTTCTCTCTGCACTTGCCGGTGACATCTTAATTTTGTCGCTTAGTATTATCATACTAAGTTCATATTATTCCGTTTATACTAAACTACCCGCCAAGCTGCTGGTGATCTTGTTCGGGTTTTATCATGAAGTATATATATTTTTTTAATATTGAGATAGAAATATTTGCCAACCGATCGGTTCGCCATATCTAACACGCCGTATTTTTTCCTGTATGTTTATAAATGTCTCGTAATGTTTCGAAAACTATTCATCCGTGTTGCAATGTGAAAAAGGCAAAAGCAAGCGCCTGCACCGGCGATTACCTTTTCGACTCTGTCAGCATATCAAGCTATATATAAAAAATATATGCCATACATTTACAAACTTTATAGTTTATGTCCGTCCTGCTAATAATATAAACTTTTCACTATGAAAGTTATATATAGTTATATAATTAATATTATAATAACCGTTTTTGCTGACACATGATAGAGACCACGTTTAGACAAACTTAGAGTAGGACGCATTGTGGCGAGGTGGACGGACGATTTCTAACGATTCATAAATTCAAATAATTTGTAAAATATACATTGGTAAAGAAGGCATATTATTCATTACAAGTTTATATAGATGATAAAAAAACGTGGAGCTAATACTTGTTGACTTCCAGGCAGGATATATTATATAATTGTATTAAATAAATAATTGTATTTAAGTAACTACTGAGTTTCTTGCTGGTTCTTCTCGGTAGAATCTGCATTCCGAACCCGAGGTAGCTTCACTTAATATAGTTTGTGAAATGACGATTCAAAAGTGCTTGTAAAAGCCTACTTGAATAAAGTATATTTTGATTTTGATTTAAAAAAGGTGGTAGGTACGGAAAGGGTGCGTGCTACCCAAGATCGGAATGATTGGCGTTCTATGGCTTTAGTCCAGCAGTTGACGGCAAAAGTCTGAAAGCAAAACAGTTCGGGATTTTGTTTTTCTTTTTTGAAAGACTTTTTCTTTTGATTGATAGATATTGTAGGAACTTAGATTTAATAAAAAAAAAACCTTTTGTAAAAAGGAGATTAGGAAAAAAAAAGCAATACACGCGACATGTTTTACTCATTCAATAAAGATCTTTGTCGAATTTCAAGTAATTGGTGAACCGGAGATAATATGTCACAGCACAAATTAATCAGTCTGCAGACTTTGTCCGCCATGTATTACGAAAATCCTTCTAAAACGCGCTGCATATTCTAGTATAAGCTTAATGTATATTGCTTTAGTAGATTTTGAAGTCAATGAACACAAAAATCATTTCCTCATATATTAATATAGATTATACTGTCTCAATCGAAGAGTACAATTTTTGTTTTAAGTCATACTGTTAAATAGCCTTTGAATTTAGTAGATTTATATTGTACTTAAATGCCGGCAACAATTTAACAAGTATTGACATTCAATACATATAATTTATTTGAAAGTTGATCATAACAATAAAATAAAATGAAGATGAATTCAATAAAAAAGAAAATTCAATCCTATAGCTTTTAACGGCTTCAAGTTGAGACGCGCCTTTTGTTATTAAATATTATTACCTTCGTGAATGCATTATTTTATCACTCGTGAAACTTTAAACGGTGAAAACTGAATACAATGGTTGAAATTTATGCAATTTTCTGATGATATATTTTAATTTAAAGCCTATTATTACCTGATTGTTTATTGATATGCTTATAAGAGTCGAGATAAACAGAATACGTGAGTCTTAAGGCTTAGACATGTGCGAAGTGGTCTTATTCAAGTCGTATTTAAAATTTAGTCTTTATCGAAAAATATGAAAAAACATGCACAGTAACATTTATAGGATTTCTCCTTCGTTTCACAAAATTTAAAAAAATACATATTACTAATAAAGTCATATCATATCTTAAAAGGCCCGCAATTTACTAAATTGTTACGATTTAACAAATCATTAATTTTAGAGAGCGGAAATAAGTTACAGGCCGGGTAGAGAGCAGCACTATGGCTGTATATAAAAAAAACAAATGTAAAACGTGTGAGCATACGTTAGTTACAATGAAATTAAATCAAAATAAAACTTCGTAGGTTTAGAAATTCGTAAAAATCTGTTGAATAAACGCGAAGTTTCGCGGGCGACCCACTAGTATTTATAAATAATCTCGTCCTAAGCGGTGAAGGAAAACATCGTAAAGAAATATGCATGAGACGGTTGAAAATATGCCATGTGTGTATTTACCCGCATTAGAAACTCGCGTTGGAATAATCCGCATATATTTTCCTTATAAAAAGAAGAAGTTTTAGCCCTTGGACATACAGGCTGTTACATATAAGGCTGAAGATTCCAAGATCAGGTTTTCGGTCATGAATTTATCATGAAACAATAGTCTGGAAATAGGCTATTTGACAATGCGTAAAATAAAGTTTCTATTGTTGTAATCAGTATACATAAATAAGCATTTTTTAAACTCATAGTGTAAAAATGCTTATTTATTAACGAAAGTTGAAAATAATAATTAATTTATTCAAAAATCCATAAATAAAAATGCATTTTTTTAAACGTTTGTCACGTGACACAAAACTTTCCTGATTGGTCGGGTTTATGATGACGTCACTTGCTCGTTAACCTCGTTTGCCTACTGTGTGTGGACTATATGTGCCACAGATTACAATACAGGCAAGTGACGTCACCGACCCAATTGCAGCGCCATATTGCCAAAGTATCGTTTTCGCGCGCTATTTAAATATGGAATTTTTAATTTGATATTTTTCAGCAAATATGTTCTAGAATTTAAAAAATAAACAACTTTTACTGGGTTCCTTAACCTCTACTAAATAATATAAAATGGATTTTAAAAACCAGTCAAATAGCTTATTATCAGTAGTTATATTATAGTTGCAAATAATGCTGTTAATCCTGTCGCTGGGTTATCAAATTGCTGTTTCGTTGAATTATAGCGTCATGCACTCTCTATAAGCACAATAACTTGTTTATAGAAAGTGCATTTGTTAATGTTATTGGACGCCGTGCCCAAAATTCGAATCGGAGTGAAATAAAATGTCGTTTGTTTTATTTAATTTTATTTAAAATCCCAGACAGATATATCTAAGTACTTGGCGGTAGTCTCGTGATATACCATCAAACAGTAATACTTAGTACTGTTGTGTTTGACTGTGTCTGATTTGAAGGGACAGTGAGTCAAAAAGCTACGACGAAATCGAACTATTCGTTCGTAAGAAATAAACAATATTTTGTATGTATAAAGCAACACACACTACATGCACTTTATTGATTCATATACACACATATATACACACACACACACACACACACACACATGTACTTTGTAATAATTACTAATTTCAGTTATCTTTATTTTTATTTAATTTTGTTCTCTTTAACATTATTTATATTAATTAAAAGTTTGTTTATTATTTAGTTGCTTATATAACACATGATGTTATGGAAGAGTGAGTCCCTCTGACACGAGTAGGTATTATGCTTACTAGAGAGACCCAACCTTAATTCTGCTATGTATACTGTGTTAAGAATAAATAAATAAATATATCGGTAAAGTGTTATTAAACGAATAAAGAACATCAATTTGTTTCATGGGTTCGTCTCGTATTGACGATGTTTGAGATGCTTAGTATTTTTTACAATGTTCATGGGCGGTGGTATCCACTTACCATATGCCAGCCTAATTTTGATCTAAAAAGGTAAGAGTATTTCATGAATGGATGTTAGTATTATAAATAGTCATAGTAACGACCATGAGAACGCCTATTCATCGCTCTGTGTTGCCATTGTCTAAGTACTTTCACTTTTGTTAAATAATTACAAGCGTTATTCTTCTTTTATAAAGTAGTGAATGAGATTTGATTTACATAATTTAGGGTTGCCATAGCGAAATTTATAGACTAAGAAAAAAACAACATTATTTTCAGTAGCAGATAGCAACATTAATAAATTTGAATATTATACCCATAAGTATACCTGTATGCCTGAACGTTTTCAATACCTTATCTAGTATATAATCTAAAGTGTATTAATTTTGTATTTAAAAAAATCTCGCACATACAAACATATAGACGAAACAAGACTTTTTTTTATGGTATCGGTAGACTGAGAGGGAATTGGACCATCCGATAGCAAGTGAACACCACCACCCATAGACATTAACGAATATTAACCATTCCTTACATAAGCAGCCTGTAAATTTCCCACTGCTGGGCTAAGGCCTCCTCTCCATTTGAGGAGAAGGTATGGAGCATATTCCACCACGCTGCTCCAATGCGGGTTGGTGGAATACACATGTGGCAGAATTTCATTGAAATTAGACACATGCAGGTTTCCTCACGATGTTTTCCTTCACCGCCGAGCACGAGATGAATTATAAACACAAATTAAGCACATGAAAATTCAGTGGTGCTTGCCTGGGTTTGAACTCGAAATCATCGGTTAAGATGCACGTGTTCTAACCACTGGGCCATCTCGGCTTTATAAGCATAACATATTTTATGTTATGCTTATAACCATTCCTTACATCACACAAATTAGCCACCAACCTTGGGAGTTATGATGTAATGTCCCTTGCATTCTCACCCTTCAAACTGAAACGCAAAAATATTGGGTATTGCTGCTTGGCGGTAGCCCTAACCTAAAGTAAAACTGTAAGCTTACTTTTAACATTCGTTGATTACAATAAATTATAATCATTTCTGATATTACTTTTTACTCATAACCATTTTTTTTTTATTCCAGGTACATATCCGCTTCTACCCAGAAATACAAGCAATTTCGTTTAAGGTAAATGTCCTCATAGATGACGCATGAATATACTTCAATATCTGTTGTTTGATCAATTGATGAGTTTCGGCATTTACATATTGATATTATTTAATACATAAAAAGGGCACAGAAAAAATATTTAAATATCTTACACATTTTACATATTCGGTATATTCATTTCTTGTATTTAACGTGGGTTGAAAAACATTGGACGTACTAAGTTCATTGAAGTTATAAACAATAATGAAAGAAAAAGAGTAAAATGATTGAATAATAAAAGTAAATAAAGTAAAACAATATAATTTATATGTTTTCTTGAATAAATATTTATTTATAAATGAAGCCGTTCCGTCGAAAAATTTACCTGTTTTTGTTTTTACTTTAAAATACTCTTCAAACAATCGCTTTAATACATTTATTTTAAACACACAGTGTATATAGTTCTGTTAGAAAACTTGAAAATCCGTACACGCATCTCGGATGGGTAGGTTTTGATTTGGGATGCAGCCCAGAATCGTGATAGCTTACAACTTGTATCAAAATACAGTATCTTGCGAATAAAAATCTCTTCTAGGTTGTCGTCAAATGTTAAAGTCTCAACAGATTTACAGTATATATATTATCGTATCTACTCATATAACAATGTTTACTAGTAGAGATAAAGACATTTTCAGGTTTCGCACTAGTAGAATAAGAGCTTCGAATACATAAAACACTATTGGTTTACACGGTGCATACCAGTTAAAATCTCAGACGGCAATTTTTTACGAAATTCTCATCAAACATCGTCTGACTTAAATCTAAATTGATTGAAATCTCATGATGATGAACCCAGAACTATATATATAAACTATGTAAAATAAAACTATATAATGAATTGTAAACCTAAACCTTTCTCATGAACCATTCTATCTAATAGTGAAAACTGTATGAAAATCAGTTTAGTAGTTATTGAGTTTATCACGTTGAAGACAGACAGACGCGACGAGGGGACATTGTTTAATAATACTTAGTGAAAATAAAATATTAGGAATTTCAATTACATAATATTTTTCCTTCTTAGTTATACATATATAATAAATAATAAATATGATTAAAAATTCAATTTAAAAAAAAATAAAAAATATAACAAAATACTTAGATAATAAGAATATACTTGAGAATATTTTGTTTTCATAGTTTTTGTATAATTAAGCAAGAAATATAAGGCTTTTTATTTTATTTTATAATATTTTTCATTATTTTTAAACATTTATCTACACTGCTGGGATAATTTAATAATAAAATAAAATGTGATAAGTCACAGCGTTCAAGACAAAAAGCATCATACAAATTATATTTTAAATGCCGTGTAGTATTGGAATAGCAATGATTAGTTGTATACAAGTTCTAAGTAACAAGACATAGTGCACGTCGAAACTTTAGAAGACAATTCAAAACAACATAATTAATCCAACTACGTTCCAACTGTAGTACGACTTACCTTACTTTTAGACTAAACATACATTGATGGATTAAGGGCTTAAGATATTTAAAAAGAAAACGAAATAGTATTTACGTTTTAAATGTTTAATTATATAATATGTATTTACATTCGTACATACATTTAAATCATTTGTAAAAAGTACATTAATAAAAAAAGCATATTATTCAATACAAGATCATATAGTTAATAAAAAAGCATGGAGCTAATACTTGTTGATTTCCAGGTAGGATATTTTATATACATATATAATTGTATTTAACTAACTTTTAAAATGTTGAAGAAGAGTAACTACTGAGTTTTTTGGCGGTTATTCTCGGTATAATCTAAACCCCGAACCAGTGTTAGCTCTACTTGATATAATTTGTAAAAGGACGATTCAAAAGTGTTTAAAAATCCCACTCGAATAAAGTTTATAATGATTCGAGTTGATATTAAAAAAAAAATGCTTATATTTGACTTTATGTATCTGCTTGGGTTATTCTTACGTACATACATTTTCGGTATGCAGGGTAAGTGCGCCAGTAAATGACTCAAATGGCATAACATCTTAGTTTACATAGTTAGTTGAGCAATGTGCTTGTAAGGAATGATTAGTATTTGTTCCAGTACCAATGTCTTTGGTCGTGGCCACAGATGGCGCATTAGTGTATACCTTCCTTTATTAAATGAGTTGAATGTATATGTATGTAGACAATACGATATAACATGTTTCTAACAAAAAGGTTTTAAGCGCTGAATGCAAATGTATACTATAATTATATATTTATTAAACTGTAACTACCGAGTTTATTTTTTCTTTGTCTCGGTATACTAATGTAATTTATAATCTGTGCTCGTTGAGATCAAATTCGGTTGAATTCAAATCAAATGTATTTGTAGAAAATTTATGAATTCTGATGAAACACAAATTCAATATATAATGTAGAAAAGTAATAAAAAGTAACAGAAACTGAATGTCCCACTGTTGGGCTAAGGCCTCCTCTCTTTATTCAACGCTACCCCAATGCAAGTTGATATATATATATAATCCTAATAATTATTTACGATTGTATCTTTAAAGTATATATAAAATTTTATAATAAGAACACATAATTATGTTATGTAAAAATAATCTTATATATATATATATATATAGATACATAAGATTATTTTTACATATATATTATTATATATAGTTATTATTATATATACGATAGTACCCAAAATACGGCTAGTTCGGTAATGATAGTTACCGTCGTTTTGAGTGACTACAAAGGATGTAACGTCTTATCAACCGAAGTTGTTGGCGGAATTTCTTACAGTGCCAATAATCAAGAGCGGTGGTGACCACTTACCATCAGATGACACATTTGCCAACCAAAAAGAAAAAAAAAAGTCGCAAATACGAATATGTGCTAATGGCATACAGAGTCTTTAAATACAAATTGATAAGTAATTGCTAAACTTAGTATCAAATATCTGACTCGGGGTCTCCTAATTCGCCCATTAATGTCTTGACAACGCCATAAATATCCTCCATTATAATACCTTGACCCTTGGGATCGTGACCGAAATATATGAGATCGGTTATTTATCATGAAGGTTTATTAGGGACCCTGGCGTTTGTCATTTAAAGATCATTTTTTCATCAACACGAAATTTATATTTTGAACCATTTATCTACCTAATATTTTTATTTATGTTTTTTATTATAAACGATTCAGTAGTTAAGGCGTAAACGCGTTACAAACAATCAAACTTTCCCTTTTATTAAATCAGTTAGGTTTAGGGCAGCAGAAAGACATTCGGGTCACAGTTACACCTCATAGTAACGAACCTTTTAACCGATTTGGAAAAAAGGTGATTTGGTAAATACGTATATACATAATACATTAGCAAAATCCTGTCGATGTTTTTCTCACATATATACTATTTCTATGTATGTGAGCACATTGGTGATTGGTTGAACGATATAGAAGTTGAAGTGTCTTTTATTATATATATATATATATATATATATATTTATATATGTTTGTCTCTTTTCAAACGTGTTGTCCGAGTCATCTGTATCTCATATTCAATTTGTATTTGTTTGAATAAGCACGTTTTCGCTACCAACGAAACCCGTTGAGTTACCTTCGACGTTTCCTCACAGGTCTGAGGCGCTTTTTACTACATCTTATTTCGAGTTTTGAAAATGTTAGAAAACTCGGAATAGATAAATGGTCTTAGGTAAATAATATGTAAGAAAGGTCAATACAGGGCATGTTTGAACAGAACAAAGGTAGAGCCATTAGCAAGGGAAATACGCAGGGAAGTGTCGAGAGCGATCTACAACAGACA
Organism: Vanessa tameamea; assembly: GCF_037043105.1. Taxonomy (NCBI): domain Eukaryota; kingdom Metazoa; phylum Arthropoda; class Insecta; order Lepidoptera; family Nymphalidae; genus Vanessa; species Vanessa tameamea. The sequence continues at coordinate 10,179,464 of NC_087325.1, forward strand.
AACGTCCCTTTGATTAACGTAGGGCGGAAATTGTAGGTTGTGTTGTATGTACTGCAACAATATAGGGTAATGGTAGAATTTCTATGTCACGTAGAGATGTGATTGAAATGACTCAAACAGATCGATGTAACTAAAATCAAAATCAAAATATACTTTATTCAAGAAGGCTTTTACAAGCAGTTTTGAATCGTCATTTAACAAACTATTTTAAGTAGAGCTACCGCCGGTTCGGAATTTCGATTCTACCGAGAAGAACCGGCAAGAAACTCAGTAGTTACTCTTTTTAAACGTCTAAAATTACAGTCATGTTAGTTAAATACAATTATATATGTATGTTATGTCTCCTGCCTGGAAGTCAACAAGAATTAACTCCACGCTTTTTATCATCTATATAATCTTGTATCGAATAATATGCCTTCTTTTATAAATGACTTGAATCTATGAAATGGCAAAGTTAAGATTTTCTTAAGCAATTTTATAAATATTGTACATTTAAATATTTAGTGATTTATGATAAAAGGTTCTAAGGTTTCTGGATGAGCCTGCTCTTAATTCATCATTGAAGAATTTATGATGATAAGTAAATAATCATTGTATAATATTTATGTACGTAGTGATAACGTCAAGCGTTCCTAAATTGAAATCAACAATTGGTGAAAATTTTGCTATACGATTACGTGTTTATCGACAAAAAGGGGTGTTACGAGAATTCGAAATTCATAATTGGATTTTACTGTTAATTATAACATCCACACGTGAATATCCCAGAGAACGGCTAACATTGTTTTTTGTACGAACGAAAAATACAGGAAGAAAATTATAAAAGAGTATATTGTACGGAATACGTGGAACCTAATTAATTTGAGTGCTTAATTAAAAATTTTCTCAGTTTTGAATTACACCATAAGTGCTCAACTTTTGGCGTAATAAGAAAAAAAAATATGAATTCAGAAGGTATCTTACACATTGGCTCACCTTATGGTAAGTGGTAAGATTATGTTACCATAGACAAACGCGATTCAAGACGTTAACACCACTCCCTATCCACAAAGCGTTGTCAATCATCGCATCTGAAATGTTATTTCTCCTGTACCTTTAATAATATGAGCTCACTCTTCACACCAAAGCCGATGGCCCAGTACTTAAAACGCGTGTATCTTAACCGATGATTGCGGACTCAAATCCAAGCAAGCACCACTTTTTTTTCCACTTTTCATCTCGTCTTCGGCAATTTTTACCGCAGACGAAACGAGATGAATTAAAATCAATATGATTATTAGCACACTATTATGTCACGTAAGTGACATTTACGGAAGATATCCTAAAATTATATATTTTATAAATATATCTATCAAGACAAACTTTCCTTAAACACGATTGAATGTAAGAATTATTTATTAAAGCCGTATTAGCGATCATATTTGTAACTATTTATTAGTGAAGAAAATGGTATGATATACAAAAAATATTACTCAGGAAAAATGTACCTTTCTAACATTGAATATATTTTTTAAGTTTCATAGAATACGTACAAATAAATTTTACCACTTTATAATATTCGTACAGATAATCTCTAATTCTTGTTTATTTAACACTTGCCTTAAAATTATTAACTCATTTTTATTCAAATGATATATTAATTTTAATATTGGACAACATCACATACATTACTCTGATCCCAATGTAAGTAGCTGAAGCACTTGTGTTATGGAAAATCTGAAGTAACGACGGTATCACAAACACCCGGACCCAAGACTACATAGAAAATTAATAAACTTTTTCTATATCTTAGCCGGGAATTGAACCCGGGACCTCAGAGTAGCGTACCCATGAAAACCGGTGTACACTCTACTCGACCGTTTGAATGGAGGTTGTCATTTTCCTTTTCATGATTCCCTTGATTGACGCAATTAAACATTTCGGCTTCCGATACTTTCATATTCACCATCCTTTCGTGCTTATACCTACTGAATGCATCTCGTATACCTTAACACATAACGTGCCATTAGCAAAATGTGGAAGGATGTAGGCATAACGGCGGAAAGTGTTGAGAGCAATCAGACAGCTCTCAACGAATGCCATGGTTTTTTTTTCTTTTTTAATACGGAGCAGTGAGTAGTTTTCATTTATGTTGAATTACTTGTATTAAACTTTTGTTTCATTGATAGTTATATCTTTAAAAAATATGTCTGTACATACATTAGTCTGTAAAAAAAAATACACATTAATAAATTAATTGTAATCATCGATAATATCTTATTAACTAACCTTAAAATACACAAATATATCACTTGGAGATTAAGTTATATGCTTAGAGGTTTTTTACAAAATAAATTATTTATAGGTACTTAATTTTTTTTCCGTAGGTGTTGCGTCCGTTTATTTGTTTCATTGAAAAGTAACACTCAGTAAATATGATTACTGGTGATTTAAATTCATATTTTATGGGAAGATGGATTTTGGAGGCGACGGTTGAAAGGCGTTTCTCTGTTTTAGAACTTGCATTCTTTGGTTCACATGAGTAACTGAACCATGGCTTCTAATCATTAAATTCTGAAGATATTTAACAAGAGACCATCTACAAGGTATTAGAAACAGTACTATTAAGTACAGTTTTCACTTTTAACTTATCTATGTAATTTATTCGTATACCAGTGTGTGATTTGACTGATTGCACGAGATATATATCATCTGAAGTAAAGAAAGAGTAAAAATTTATTTATGATTCTTAAAATTATATTGACGTAGTAAAAAGTGATTTAAGATTCTTAAAATTCTAATGTCTTATCACTACGTAGTATAAAACAAAGTCGCTTCCCGCTGTCTGTCTGTCCCTATGTATGCTTACATGTTTAAAACTATGCAACGCAGTTTGACGCGATTTTTTTAGTAGATAGATTGATTCATAGGAAAGATTTATTACGTATAATATTTGCATAATATAGTAGAAAAACACTGATAATTTTAGATGTTTCTAATGCGATGTCGTAAATAAACACATTTTTTGCGCTTACATTGCAAATGCTGTCCGAACCCTATGAGTTTGATCAGAATAATGTACTTGAACACCTTAAAAGGTTCTATAAAAAACCACAATAACCATTTTTTATCCTATAACATTTACGAAGTCATTTTAAGCAATAATTCTAATCCAATTAACTACATTGTGCATTTAATTTGTGAGCCGAGATGGCCCAGTGGTTAGAACGCGTGCATCTTAACCGATGATTTCGGGTTCAAACCCAGGCAGGCACCACTGAATTTACATGTGCTTAATTTGTTTATAACTCATTTCGTGCTCGGCGGTGAAGGAAAACATCGTGAGGAAACCTGCATGTGTCTAATTTCAACGAAATTCTGCCACATGTGTATTCCACCAACCCGCATTGGAGCAGCGTGGTGGAATATGCTCCATACCTTCTCCTCAACGGGAGAGGAGGCCTTAGCCCAGCAGTGGGAAATTTACAGGCTGATTATGTTATGTTTATGCATTTAATATAGATAAATATGCCCCATTACAGTATGTAATTTAAATGAATATTTTCGAAGATATTACAGATTTAAAACGCAGGCGCATGGCGGTTTGTATTGTCCAATACAAAAAGCTGTGAACGTTGTACAAGACATTCTGTAGTATATTTAGTATCAGCATTGCAACCGTGCGAAGCCGGGGCGGGTCGCTAGTAGTAAATATAATCACTACTGATCCATTGCCTTGTCTGTCTTCCTTAATATATAAATAAAAATAAATATATAAAACGGATAATTTTGTAAGAAAGAAAACTTTAAAGCACGAAGAATTATTACGCCATTAAATGAAAACTTTAACAGTGTATGGAGATGAAACTTCAGTCAAGATTATGCTTACAAAGTTACCTCAACTGTAAAGTAATTAGCACACTATGTAGCTAACTAACAAACTACAACATCATTATGACTAAATAACCGTCCTGACTTCACAAGGGGACAACAATTTTTAGATTGAAGAACAAACTTAAAAATATAAATGCTTATTATTTTTTCGGATAGGTAAGTTAAAATTCTCGCCTTCCTCTCATATAATAACATATAAACATTTCTATTGAATCACTCTGTTTAATGATGAAAAGCGCATTAAAATCCGTTGCGTAGTTTAAAAGATCCAAACGTACAGACGGCGAGAAGCGACTTTTATTTTATACTTAGTAAAGCATACATCATTCAAATAAAATACTATGTGTTTTTTCGAATTCGCTTTTTTCCTTAACAAATAAATATCATGATATAAGATATACATTACAATGTTAAAATATATATATATGATAAAAACTTAGTTCGTTCGTTGATTTTAATGTTTGATATATATTCATTTGCATTTAATTAAACTACACATCAATCCGCACTGGAGCAGCGTGGTGGAATATACTCCAATCCCCAAAAAGGAGAGGAGGCCTTAGCCCTGCAGTGAGAAATTTAGAGACTGTTAATGTTGTACGCTATATGCCTTTTTGATGTTTGCCTTTAAATTTTTCAGTCAATATCTCATAACAATTTGACTTCCGGTTTGTTTTATAGAATAGCTAAGTAAGTGTTATTATTAAAATAAATTCGATACCATTTCTATATTTTCTCTTCTGTGATTATAAACTACGTACACCCATTAGCGAAGGAAGTACGGGTAATGGGAAGTGTCGAGGGTCGTTGGTCTGCTTTCAACATACCGTTCTTGACGTTTGAGATTTCAGGGTAGTTTAAGGCGATGCAAAGTGTTACTAAGTTGAATAAATGTTACGGTATACTTAAATTTACATTATATATATACGAAATAGTTAAACAAATATACTAATAAACGCGGTATAGCGGTTGAATATGTAACGTCACTTTCGAAGAAGTATTGTGTACTGTACAAGTAAGGAGATAAGTTTGAATAAACTTACTAATGATACTATGATATTGAGGAGATAGAGGGATTGCTAGATATGAGTTCAATATGAGTAAAAAAATTGGGATATTTTAAGGATAAAAAGTTGCTAAAGAAGAGTATTTTTTTTAGAAGCCGCTGTCCATCAACATACCCTCCCCCCTCCCCAACGTTGCTGCTCAAGGTAATGTTTTATCCTTCATATCTGAACACAACACAAAGTTTCGTCATTAACATTTTTTGACGACAGATTATCCGGTACTGAAAAACTTCTCTAAAGTAGCTCATTTATCCGCATTATAGTACCGAAGTTATTAACAAAATTTAACATAATTGTATTCTAAAAATAATGCGTTACCATCATTGCCTCTGCGTCCATTAATTTTTCGTTTCGATACAGAATTCGATTGCGAAATGCATGGAAATAAATATAGATGCAGAAAATTTCAAAAACACAATAAAATTGATAGTATTTTTTTGGAAAATTTGTTATATTTTGTAAGAAGTACTAAAACAATTAAAGTTGTTATTTATGGTGTTAGCAATGAGGTACTGCAGGGCTATTGTTGTTTACAAAGAATCCTGTATTTAAGCTTAGGCTTCGCTAACGTTTTATTCTCCAACGAAATACTTTAAAAGAAAGGTAAAAATAATACTAACCACTAACTTTTAATATTACTAAATGTCATACATAATCTTCTATGTCCATTTTACTTGGGGGGTGGTTTAATCAGCTCTGGATCAATTTTTGCTACCATGTATTTTAGGCGCGATGGATGGCATAATCATTCTTCGTGTCATATTATCTTATTACATGCCAGTAATTAACTAATGCAGAAGTAATATGACGACCTCCGTGGTCGAGTAGGGTGTACACCGGTTTTCATGGGTACGCCACTCCATGGTACCGGGTTAGATTCCCGGCCGAGTCGATGTAGAAAAAGTTCATTAGTTTTCTATGTTGTCTTGGGTCTGGGTGTATGTGGTACCGTCGTTACTTCTAATTTTCCATAACACAAGTGCTTTAGCTACTTACATTGGGATCAGAGTAATGGATGTGATGTCCAATATTTATAAAAAATTAAATAAAAAAATAATGTCAAATCGAAAATTTGACCTAACCTAATGAAAATCTTTTGACCAAGTTATTAACATTCTTAATAATAATAATTGTTTAATGTTTAAATATAATCCTAATCTAAAAAACAAGCAAGCAAGTCTATAAATTTTAAAGAAAACTAACTTTAATTCAAGTATCAAAGAAGCGGTCTAAAAGGAATGTAATGTGGCCAGCGTTGGGACCTAGCATCATTCGTCTTTCTAAGCCTGATTTAACGTCGGCAGGCGTTACTTGGCTTTTTGCCAAGGGTGTGAAGAGTAGACTTAGTTGATACACTATAATCTATTTAGTGTGGATTTTAGGGTGACAGTTTTTTTTTAACTTTGCAAAATGTTTTGTTGGTTAAGTAAATTAAAAAGACTTTTAAATCATGTCACATATTTTTGAAGAAACGTTTAATATTTTTGGAGTACGTCAAAGGATGGATATCAACAGTTAGTACAGTGGAGTTAACTGGCAGATAAAGAAAAATGAAAGCTTTATACCCAGACGAACCTTCCTCCCTTTCTTTCTCACTCTGTCTCTTTCTATTTAATATAACATTATTTGATCAATTTTTTTCAAATAGGGTTACTGTTTTAATTCACATGGGGTTTTAAGAAAAAAATATTTGTTGACATTTATACATTATACCTTGTTAATTTATATCATGGTGTCTGTTATCTGAACGGATTATGAACCGCTCATTCAGTATTCAATACAAGGGCATTGACGTTAGGAATACTTAATATAAGACAGATGCTTATATGTATCCTACTTCTAAGAGGTATTTAGGACATTTAGTTGATCACCGACTATAAAAACCAACGGTAACCTCTATTATAGTGAGATATTATGGGATCGCTTGTACGTATCGCTTTAGCCAGCAACGGATGAGAGTTTAAGTGAAATGGGCATTAAATAACTAACATTATCGTACTTCGTTTGTATTTTGGATAAAATGGGGACATGGAGAGTTAGCGGAAATGTTAAAAAAGGAAAAGATATTGACCAATTATTATCTCGGCTACCAATCATAAAGTTTATGGTTGAGGTTTTTATTTTTTTCGAAAGTTCTCACAACCTTTTTATCAGACCGACAACTAAGTTCAAGATACCCACCTGGATATGAAACACAGTTTGGAATAGGTACTTTTAGCTCCCTGTAGAAACGTCTAGCGTTGAGTACTTTCGTTTAAAACTGTAATAAAAGTGTAAAAACGCTTAAAACTAAAGGACATGATCTCGAGTTTTCAGACATATTATGGTCTGTAAAATTCATGTAAGTGTCGTGGGGCGATTGTAGGACTCCTGCCTCCTTGTATGTTTATTGGTATACTTTATCAGACTACCTTTTTAACGGATTTGCTTATAGTCAAAATGAGTTATGAGAAGTGAAAAAAGAATAGTCCGTTAATGTCGCACTTTTTGGGAAAAGTTTCTTCTACAGAATGTTTGGAGACTTCGCTACTACAGTTCACGTTGATGGAAATATGTGGCAGATTTTCATCCGAAAAGTGCAAGTTTACTTTCACTAAAAGAATTATAGTATATAACAAATAAATTAAACTTAAGCGTGTGACATTTTCACATGCTGTATCTACTTGCGTAAATCTTGAGATACATCACCGAATAATACATTTTACTATAGGTACCCTAAATGTTTATAATAATAATAATAACCTCCCCGTGGGATCACCTTGTGGTGGGGGGGGGGGGCGTTACGGGAAGCAGATACAATAAATAAGGTTAACCATCTATAAAACCTACCCCATTAGATACAAATTTACAGTGGCTTAAATCTGACACAAATACTACCTTCCTACTAACGATCCCGAAATCCTTTTTATGGAGAAATGTCTAAACGAGTATACAATTTGCGGCCGCTATCCGGGGGTCGCCGGGGCACATCTGGAACCGATGCGGGATGTGACAGCATGCGATCCATCGGCGATGAGAGGTTGAACAGGCGGGCTTCCGTCGCAAAATCTATTACAGCCGGTAACAGTTCCGTAGGAACATCTTATCGATCTCCACCTTCCACATCTACAAGCAATACGTCGCTCGCGAGTGTTGGACAGGAGACACTATGTCGAACAACTTATGCCCACCGTTAGCACTAAGCGCAAAAAATGGACGCAAGATATGAATGAGTTCATACTGCGCACTTATCTTTACCTTACTAACATGGAAACAGATATCGTAGCCTATTTATCACCTTTACATACAAAATTCCTCGAAAAATATCCTCATATGCAAGTTAGCCGACAACGCGATGGCGATCAACGACGAGCCGTAATACGAAACAAATTGCTGGCACAGAATACAATTTACAAAAAATTACATTCATTCATCCATTTTTGTACAATATCATTAATAGTTTTATTAAAAGCCCAGAATGAATGCCAAATTATATAACAACAGGAACCACATATATGATACCAAATGATAAATCCGACTATAAAGACTCATCCAAATACAGACCTATAACCTGCTTACAGACAATATATAAAATCATATCTTCATGTTTGACTCAAGAAATATACAATCACATAGAAAACAATAAAATTCTCACTGAACAACAAAAAGGCTGTAGAAAATTTAGTCAAGGCTGTAAGGAACAATTGATAATTTATTCTGTAATTTTAAAACAAGTTCAAATACAGAAAAAAGATTTACATACTATGGACATTGACTATAAAAAAGCGTTCGACTCAGTACCACATTCCTAGTTGCTACACGTATTAGATATTTATAAAATACACCCACAAATAATATCTTTCTTCCAAAACACAATGCTCAATTGGATTACTAGACTCAGGATCAATACCCGGGAGGAACTAGTAGAAACCACACCCATAAAAATTCAACGAGGTATTTTCCAAGGTAACGCTCTTAGCGCCCTCTGGTTTTGCCTTGCTCTCAATCCACTTTCTAATTCATTGAATACAATGCATGAAGGATACCAGTTAGATACACCAACAGACATACAAAATATTACACTAAATCATTTATTTTATATGGATGACATTAAACTTTATACTTCTACTCAAAAACACATAGAGATCATAACAAAAACTATTGAATGGTTTTCACAGGATATTTGTATGGTATTCGGTATAAACAAATGTAAATTCAGCTCAGTAAAAGCAGGCCAATTTGATAGATACAGCTATTTTACAACAAGAGGCGCCCAAATCGAACCATTAGATGAAAATAAAACTTACAAATACTTAGGTGATTATTTATTATATAGGATGATCAATCAAAGCAAATTTTACAAAATGAAACTAAAATGAAAATTGTACAATAATTTAGACATAGAATAAACTCTACTAAAATCTAATTTAAACTCAAGAAAATTAATAAAAGCCATCAACAGTTTCGCTATAACCACATTAACATACTCTTTTGCTATTATTAAGTGGACAAAATCTGATTTAAAGAAATTGAAACGTACATCAAACACGACTATGACAAAGTACAGAAAACATCATGCCCGCTCATGTATTAAACGTATAACACTTCCTAGAAAAGATGGAGGTAGAGGCCTAATTGATATCGTAAATCTTCATAATAAGCAGATAACCACATTGCGAGAATTCTTCCACCATAAAGCTACATCATCAATTTTACACAAGGCTATAGTAGAAAACGATAACAGATTTACCCCATTAAACTTGAAAGACAATAATATACAGAGAAATGAAATTTTGACTGACAGACAAATGAACATGAACGAATGGGCCCGGACGTCTCTGCACGGAAGACATTATTAGAATTTGAACCTACCTAACGTCGACAAATTAGCGTCGAATGAATGGCTCAATCGTGGTGTGCTCTTCCCTGAGACGGAAGGCTTTATTATAGTAATACAGGATCAGGTTATTGAGACACGCAACTATCAAAAATATATTATGAAAAATTCCACCTTACCGACAGACGTGTAGGCGATGCAATAGCTCTTCTGAAACAATACAACACATTACTGGTGCATGTAAAACAATAGTTCAAACTGACAAGCATATGCATGACCAGGTTGCATATATAATACACCAAAAACTAGCTTTAAAATTTAACCTTATAGATCCCAAGAATCGTACAGCTTACTACAAATATAAACCCCAAACAGTTTCAGAAAATCAATCCTACAGATTATATTTTGACAGAGCAATTTTAACCGACAAAACAATACTTTACAATAGACCTGACATCACTGTTATAAATAAAACTGGCTACATTATAGATATTGCAATACGAAATACTCATAATTTACAGAATACCGTATCCGAAAAATTAGCGAAATACACAGAATTAAAAGATGAAATAACAAGAAATTGGCATTTACAAAAAGTAACTTTAGTACCTATAGTTCTTTCTACTACAGGCATCATCCCGCAACAATTTCATCAGTCGCTTAAGCGCTTGACTTACCTTCACATACATTTATTCAATTACAGAAAGCTGCAATGCTGAATACATGTAGGATAGTACGAAAATAATATTACATTGCCAAACCATCGCAATAATTAAAATTTTAGATTAGGACCCAGATGATGCTCACTTGACTTTGGTCCGTGATCATTACTTACCGGTGTACACCGAGATTTGAAATATTTTATATTTTTAGATATTATTATTACTACTAAATATATATTTTTTTTTAAATCAACAATGTACGTTGTTCTTATAAGAAGCCGTAGTTTTCTCGAAATATTTATTATCAAATCGTTTTCTATTTTTAATGTACAATATTTTATTTAATGTTTTTTTTTTGGAAAAACATATTGTACCGGTGTTAGCGTTACGTTTAAATTACAATTGTGTAAAATGACCATTCAAAATAGCTTGTAAAAGCCTACATGTTTGAAGTATATTTTGATGTTGTTAATTTTATATAATAAACCGCTGTATATAAGTATATTATATCTTGTTTTAAAGCTCATTAGCCAAGGTTTCTCCCAATGACAGAATTTCCCTAAAACCGTCCAAACGCTATGCAAAAATCTTTAAAACTTTTCAACGTACTTGTATTTTTAAAAGATAGCTGTTTCGTATTATAGTTTCATATAAAAGTCTGTCTCAAGTGCGCCTCCACAAAGGTACCCACCTTGACTAGAAGGCGCCAACATAATGCTTTCATTTGTATTCTCAGCGTCTCACCGGGATCTCCAGACAACCGTGGAAATGACCGACGTTCCGAGTACGGTTTTTCTAATTTTAGTACGGTAAAATAATAAAGTAACTACGTAACTTGATATATAATAAAAGTTTACGTCATCCTGAATTTGGTCAGAGTTTATGATGTTAACTATATAAAAATATATTTCGTTTCTAATAATATAAGTATACTGACGTTCAAATGGAACAATTGATGGTAAGTAGTTATTATTATCATCACCATGGCGCTGTAAGAAATATTAACCATTTTTTAAATAATTAATGCATCAACAACTATGGAGAGCTAAGATATTTTCTCCCTTGCGCCTGTGAATACTGGCTCACTCACCCCTGCCAAACAGCAAGACTTACGTATTGCGGTTTGGCAGTAGAATAACTGATGATTGGGGCTTGCACAAATACCTACCACCAAGTAATTTTAACCGCGATTTTCGTTAAGATCTCAATGTTCTATCGCCTGGCCATCTTGACGCTCTGAAATAAGATTTTATTACGGAATAAAATGTAATATTATTGTCTAGCAGCGCAGATGAGGAGAATACAAAATACTTATTTCTGTTTCACAAGAAATTTTAATTTCAGAACGTAACTTTCCTTACAATTTTTTGTTTTTTTTTTTTTTTTACAAAAACATGGTCTTATAAATACGATAGATTTTGGTGTGAAAATAAATAAATTTCCTATGACGTATAACGCAACGAAATATTTGACTTAAAACAAGTTCGATGTCAATTTTTAATGAATGCGTAGTAGTAATTAATTTTAATAACTTTTAGCCATTGTGTACAGTAGTAATATATAGACCACCCTATGTTAAATTATCGACGTCCAATAAGATTTTTTTTTTGCTGTGTTTTTACATCGGTCATCTCACACACACTAACGGATATTGTAAGCAAGAACATCACGCACGTCACGCTAATGCAAGCCGATCATTTAACTGGTAAAGCACGCATTCGTCAGTAAATAGATTTTAACGTTTAACGCAAGTGAAATTACACGGAGCTAGTTTTTTGTATTAAGTATATATTGCATTCACTGCGCTCGAATTGGCAGGCATCCCAAGCTATTCAGTCTAAAGAGGCGATGAAATAAGAAATTATGATTAATATATATAAATCAAGTGCCGCCTGAGTCTCTAGTAGTCCCTATCAAAACTTAGAGAGTTTTTTTAATGATTAGATGCGATACTCCAATTAAACTTAAAACTAGCCTGTGTTAAGAGAGAACAGGATCGATCCTGCGATTTTTACATCGCTAGGCGTTCCATACACCGGTGGCGGCGGTGTATGGTTCACCATTGATCGATTTTTATCCACAGGTCATTATTAATGACCAAAAGTATAAAAATATTTCCATAGCAGCCTGCATTTACCCGTATGAAGATTCCGATTATTAAAAGTACCAAACAGTAAGGGGTAGCAATGTCCCATTGACCTAGAGAAACTACGATATCAAATCCCCTTTCGGGTAAATATATTGAAGTATTCCTTTTCAAAGAGTTCTGATCACATGGTCAATTCTTAGATGCTCACATCGAGGCTTGATAATATGTCATTTAATCCATGAACAAGAACTGCTTAGGTTCTACCAATAGAACCTTCTAAATCTTACACTTAATTTAATTTTTTTAAGTGATTCAAAGATGTTCGTTTCAGTAAGCGTTTGTCGTAAGAGTTTACTTATTGCCTCCACCAGTGACAGCTTAGTTTTTCGTCCAGAGAGTCGGAGTTGCGATTTAACAGGAACAGGCTAGCATTCTTGCCATCATACCATGCCGTCATGTTTTGTTGACAGTATTTATTTTTAGTTAACTTGAATAAATTATATTTTCATTACGACTCGAATCTAACATTGAATCTGTTTGAAAAATAAGGGAACTTAATTTGTATCACGGTTTGAGTCAGTATCGTAATTCTCACCGAGTGATTTACGAGTTTTTCCATAGTGATCTACTGTTGAGCCCATTTGTGGACAATTACCGTTTTTCACGCCCAATTTATTATGAAAATCGTTGAAAGCTACGAGCGCAACGCTGGTTGTTTCTCTTGTGGACAATTGAGGTTGCCAAATTAACTTCATATTGTATGATACTTGATATTTTGTGCATTTCAACAATTTGTATAGCAATAAATTTCCCGTCTGATAGTTTTTGAACAATTCCATTCCATTCGATTCTTTAAAATGGATATATTTTCCAATTTTGTTTACATAGAAATATCTATTGGAAAATGCTTGACTTAGACTGTTAAGGAGCTCGATGCGAATAAAATAATTGGAATATTTCAATAGCATATCCTATCCTCTATCCCTATCATCTACTATATTAAAGAATTTTATCTGATTCAAATGAGATATTGAACCTTTTTGGTTCGTCCGTGAAGGTTATGTCTACAAATATCTTGATGGTGTAGTGGTAGATTTGGTTCCAGGATGTATAAAATATACTTCATTCATAAAACATGTTTGATTCATGCATCAATTATGTTTCTTTAAATATGTCCAAAAATCCCAAAAAACGCGATTTATAAGGCATTTTCTGCCTCACACAACCACTCTGTGGAACCAGCTTTTGTGGTCCGTTTCCGAACCTTTTTTTTTTTTTTTTATGTCATAGGTGGCAAACCAGCAGGAGGCTCACCTGATGGAAAGTGACTACCACCGCCCATGGACATCTGCAACACCGGGGGGCTTGCAGGTGTTCAGGTGTTGTGTTGCAGGTTTTCAGAAAAGAGTACGCTCTTTTCTTGAAGGTTCCCAAGTCGTATCGGTTCGGAAAAACCGTCGGCGAAAGCTGGTTCCACAGAGTGGTTGTGCGAGGCAGAAAATGTCTTAAAAATCGCGCTGTTGTGGATTTTCGGACATCTAGGTGGTGCGGGTGATATTTGGAATTTTGACGATATGTCCGAAGGTGAAATTCAGCAGCCGGGATTAATCCGAACAATTCCTCGGAACATTCCCCGTGATAAATTCTGTAGAAGATGCAGAGCGATCCAACATCTCTACGCAAAGCCAAAGGATCAAGCAGATCGGAAAGGGCTTGATCGTCGATAATTCGAGCCGCTCTACGTTGGATACGGTCAAATGTAAGGAGCTGGTACTGGGGAGCACCCGCCCAGAGGTGAGAGCAGTATTCCATGTGAGGCCGAATTTGCGCCTTGTATAGTCTTAGACGATGGGCCGACGTGAAATACTGTCCTGCCTTGCTGAGCACACCGAGCTTTTTTGATGCCAATTTGGCTTTGCCTTCCAATTGACCGCGGAACTGAACGAGGCTCGAAATATCGACGCCAAGTATTACCTAGAAAAGTGCGTACACATTTCTTAAAGGCCGGCAACGCATCTGCAAGCCTCGGTGTTGCAGATGTCCATAGGCGGTGGTAGTCACTTTCCATCAGATAAGCCTCCTACTCCTGAACAATACCATAAAAAAAAATGATGAGCAGATGGCATTCAGAAGCGCTCGCACAAAGTCACAGGTTAAAATGAAATTGTGCATTGAATACAACCAAAAGTCAAAAGTCAAAGTCAAAAATCTTTATTCAATGTAGAAGTAATTACACTTTCTTATTGATAGTCAAAAATCTACCACCGGTTCGGAAATTAACACATCGGACCAGAGAAGAACCGGCGAAAGAAACTCAGCGGGATATATTTTCTTTAAATTTCATTTTCACAAATATATAATGTACAATAATAATAATAAAAACATTTTCGTTATTTGAAACAGCTTGGAGGCGATCATCATTCCCGTGGTGTGCAATTAACTAAAAAGTCATTAGTGTTATAATATCCTTAACCAGTATACATTTAGTATACATGGTAGATTTGGGTAGAACAGAAGGAGAGCATATTCGAATCCCAAATCACAAGACAAGAGTCTATTTGCAGTCAGCTGCAAACATCAAGTATTATCAGCTAAGAAACCCATCTCAAACGTCTATTCCAAAATAATTGAAAAGTTTCTATAATACGGCAGTTTATAAAACACACATGAATAATTCATATGACATAGCGTTTAATGTCTTTGGAGATTTGTCGGGTAATCTTTTACGCGTATTTCTAACCCATATTCTGTGAAACCGTATGCCTCCGTTAGATTGATGACCGATCGTCCTTTACGGAGTCTTATCTTTTTCTAAGCTTTCTTTAATACGAAATATATATTTTCTGGGATCGTTTTTAGTTATTCCATCAACCTCAATAACAAAATAGCTATATTATCTGGTTAATATTTAAAAGTAACTAGATTTTTATGATATCACGTTAAAATTCTAGTTAAATTCTACCTAGAAGAATAGATAAGCAAATCACTAGATACTCTTTTCCATCAATTCACATAGGTATGTTAACGAAATACGCTTGAATTGTTATTCACTTCGAGTGAGAATTACCGAATGCTAACTCCACGATATTTTATAATGTTTAAAATATATTATCCGCAATACTTTTTGTTATGTTTTTTAACATTAGATTAAAAATTGATTTTCAAACTAAATGTATTTATTGCCAACCAAACAACGGACTGCACTTCTTCTTTGAACCTTCTTCTTCATCTGGCGACACGTTCGTTCGTCTGTCTTCCTAACGTTGAGTGCTACATCAGGCAGCACTAAAAGAATGAGGCAAGGATGGTTATAAGAATTAGTAAATAATAGTCGCCAATTTAATCCTGACCTCT
Organism: Vanessa tameamea; assembly: GCF_037043105.1. NCBI lineage: Eukaryota > Metazoa > Arthropoda > Insecta > Lepidoptera > Nymphalidae > Vanessa > Vanessa tameamea. The sequence goes on from NC_087325.1 coordinate 10,195,325, forward strand.
TGGCACATTATGTTAGATCCATCCAGATTAAATTAAAGCAGTCCTGCTTTTGTATTTCAAAGCCTGGCTACCCTATGTGTGCAATGCTAGAATGTTGCTCATGTGTAAAGTTTGATTGAGGCTAAGTAATTAGAGACAGGACGGACATAACAACTTGATGTCACGGTAGATTTACTATATACATACATATGTCTGTATGTGTGCATGTAACAAAAATCAATATACATTTTGATAGAAGCATGACGCTTCCTAATGGATGCCAAAATTTTAACATTTAACATTTTTGGGATTATATTTGAACGTATGCAATAACCGAGCCTTTATCAGAAATCAAAATCAAAATATCCTTTATACTACTATTTCGTATCGTCATGTGACATCATGTCACTGAGAAGAACCGGGAAAAAAGTCAGCAGTTACTCTCCACCACCATTTCATTACAGAGAATGTCAATTAAGTACAATTTAATTTATAAATGTCCGGCCTAAAAATCAACAAATACTAAGTCGACGCTTGTTTTTCTTGTATTGAGATACGCATTATTTATCCTTTTTTTTTAGACATAACCTATAATTTTTTCAATAGATAGTTTATCTTTCCTCCTCGTGATTCAATTTTTGTGAATATACACATAGTATTGTTGTAAACATCGCTGGAAGCAACTGCAAGTATACCCACTTTATTAAAAAAAATCCGACGAGAGTCTCGAGCTCCAAGATTATAAATAGACCGGTGTACGCGCGAGAGAAAAGTGGACTGTAGTTAAGGAAAAAAGGGAAGTTGTTACCTCAAAACTGGGCTCTGATTTATGAAGACACGTTCTTCTTGGGAGCGCTCCCTTGGTCTTCATACACTCGAAGAACACAGCCAAAGGGATGGGTGATATTACAGGAGAAGGATAAGTCCGTTACACAAGCTAATTTCAAAAGCGCGGCGCACTCACATAACACACGTTACCGCGGCTCACACGAGAAGGGAAGAGAAAAAGGAAGTACGTCATACGTCAAATATTCCATAGACAAATATTGCCGTTTCAATATACGCATAAACCTAAATACGCTACAAACGGAAAGCTCTTCTTTGTAGGATGAAAAGAGTTTCAATATCTGTAGCGTTACCCCAAAGCAAGATTCCGATGACGTAATACTATGAAATTAACGAAGGTATACTAATCGAGCGGTATCAACATCAGTTAGTTGTCTAACTTATCTTACCGCGTGTGCTGCGGAGCTGAGACTCCCTGTGAGGGACGATAGACGAGGATTACACTGAAGTTTTTGAGTCTAAAGTGATTCCTAGAAATACTGCAACATCAGTTACATTTAGATCACTAATGTATAGAGTTACCTTAAAATTTTGCTTTCTTATATTAGGTAAGTCATATAGAACTAAATTATTTTTTGTAAACAAACTTTGTATCAGTGATAAAGCATTGTTTACATCGTCATCATTAACACAATTAACTTTTTTCCTGTCAACTTTAAAAAGTGATGAAGTATCATCAGCTAAAAATATAATATCACAAATATCCTCTAGGACATATAACGTTCTTTCCTACACTTCCTAAAATTGTCGGGTAGTGTAAATTGATATTATAGGTAGCCCACCTTTTACACACTTTGTTTTGCATTGAGTAATCAAGTATAAAATGAATGAATAAAACGTTGACAAATATTCAATAAATATTCATTAAATTTTGCAACTACAGAGATTGCAAGCCACTTACTCACAGCGTTGATTTACTATTTGCATAAAATTATAACTTATTAGTTATCCGCCATTACAAGAGTGTTATCATTAAAGTTTTACTCAGATGTAGTACAGCATTTATTCCGTAAATTATAATTTGTCTACATATGTACATCGATACTAATATTATATATGCGAAAGTAACTCTGTCTGTGTGTTACTCTTTCACAGCCAAACCACTGAATCGAATTGGATTGAACCCCAACGAAGGACGTAGGTTTTTTGTATGCCTAACGCCTTATGACCAATTCCTAAAATGCGAGCAAAGCCTAGTTGCCTGTAAATAAGTTTAAATCTAACAATAAAACAAAATTAATATAGAAGACTTATTACAAAATGCAAGAATAAGCAGATTAAGGAAAAAACGTGGATTTATTCTATCAAGTGATATTATTCTATCAAGGCCTATCATTTTAATTGTTATATTATTTATTGGTATAGTAGCTTTAATTGAAGTTAACTTATGTAGTAATGACAATTCAGAAGTACTCCTAAGAGTCGATTTAAATAACGCATTTTTATATTGTGGTAAACAGAGACGGCTCAGGGATTTGAATTTTACCCAAAATTACGCGTAGTTGCTGAAGTAGATTTTACGTGGCAAAATTTTATTAAGAATTCATCTCATGTTCTGTGATGAAGAGAAACTTTGTGATATTCTGCAAATGACATTATAGAACTTTTACCCCAAAATAAACTTCATATTTTCTCCTTCAATTCACGATTCTATAAAATTTAATCGCAATCACCGTTTGACATTTAAGAATTGTTAAAAAATCGCTTGGAACGATGAACAGTGAGAATCATAAAATCAATAATCGATTCCAATCACAGGAGTGACCGATCGTAGCTATCACTTCTGTAGCAATCATTGATTTCCTTTGTGAAACTAAAGTAATGATATCAAGTTTCCATTTTAGTTTTCAAAGCCTGTGAGGGTTGGTTTGCAATTCTTGAACGAGGTTTGGTAAAACGTTTAACAATAAAATGCTATTTGTCAGCAAATATTCTGACATCGAAGCTTCTTTTTTAACCGCCTTCATAGAGGTTATCATTTCGGTTGTATTTTATTTATTTTTATCCTTGTTACGGCAAGAACACGGTTATTTATGAAACGAATTGTATTTTTTCTTTGTTTGAGAGGAAAACTACTTCGCCCAATTTAAATTTGAAGAAAAAACACTATAGGAATGTATTAGTTTAAATGTTTATTTTTAGATTAAAAAAAAACACGAGATATATAATAACAAAAAAAAAAAATGAGTAGAGCTTATGCGTTAGAACCCGCAAATTTCCATTAAGATTCACGCTCTACCCATTGGACCATCTTAGTTTTAAAAAATATAAATTTTAATTTACATTTTAGTGTCTTCGAATGACATTCATTTATAAAATAAACAGACAACTTTTAAAAGCAATAATATCGAATTACATTGAAATCATTAACAGTTCTTTTCGACACAGAGAAACAAATAACATAATTAAATGTTCAATTTAACGATATAACGAGCAATAAAGTTATCTCGACTTTATGTTTAGCCTTGTTAAAGATGTTTGGCATTGGTTGGCATATTCGATAATTTTGAAATTGCCAAATATGGTTATTTAGGCGAAGTTGATTTATTTCTATATCACCAACTGCTACTAGCTAGTACCAGCGGTACTTGTCTAGACTGCATATGGATAAATGGTAGATTCATACAAAGTTCCCCCCCCCCACTTCATCAGATTGAAGTTGAAATTTTCAGAATTCCTTCTAGCGTTTTTACGTCTCGAAAGGAGGAATTATGCTAAATTTCAAGCTAATTTAATCAATACTTTCAGAATACTCGCGAGTCAGTCAGTGGTATTTTGTTTATAGATATGTAGATTCACTCGGTTTTGTGAAAGCCCGTCTGGGTAGGTAGCACCCACCAAACAATAATTAGTATTTTTGTGTTCCGGTTTGATGGGTGTGTGAGCCAGTGTACAGCCATAAGGGGCAAACAACAAAGTTGGTGTATTGCGAATTTAAGGTATGGTTACGTTGTTAAAGTCTAGTAGTGATGACCACTTAGCAACAGGTGAACTATTTCTCGCTTCGCCAATCAATGACGTATAAAAAAAACAAATTACAAGATTATATTTAACTTTATATGTATGTGTGTGGAAATTGAATTTTTTACTAGTTCCAATTAAACGATTTAGGTCAAATTTTCACCATATTTTCGGTGCTTCTGAAACTACACAAAAATCCAATACACCAAACTCTCTTCTTTTTAGTATAGGAATTAAAACGATATTTGTTTTCAGAAATACCTGCTATGCTTTTAAAAATGTATGCATTTAAGATACCTATGTCATTTTACTGTTGAAAGTATCATTACTGAGCTCCTTTCTGATTCTTCTCGATGGAATACGTTCCGAAACGATAATAGCTTTTCATTGAATCTCGTAAAGTTTATTCGATGTTTTGCAAAAGATAACTAGTTTAAAGATTTTTTTCATTTGGGTCAATAACCAACCTTAAAATAAAAAGCAATCAAAATCTTAATACACTATATCCTCAGTTATTTTTGCAATCACATTTATGAATATTATATATTCACAATTAAAAATCATTCTACCTCTTCCCACATACGTTTTACAATCAGTCTTCTGCTCAAAGGTTGCCTGAAAGATATCGTTGCTTTAGCGATAAGGCCGCCTGTTGCACTTCATGTTGATCCAAATGCAATATTACACTTAAGTATTGGTGTAAAATAAAGAATATATAAATAAAATATGTTAACTTTAGTGGTTTAGTATAGTCTAGTCTCTCGCTAGTTGATAATATATTAAATAAATATAATTTTAAATTAAAATTAACAAAACTGGGTAGCTTCTTATTTGCTTGATAGTCTTTCTTTGTAGAATCTACTTTTCGAACCGGCGATATCTGTACATTTAATTTTGTAATAAGATTTGAACGAAATCGTATCGAAAAAATGTAATCCTTATTAGAATCGGATAAGGAATGACTTTTAAGCTTTCGTTAATTTCATTTGAAAACTAATTAAATTGTTGATAATCTGCCTGCAGGGTACGTTATTTTTTTTTTTTATTTAATTTACAACATCCACGGGCTCACAGTTGTCCGTGCCTTTTTTTACGTTTTACTTTTATAAATTTTGTCGTTTTTATATTTTTACTGAACATCAGCAGATCTTCGCTGGACTTCGAGCTTATCATCTTCTTGGAAGACGTGGTCCACACTGACTTTTTTTTTTATTTTAAAGTAATATATACATAATCCATAATAAATAATATATAATAATATATAAAAAATTATATATATAGTAATTCTTTTGATCCTATTTACTGCAATCCAGCGTGCCCTGCTCTGTTACGTTATTTTTGTTTAAAAAATATATGTATATGGTGGTAGAGCTTTGTGCAATCCCCTCTGGGTAGGTAACACCCACATCATCATATATTGAAGGGTGAGTGAGCCAGTATAACTATAGGCATTAGGGACATAACATCTCAGTTCCCAATGTATCAATATCCATAGGAAGTAGTGACCACTACCCATCATGTTTCTAATCTTATTATCTGAATCACACAAACTGCACAACATTTCATTTTTCACTAATACACTTTACTTTGGAGACGACGTTGTTTTTAATTTTAATTATAATATAAATTTTAAAGACACTAATTTTATTTTATAATTATTTATTTTACAGTACACCTTTCTTGCACGGTATTTAGCAAACGAATGGCTGGTTTTCTGACTTTCATAATAGGTTAAATTTCGAGTCAAAAAAAAAACAAAATATTATTGAAAATATTTTTTTATCACGTAGTATTATTCGTATTAATTTCTGCTTGAATAATATAGCTCTATTATACTAATTAAAAAATAGCGGTCACCTCCACTTTACCTTAAGAGTAATTAATTCTACGTCAAAGAACTAACGCTACATAATATCTAAGTTAACCAAGTCCTTTATGTCCTTAGATAAATATTTAATAGAAGTTTTTATGTTTGTATATAAAAAGTGATGTGATATTTGAAGTTTAATTAACTTTCGTATACTTTATTGAGTCATTTTTATTTTTATTTTAAAGTTACAGACAACATCGGCCTGTGTGTTTCTCTATATTTTTTAATCATTTTGAATGTTTTTTTTATAGACATATGTGAAATATGTTGCTCAAAATTTTGGCCGATGTTAAAACGATTTTAGTAAATATTTTATTATTAGACAGGTTAGTGGGGCATGTTAATTTAAACAAAAAACACAACCTTAATTAGGGTAAATAATTTAAGATACGATTATTTCTCAGTATAAGCCTAACTCATTTAAATATATTTTATTATTCTACTGGGCCTAATAATAATCCGAATCTAATCATAAATTGACAAAGGAGCCTGTTAATTTAATTACGAATAAAATAATTTACGTCACTCTAACCTTACACTAATGAGTCTGTCTGAAGGCACTTACTCAGCAAGCTTTCTTCTTCAACATGTGCACTTTCTCTACATGGCGGAACTCTTGTGAAATCTAGGATACCTAGACGTGTTTTTAAGCCTATTAAGCTAGGCTAGTTTAAACTATGTAAGCCTATTAATGTGAAAAAAAAATACTGTTGCTTAAAATAAATAAATGTGTATTTGAAGGAACTGTATAGTTTAGTATATTTATATAAATTACATCTCGTTTTCATGTACTTAATTTGTGTTTATAATTCATCTCGTGCTCGGCGGTGAAGGAAAACATCGTGAGGAAACCTGCATGTGTCTAATTTCAACGAAATTCTGCCACATGTGTATTCCACCAACCCGCATTGGAGCAGCGTGGTGGAATATGCTCCATACCTTCTCCTCAACGGGAGAGGAGGCCTTAGCCCAGCAGTGGGAAATTTACAGGCTGATTATGTTATATGTTACATCTCGTTTTTTTTTATATAACCCAATGAACTGTTTATTGACCTTAAAGTGATCCACAGATACATTAGGTACTTAGGTAGGTAAGTCCACTGAGATCTTATGTATTTTGTAATTTCGTGTCGCCATTCATTGGTGGTCTGTTTCTATGTCTATGAGACTATGGATCTATATTTGTCCATTGTCAATCTGTGTTTGGCCAAGTTTCCGGCATGTACAAGTTCAAGTTTGATTCTAGGTGTCCGTCTCGCAATTAGACGGACGTTTGGTCAGCGAGACGCTCAACACGGGGAGTTCTATTGTACTTTTTCTCTGTTGATAAATGAGTTTGTGATTTTGTAACAAATAGATTCAATTTATCCTGATTAAATTAAATAAGATAAGAGATTAAAGATTTGATACAAACAATATGATATTTATTCTATCCTTTTTAAAATAAAAAAACGATATTCCAATTTTGTAATAGTTGCGCCCGCGGCTTCGCTCGCGTTTTAGCGGTTGTTTTCAGGTATAAGGTAAATGAAAGTATATCTTATGTCCATTCTTGAGGTTCAAGTTTGCTTCATACCAAGTTTTATGTAATTTGGTTCAATTGTTTGGCCATTAAATGCAATAGACAGACAGAGTTACTTCTGCATTTATCATAATATTAGTATAAGTGTGTAACACACTACTTATTTGGTGAAGTGACACTGACCTGCCTGAAAGAAAAAGAGTCTGAACCTCTACACACACTTGTGTAATATGAATTACGAAATGTCCTGCGCAATAGCCATCATCCGAAAGTCCCCTGTGTCATATGTGTTTATTAAAAAATTGTCATAAATTATTTTCTAAAAGCATTGATATTATTTCGAATATAAAAAATGAGTAACTTTATATATTATTTACGATGAAAAAATCCAATAAATCACGTAGCTATTGATAGATATATTTTTTTTGTCTGCAAAACTTGGCATCGCTCCACTGTGAGCCGGCTGTGTCCAACACTTGCTTATATAAATGGCTCCGTTGTAGTTTTCTTGGTGTCAGCTGTTTTCAAAGGGGTAACGGACGGAGGTCACTTTCGATATTGACACAATATTGTTTGAAATTTACGATTTGCTGCTAATAATAATTAAATTCCTGCAAGCTCCCGAGACGATGTATACTTTGTAATTAGAAACTAATATAAAATCACGGCAATTTATATTTATAATATTGAAGAAGCTATTTAATAAAAAACATATTACATATTTTTTTATTTATTTGGGGTTTTTCATACTTCTATATCAGTATATATATTAACATATTACCTTTCTTATACATGTCCCCCCTACACACTCCATTTATCTTTATTACGGTCTTCCTCTCGCCTTCTTAGAGCCCACTATACCAATACGTAGAACAACACATTATATTAAGTTAAATACTAAAATATCTTGAAAGATCGTCTTATACATTATCGTTAATAATATACTTAACTAGTTGCCGCCTGCGGGTTCGTTTAGAGATTGTTTGGCAGGTGTCAAGCACTAAAAGCCCTTGTCCTTTGGAGTTCAAGTTTGCTCCATAATAAATTTCATCAAAATCGGCGCAGCGGTTTGCTCGTTAAAGAGCAACAAAGATACAGATAGAATCACTTTGAAAAACACATCAGTTAACAGAGCCAACTGTGACATTATTTTTTCCATAAAAATACCGCATAATATCAGAACCAGAACTAAGATCTGCACTTTATTGCGTATTAAAAACGTTTGCCATCGTATCTCAGTTCAGTTACAATGAAATATAAACAAAACTAGCTTTTATTATTAGCGTGTTAAGGTTTAAACCGTTTGTCATTTCGCTCGACATGTAAGCATCAAATAACAACCGGTTTGTGACCAATTCCAAATGTGTTCACTCCGCTGAGCATTCGTGTCGGGACACACGCACCGTTAAGTTTTGTCCCAGGCTTCTCGAATTCGCACCACTGTGCAGTTCAGGTGATCTAATTTGCCACTCGTTTAAGCAATAATGGGTTCATGTTTCGACTTATTAAGAAATAATACTATGATTTATAAATATCTATTCTATAAACACATTATTTCAACAATTGAGTTTTTTTGGAAATAATTTATATTATAAAGAGATAAAATTAATTTGTTTGTATGTACATATCTCCGGAACGAATGATCTAATTCAAAACTTTTTTTTTACTTGTAGAAAGCCACACTACTCATGAGTGATATAAAGTATAAGTATAATTTATCACTAAGTAATAATGTTATCAATATTGATTTATTTCAGTAACGAGGCAAATAATCGTTGTATAAATACCTCATTCCAGGAGTGAAGTATTTATTCCTTTTTCGTTTTAGTTTCGTGGCTAAATTTAGTTAAATGTGGCGTTGTGCACAAAAGGTTACTTGTTATAATTTTAAATAGAAAGATAAGTGTATTTAATAAACTAAAAAAATAAACTATAATAAAATAAAAAAAGTTAGAATACGTAAAATTAATAAGTAAAAATAAACATTTAGTTTTTATCGATCGTACTTTCACGGTCGTACATCGTACCACGACAAGAGCGTCTGAATGATTCTAATCCATTAAAAACTGTCAAATGAACACAATTATACCCTTGTGTTACCATTGTTGTATGTAAAGGACATCATTAAATTTAAAAAAAAACTTTTATGTACGGATAAAAAGATTCCATTATTCTCGGGAAACCTCATTAGCAGTTTATTAACGCAGCCGACTTCAATGAAGGTCTTTTTAAAATTTCTCAAGGAAAGGTTTATTGACCCCTTTCCATTGAACTCGACTTGTGATATCCAATTAAAAATATGATAATTGCGAAACTGAGTTTGTTTGTTTCCAATTCAAGTTATCAAGAAGTACCTCACAGACACTTCCATCGAATAGGGGTATTTAAACGCAGCAAACTCGCGATCGAAAGCTGGTATTCAATATAGAATTATATATAACTAGCTGTTGCCCGCGTCTTTGCTCGCGTGGAAATTGATTACATTACAGAATAATTTAAAATATTACGTTAATTTAAGACCTCATTTGTGGTTCGACTTTCGTAAGCTAGATACAATAAACTGTTTACAGAGCTCACTCTCGAACAGGCTTTTTAGAGCTGTCCATACGAAAAACAGTCTTCTCTTAGGTCTACTCCGGCCATTTTAGAAATTTGACCTTGTACTTTATTAATTGTCATGGTGAAGCATACTTTAAGCGTGAACTGTACTCTCTTGGAATTAAAGGGGTATTCTGATGGTATCAAAGATTTTATCACTGTACAGTGATAACTGTAACCTATGACATTACGATAGAGAACCCTTACTATTAGTCTGGTGCCGTTGCATAATTTTTGAGGTTTTAAATTCCTCAGTAACATTATTGGCGCGCCAATCTCCTAACATAAAAAATGACGGGTTTCAAGACTAACCTATATAAAATTAAACCCCTATTTTGACCCTTAGAGGTAGAATATCCAGAAACGCTTAAATAAATATCTACTCATTTCTCATCAGTAGCCTACAAATAAAGATTAATGCTTATAACTTCAAAAATGACGATTTCGAGACTAACCTACATAAGAAATGTCAATCCCTAGGGGTAGAATATGCAGAAATGCTTAAATATATATCCACTGATTTCTAATCAGTATACCAAAAATATTTTTTCATGTTTCTAACTTCAAAAATGGCGGCGTTCCAGGCTGACTATATACGAAATATACATAACATACATACATAATCAGCCTGTAAATTTCCCACTGCTGGGCTAAGGCCTCCTCTCCCGTTGAGGAGAAGGTATGGAGCATATTCCACCACGCTGCTCCAATGCGGGTTGGTGGAATACACATGTGGCAGAATTTCGTTGAAATTAGACACATGCAGGTTTCCTCACGATGTTTTCCTTCACCGCCGAGCACGAGATGAATTATAAACAAACTAGCTGTGCCCGCGACTTCGTTCGCGTAGTTGTCGGAAACACTATCATGATTATCGTTTGATAGCTCACGTTGGTTTTTGTTATTATAATCGTCAATAAGATTTAATAATATGTTTTACAGTACTTTAGCGTAGATTATATTTTTAGTTTTATTTTCTTGTGGTAGAAGAACATACTGATTTTGCCCGCAACCCGATCTTGACAACGCGACATATAGTTGGCCGTGTGAAAAGCAGTCTTGACGTAAATCGATTCCTACGTGTTTAAATGTTTGGCCCTGTGATTTATTAATGGTTACGGCAAAAGATAACTTAATGGGAAATTGAATTCTTTTAAAATTAAAAGGTAAATCATTTGGAATCATTGGGATGCGAGGTATAAGCACTGTTTGACCAACTGCCGGACCAGTCAAAACTGTTGCAACGATCACGTTATTGCGAAGGAATTTTACTTGAAGGCGGGTCCCGTTACATAAATTTGGTGGTTTAAGATTTCTGAGTAAAATTATCGCAGCACCTATTTTTAACTTCAGGGAATGTGGTGGAAGGCCGCTCGGGTTTAAAGAATTGAGAAACTCTTGTGGGTAATGGACAGCATCTTCTTGATCCATTACATTATCAATAGATGTGTAGGTAGTTATATCGCCTGGAAGTTTGGTTAAAATTAGGTCGTTAATTTCGTCAACGCTACTATTTCTCGCCGCCAATATTGCCCTTTGACACATCCATTGGTAATCTTTATTTTCTATTTCGACGATATTAGGGTAAACTTTTGATATTAAATCCTCTATGCTAGTCACTTTTTCTCCTAAATCGCGATCAATTTCAATTTTATTTTCAGAATGAGGTACTTTTCCATCTCCTATTAAAAGTAACTTTGAAGGAAAATTTGTACTTCCTCCCCCCAAATGTGATCTCCAAATAGTTCCTCTTAAAATTACCGGTAAAGTTTGTCTAAATAAATTACCAACATCTGTGTTTTTATTGCTTATTGTTATACGGTCAATTATGACAACCCTTTTCTTAAACATAAAAGAAATATTGTACAATAGTGTACGATTGCGAATATTTTTTTTGTTAACAATTCGATGCAGGTGTATCGACATCTGGATGTAAGACAAAAGAAAAAGTCAATTGTAAATAAATAAATCACAAACAAAATTCATACTCTGCCAAAACAAACAAAACGTTCAACAGGAAATGTAATAGTAAATCTGAATGACTTTTCTTTGTCTTGGATTAGGAGAAAAGTTCATGAATTGTAATACCTGACGGTAGACATGTTTGCTTAAACACTCAATTTTGATTCCAATTTTCTGTCATTATATAGGACCACTATGTACGTATAGGGTTTAAAAAAACATCAAGAAGAAGTGTATTTATCGATAGACCAGATTTACAAATTTGGAGTATATCATATATTTACAAACCTACCTTGGCTGACACCGCCTCCAAAAATAACAATAATTTTAACTATAATATATTATCGTAATAACTTTGCTGACTTTTAAATAGTCTAAATATTTTTAATTTCATTTTACATAGTATAAATCTAAAAAATATTGTGATCATTGTTTGTTATTCATAGGTTTGTGTTAAGTTAGATTTAAAGTGTGTAGGTACATACTTATCTCCTTGCGTGGAAACACAGAATGTACCTACATATTGGTAAGTAGAATAAGTTACTTGATTATTAAGTCGTAGAATAATAAGCAATTATTTTTTACTTTTTAGAGCATATTATTTTTTTTCTCTTTTGAAGTCGGTTTTTTTTTGTCAAAATTTTTGTTTCTAAAAGATTCGGCCGAGTATCGCTAACGTGCTCCTTAGAATTGTTCCGTTCCCTTCCGTACCGTTACTTTGTCATGGATCCTATGCTCAGAACCTTACCAAACTTTCACCATAGTACCCTTGAAGTATATCCTTTATAATAAAAAAAGAATCATTAAAATTGGTTGGCACAATTTTGAGTTATTCACCTATTTATCGCGCACATACATAATGCACATTTAAGACTTATATCGTTTTCATAAGGATACCATCATCGTAACAGGATAAAATTAAAATGGGGCCCCACGGGAAGCACTACCTTTCAAACAAAAAAAAATTATCAAAATCCAGTGAAAAGTTATGAGGTAACAGACATATAAAAAAAAAATACAGACGAATTGATAACCTCCTCCTTTTTGAAGTCGGTTGAAAACAAACAATATTAACTTAAGCGTAATAAGATAAACAAACCGAACAATAAGAAGTTTAGATTGTTTCTCCTTTCGTGTTATTATTTCATAAGGTGATTATAGTACAACCGTGTTGAATATGCTTGAACGTAATAGAAATTACTTGAAATATTGAACTACTAATTTATTTGTGTAGTCATTTTAAACGATATTCACCTATTTGCTTATTTGCATAATTTATTTTCTCAGTGATGATTAATCTGCATCGGTGAAAGTATCGCTCGCCATTTTGAACTTTTTTACGTGTGTAATGTAATTTTTATACCTTATTTATACCGTGAAACGCTTGAATTGTTTACTTGCAAAGTACGAAGGAATGTTCATTGAAATTTTATCTTATATCGTAAGTTAAAACTACAGCCGATTATGATTTAAATGTAATCGATTTTAAACGATAAAAAATAATGAGCAAATAAGCTGATAACAAAACCTAATTTTGATAAATAATTTAACTATTAAGAATGTTAATTTTTTTAAGTCGTTATGTGCATTGCTACTTCGCAGAACTACACCCGCGGGTGAGAGTGGCGAGCGCGGCGGCGGGGCTGACCCGCCTCCCCCTCATCCGCCGCCGCGCCCCGCCTGCTAGCACACTCTTAACAAATAGACATATAGTGTCACGGACTTTTTTTTTATTATTAAAAGAGGAATATATCTTTCATACACATTTTTTGAGTAACTTAAAACGTTTATGCTGCGCACGCATCGAAAGTCCATAAATGTGAATAATTTTCCCCGTTTTTGCAACATTTCTCACTGTCGCTGCGCTCCTATTGGTCGCAGCGTAATGTTATATAGCCTAAAGCCTTCCTCTATAAATGGACTATTCAACAAAAAAAGAATTTTTCAAATCGGACCAGTAGTTCCTGAGATTAGCGCGTTTAAACAAACAAACAAACAAACTCTTCCGCTTTATATATTAGTATAGATTAAGCACATGTAAATTCAGTGGTGCCTGCCTGGGTTTGAACCCGAAATCATCGGTTAAGATGCACGCGTTCTAACCACTGGGCCATCTCGGCTCTATACTATATATATATATATCTATATACGAAATGGTTACCCTTATTTCACCCCTTAGGGCTAGAATATCCAGAAATGCTTAAATACGTATCTACTTATTTTTAATCAGTATCCCAAAAATAAAGTTTCATGTTTCTAACTTAAAAAAATGACGGTATTCCCTACAAACTTTCAATCCTCATTTCACCCCTTTAGGGATAAAAATCCAGAAACGCTTAAATACGTATCTACTCATTTTTAATCAGTATCTCAAAAATGAAGTTTCATGTTCCTAACTTAAACTTCCATACAAACGTTCAACCCCTATTTCACATCCTTACGGGTTGAATTTCCAAAATTCCTTTCTTAGTGGGTGTCTATTCAATAAAACGATCCTACTCACCAAATTTCAAGTCCCTAACTTTAATAGTTTACGCTCGGCAATGATGAAGTAGTCAGTCAGGACTTGTTATTTTATATACATATATATTTTTTATGGCATTGGTTGGCGGACGAGCATATGGGCCACCTGATGGTAAGTGTTCACCACCGCCCATAGACAAAGGCGCTGTAAGAAATATTAACCATTCCTTACATCACCTATGCGCCACCAACCTTGGGAACTAAGATGTTATGTCCCTTGTGCCTGTGATTACACTGGCTCACTCACCCTTCTAACCGGAACACAACAATACAGTGTACTGTTATTTGGCGGTAGTATATCTGATGAGTGGGTGGTACCTACCCAGGCGGGCTTGCACAAAGCCCTACCACTAAGTATATAGAAGAAGATAACTAAATGTATCAATAATCTGTAAATGGATTAAATTTTTTTTTTTTAATTTTAAACCATAATTTGATATTATGTGAACTAGGACTGTTTTGTTTATTTACGCAGAATTAATTACATTAAACCCTAATATGAATTAAAAATAGTAACTGTATAAATCATGACCGCGTGGAATGGTGGCAAAAATACTAACAGCATTTCCCCGTTGAATCGCAATTCCGACCCTTTGGGCTACATCCTCGCTATATCTTACTTAACATTTTCGTTTTTAAACTTTTATATCCAATCGAAAATGGGTGCCTTCTTAACACACTGTAAGAAAAAAGTACGTCAAGTCAGTTCAACAGAAGAGTTCGTCTTTAACAACGAACTTGACATTTACCACAGAACATGATCGTAAAATATCAAAAAGTGATATAATCTTTAACATTAAAAGGACACGCGCATCAAAATGGCGTATCAACATTAAAACATTTCACGAGGAATATACGAGTCGAGTAAGTTCTTGTAGAATAATACTGCTGAATTCTGTAGGAATTGTATTATTATTTATTACTACTAACTAAAACCAGCATTAACGACTTTCAATTTTTAATGTATAACAGTTAGTTAGATTGGCAAATGACCACCGGATGTCAAGTCGTTACCACACCCATATATTTTGGCAATGTAATAAATATTAGCCATCTTTTACGTCGTTAATACGCCACCAACCCTGGCAATTAAGATGCTATCCCCGTGTGCCTGTAGTTGATTATATCGAACTCTACTATCTTCCTGGAAGAAATTACGTCAATTATGGTGAACATTATTCAAGTTCCTTCCACGTGTAAGTGAGAAGAACGAACTAAAAGTCGATATTATAGTACATAATCTTCATATATAGCAAAATATATATTGAAGCGTTAACAAAAAGAACTATAACATTATGTATCCTGGGAATTCAAACTTTACTGTTATAAATTTAAGATTAATATTCCTTTACGTATTGTTTGTTAGGGATTAACACTGAAATGTTTCGTTATCTTCAAAATTAAATTGAATTTGTAATCTCGACCGCACCAATCAATCTCCTTCGTGCCTGTTCCATCCTACGTGACAGTTAAGAAGTAATTTAATTTTTTTTTATAGTTTTATACAGTATCCTGGCAACCAGTTCGAACAGGTTTTCATTTTCCGAATATCTTGTGTTAACTGATCTGCGTAATCTCGAATTACACAATTAACAATGGAAATTAACACGTAATAATATCTACTGCTGGGAGAAAGGCTCCTTTCGTTGCCAGGTGAACTATTGCGCAGTTCTGCTGCATGCTGGTAAATATCCAAAATCCAATCAGAATGGTTTCTGAGAAAATTAAGAAAAATCCAATAATACTCAATTAAAATAATAAAATACCTAATATTTTAAAGTGTATTACTAACTGAAGCCTAATCGCTGAACGGTTAAAATCGTAATATTCAATAGCGATTGCCCTTAAATTGATGGTTCAAGAATAAAACAAATTCGCAGTAGTTTCTTGAGCAGTTCCTTCAGCTAATTGGGACGTTAAAACGTTTCCACAGTCCGAACCAATTAATACGAATTAGTTCACTCTGGGAATTAATGTCTTCGTGAAAGAAAAGTAAAGTTAAATGAAGTTATATTTCAGCTAACGAATTCTGTGTCCCATATTGTAAAGTCACCTTTAGCGAACTTTTCTTAATTACTGTTCAGTGAAAATGACGACGGAATCTCCAATTATTTTGTGAGATTCTGTATTTTTAAGGAAATTACTATTTTTATAATATTTTTAGCTTTTTTATTATCGGAATATTTTAATAATTAATCTATTCTTCTATATTAATAGTATAAATGCGAAAGTAACATTGTATGTCTGTCAGTTGCTCGTTCGCAGCACAACCACTAAACCGATTTTGGTGAAATTTGGTAAGGTGTTAGGGGTGTACCCTCAACCGTGAGTGAAGTGCTATATATATATGGAATTGAAAATAAATGTTTATGAGTTACACGTAACTCATAAACAGCAAACGTGTTTGCTTTTCTAGGCCATTCAACGGATTTACGTAGATTTTGTGGCGCTCGTTGGAAGGTTTCTGGTGTAGTATTCAACTTACTACTTCCAACTTATTGGTAGTTTCGTATAATTTCTACACTTTTTTTATATAAGAAATTATGACCTTTGTAAGGTTCTGTAATCAAATAGTTCAACGTTATTTCAACGACTACGAAATTAGAAAGAAAATAAAATGTTCAAGAATGAAAACCTTTGTGCGCAAATAAGATACTCGGCATTCGGACGTGGCTGGTTGTTTTGTATTATATTTGAGTTTTAATGACTCATAAAATACACTTATAATTTTAAATTTAGATCCTATAAATATCTGATAAAAATTGTATGTGAAATTAATATCGTATCTATATGGAAGGGCAGGTCGGCCACCTAATTGTAAGTGTACATTAGTTAACTCACACTACAAATAGGAACACAACAATACTCAACAAAAATATTACTGCATTTATTATGAGCAGTTAATAAATTTAGCTTTTTAAAATCGAATATAGAGGCTTACGATCAAACTCCTTTTATCAAACTATTCAGTTCAACTTACCAAAACATTCAGCTTGACATTTAAAGAAATTTAATTTCTTTGTATAAAAATATATTAAGTGTTTAAAATCCAAGTTCCAAGTCACCTATAAAACTGTTATCTCTCTCAATACTGCAGACTTCCAACAGCTGAGGCCCAAGTGTTGTTCTTATATTGCTTATTAAAAAAATCTCCTAACTCAAGTCTTAGGACACAGTATTATAAAATACCCTCTGGACAGGAGAATGTTTCATTAAGCAGATCCACCAGGGCCTGATGGAAATTGTCAATAAAAAGTTATTGGACCAGAAGAACAGCTGCGACAGACAATTCATAACATAGGGGATGAAATATTCGCTTATAAAAAAAAAAGATTTTTTCCACGATAATATATTCGAGACCATTGTGCGGCGATTAAGTAATTGTTAAATTAAACGCTTGAAACAAATTGTGAACATTTGTCTCTTGAAACGTTTAGTTACTTTTGACAGAGTTCATTTGTAAAACTTAGATGATTGAATATTGTTTTGAAGATAGCTCCGTCCATTTACAACAGAAACATAGATATACAACAGATGTAGATGGATTTCGTGATTTTATTAAAATCCGGAGCGCAAATTTAGACAGAGGACGATAAAGATCCAATTCCAAGTGGAGCTTAATTTCAATGTTAGATTAATTACAAGAAAATGAGACTAATGGCAATGCGAAATAAGGTTGAAAAAAGTAATGTACCAAACATTCGTTTTTATACGTAATGCCCCAACTCAATTGCACTCCGTATATAATATTTTTTCACTCTCATAATCTGACGTGACGGCAGATCCATCACTGGAAATAAATTCAGGTGCAGTACAAACACCCTTAGATTGGAACCGACATTTGTTGGATCAAATTCTGCCACATGCCCACCAATCCGCACTGGAACAGCTTGGAGGAATAAATTCAGTTGTGGAATATATGTAGTTTTTATTAATGGAAGTGTTATATGTTTTGTTATAACACGGTTGAATCAAGATCATTCTTAATGATACCAGAAAAATAGACCTAATATAAATGTAATTATTATTATTTCCTGAATTGTGTTTGACCTTGAATAAATGATTTATGAGAATATTTACCCTCGAAAGTGTCGCAATTTGCTGACACGCCAACAAAGTTGGAAAAGGTGACGGATTTGATTAATTAACTGTCTTATAACATATATTCCAACAGAATAATTTACCAAAGGCACAAGAATAAGAGTCGATGTTTTTTTACGAAACTTTTTTACGTAATAGGTAGGACGGGCAAATAGGCGAACTGATGTTAAGTGGTCACCACCGCCCATAGATATTGGTGCTGTAAGAAATATTAACCATTCCTTAAATTGCCAATGCGCCACCAACCTTGGGAACTAAGACGCTATGTACCTTGTGCCTGTAGGTCCACTCAGCCTTCAAACCGGAACACAACAATTGTTTAGTATTGCTGTTTGCCGGCAGAATACCTCACGAGTGTGTCTGTACCCAGACGGGCTTGTAAAAAGCCCCACCACCAAGTAAACTGTACTAATAGTAATAAGTATTTATTTATCTTTATTTTTTATCTATTATTCAAACTTTTCACTTCCAATTTTCAACGCACTGGTGATAATACCTACTATGTTGTTTTTTTAGTTTTGAAAGAGATTGAAAAATATTAGTCTGTCATTTAAGCCTGCTAATACTATGCAATATTTTTTATTTGATCAATTAACTCCACAAGATTCTTAAAACTCTCGTATCCACTGTTGCGCTGGCTACATATCGACGATGTGCGCTCGCTTCATAAAGTAGGTAATCTTTGAACAGTTAACTGGGCTGTGAAGAACCGTTGTTTAAAAATACTTACACCGATTGATAAACTTAAAGCAACTGTAGTGTTTTATTTAATAGGTAAAGAATAACATTAAAACGTGAGTCGGCAAAGTGAAAAGCCAATGATTAATGAACCTCTTACAATGTTGATAAACGATGTTACGCCCAAGTATCTTAAAATAGACAATAAGCAGGCGATCTGGCAGGAAATTAAGGCCGTTGACATTATTGTTAAACTATTTAGGCGATATAATTAACTAATATTATTACAGCAAAAACTAATTTTAAATTATTTAAGAAATTGAGTTTTATGAAGCAAAGTCAAACTATGCTTCATAAAAGCAAAGTCACGCTGTTTTGCACAGTTTGACGCGCGTTCCGTCATTCCGCTCCTGGGGTTTACAGCATGACGTTTTATAATATGTACCTGACCTTTCTCAGTAAAAGTTCTATTTAATGCAAAATATTTTTTTTAATTGACCTAATATTTCCTGAAATTAGTGCATAACGTCTGACAATAAGAGTTTTCCAAATGAGACTGTTCATTTTTGACGTCTAAATGTATAAATTATATCTTTGCTATATCACTGTATATATACTAGACTAGAAACTGCGGCTTTACCCGCGCGAAATTTATAAAACTCAAACTTCCAACCGCCGTTTTACTCCCTTAGCGGTGGAGTTTCTTAGTGGATGTCTATACCCTATAAGGGACTTATCTGCCAAATTTCAAGTTTGTAGGTATTTTAGTTTCTGAGATTTCGTGATTAATCAGTGAGTGGTACTTTGCTTTTATATATATACATTTTGCTCGTGGCTTTTTACGCCCGTTAGGAGTAACTGACAGACAAACAGACAGAGTAATGTTGGTATACATTATTTCACTTATTATTAGAACACACGATTCCGTGCTCTATTATAAAAATCTTTATTTTTTTACTTATAACAAAAAATCTGATAACGTACATCTTGCTCTTCAAAACATCCTTAAAAATAACAACCAAGTCGGCACGAATCAGTTTGACGTCGTCCATTATTACTTTGCGACGATGTTGTTCAATTGTTTGTGAGAATTAATTTAATTGGATAGAACTTTTATGTTATCTGTAAATTATTATATATATATATATTATACTTATAAGCATTTTATTTTATAATTTTGTAAAATGTTTACTAGTGGTTAAACTTAGTTTGCATTTGACTTCCTTGGTCGAGTAGTGTGTACATCGGTTTTCATGGGTACTCCACTCCGAGGTCCCGGGTTTGATTCCCGGCCGAGTCGATGTAGAAAAAGTTTTCTATGTTGTCTTGGGTCTGGGTGTTTGTGGTACCGTCGTTACTTCTGATTTTCCATAACACAAGTGCTTTAGCTACTTAAATTGGTATCAGAGTAACGTATGTGATGTTGTCCAATATTTATTTATTATTACAAGTATTTAAAACGGGATATTTACCATGTTTTTTTTTTTATTTGGTGGAGCTCGATATTTCGACATCAAATCTTATATTTATTTATATTTATATTATTTTCATTGGCGGAAGTTATACAAAAATGTGCTAACGCTTAGTTATCTAGCAACCGCCATATAAGTTAAATGTTTAGTGACAACCCAGATTAAATTTAAAAGGTAAGTGAGCCTGAGTATAGGCACAAGGGACATAACATCATAGTTCCATAGTTTGGTAACGCATTGATCATATGAGAAATTATTAATATTTCATAAAGACCCAATGTCTATGGTTAGTGGTGAAAATTTATATTAGCCCTATCGCCTGAGCGCCTATTTATATGCCATAAAAGAAACCATCCAAAATCGTATATCTACCATTCGAGCTACCATAAATATACCAATTTTATTTCTGCGACACTGAATTTTAGACGAAGGTCTAGCGATATACAGCTTTTAAACCATAAGACAAATAAGGCAGTTTACTATCTATTTTTGTCAGACGTCTAGATTACTTTTAAAAGAACATATTCACTGCATTTCTAGAATCTTCTCTTCAAGTATTTAAAGAAGAAACTTCGACTTGCGCCTTGTTGACAATTCCGTTCTCGTTGGGTATGAACACATATTTATTTCCTTTTTTCCTAACCACGTCGTATAATTTATAACTGACCCGAGGTCTATGAAAATATTTCGATGTTGTTGGTTTTTATGTTTTCCATCACACAAACAATATTTGCAATAAATATGCTCTGCCACACGACTACAAACAAACAATTGAATAGAAAAATAGATTGACAATATTCAAATATAGTTTTTCAACACCAATTAAAATGTCCACACATAAAATATTCTAGGCAATGATTCCTGAAGTTTAATATTCACAGAACATAATTAATACCTCGTTTCGTATGGAATGAAATGAACTGAACTTATCGTTGTAGGAAGTATCTGCATCTGTCAGATTAAATGCTACATACCTTCGACCTGCGGTGGAATAGCTTATTAGAATAAGCTGCAAAAAAAATCTTCAGAGAGGTTTTTGCCTATTAGTGGGATATTTACGGTCTGCCGTTCAAACCAACGCTGAATGGTATTAATGAACGAATATTCGATTTTTGTTTCATTGTTGCTACAGTGGAATTATGAAATATGAGCTGCGTAAAAATGCACTAGAGTTGATACCCTCCTTCGTTTGTCTCGGTTAGAAGTCACCAGAATTTGTGTACGTATCTACGCGCGAATTTTCTATCCGTGCGTTGAGAGTGATGAAGCACCGCCAAGTGACTTAAGTAAGTTAAGTGAAAAAATAAATATTAAAAGATCAAATCAAGTCAGAAGAGTAGTAACTTTTACAACTTTTCGGACCTGATAGTTTTTTTTATTACATTTGTTGGCGGACGAGCATATGGACCACCCGATGGTGATTAATCACCACC
Organism: Vanessa tameamea; assembly: GCF_037043105.1. Lineage (NCBI taxonomy): Eukaryota > Metazoa > Arthropoda > Insecta > Lepidoptera > Nymphalidae > Vanessa > Vanessa tameamea. The sequence goes on from NC_087325.1 coordinate 10,217,270, forward strand.
GCCCATAAACAATGGCGCTGTAAGAAATATTAACCATTCCTCACATCGCTAATGCGCCACCAACCTTGGGAACTAAGATGTTATGTCTCTTGTGCCTGTAGTTACAATCACTCACCCTTCAAACCGGAACGCAACGATACTGAGAAATGTTGTTTTTCGGTAGAATATCTGATGAGTGCGTGGTACATACCCAGACGCGATTTCTTAACCTAAAGAACATCTTACTTCACTTGTCAACCCGGGCGTTGGAAAACACGTAAAGGCGTTGGCCCTGCGGCTGAACTATTTCCGGTCGTGTCGGTTTTGCCGTCCCATTATAAGAGTGAGGGAATAGAGAGTGCACCTGTGTTTGCGTGCACCCTTGTTCACTATTATATAGCATGCCTGCCGGCATATTTGGCTGGACTTCATCATCACTATCAATTTGCTAAGAACAATGTCTACCTTGTTGTTGACGCATTTGATATGTGATCTCAAGAAATTGTTCACCAAGTATGACGTCTATATATACTGTCCTTTTCTCTCATGAAATGAGAAGATTGAGGTTAAGTACTGTCTGTCTGGATTGTTCGATCGCTTCATCATCTAACGTCACATATGATCCCCTTTTCAGTCTATCTATTTCTTGGGGACTAAGGGGACCATACGCTGTCATGCCCAGTAGTGCTTCATTTTGAGATACTATTCGTTTGCCATGGTCAATGTAAATAACTCACAATCTAATTCAATATTTCAAATATCAAAATCAAAAGAATATTTATGCCAGATTATGGGCACTTGAATCGACCTATATTTAAAATGTATGTAAATTCTGAAGAATCGGCGTGACACTCAGCAGTCACATCTTTTCCACTAAACGTGTAGATCTTGTAAATAAATAGACAAATTCTATAAAGAGTCTTAGTCTATTATTGACTTTTTTTTAAATTTATTAACAAGTAAAGCAAATTTATTTTTTCTCAACATTCGAACAAGAACGAACGTTTCTTTTCTAAACAATTAGTACAATTAAAATTGTTATACGAATCTCAGAACAGTGTTGCTTTAATTGTTGCAAATGAAACTCACAAAGCGCTTTGTTTACTGAACTGTCCAATCAAGGGAGATCAATTAAACGTTTATTCAAAACAGTTCTGGTTAACTCTTATCAATTCGGTTATCTGATTGTTTTCGACGTGTTTAATTATTGTTTCATTTTTTACGAGCGGTCATCCGCGATGCGCTAATAAATCAATTCGTAAATTTATAATCCCTATTAATATTAAAACTATAATATTACATTGTAATATTATGGTGTTTGTTCGTTTGATGTATTTGTTTTATTAATGAGCATCATCTATGCATATATAATTTAATGTTTGTCTGTGTGCGTATGCGTTTCTATATCATCCATGATTGTGTTGAAAATTTGCACAGCTGTATTCCAAAATGACTTGAATTTTACTGTCTTAATAACGACAACTTGTAAACGTGGCTCGAATTTCATCGGATTGTTTTTTTCCGAAAGAATTATTGAAGCATTGCAAAAAATATTTACACGCTACTGTTTATAGTAATAATGCAAACTCAACTTCATTTGCATTCTTTTTTCTAATTCTGGACTTCTGGAAAAAAATATACTCGATGATAGATACATAGTAGATACAGAATTATAGTCTCTTCAGATTTTAGCATTAAAAAAAAAACTAAATTAAAAATCTAGATTTAAATCCTGAATCTGGTGTAAAGATCCTCTGCGTCATCTCAGCTCCAATAAAACAACGACATTTTAACTCGATCAGACCATCAATCAATAATAACGTGATCAGCTAGATCACGTTGTTTCAAACAAGCGAAAACACAATGAAATGCAACGTTCAAAGTAATTGTGATATGAGAAAAAGCTGTAGAATGGGACATTACTTACAATATAACAAGTTAGTTGAAGTAAATAGATTTTGAAATTTATAAACTTGCTCATTACTCGACCGCTTTGTCTAAACGTTAATTAAAATATAATATTACGTCGCTCGTTATTTATAACACATAATAGGATTCAGTTTCAAGTTTAGAAATATCGAATATAATACGTATAAGTTCAACGTCTATTACAAAAGATAAATCAGACATTTTTTAAATCTCTTACAGATCTTATGGAGTAGAAAATATACAATAGCCTGAACTATTGTAATACACTAAACGGTTTAATGTAGAACTAAGAACAATAGAAGTGACTTTTCAGTTATCGAAGACAAAATAATGAGCTGAACGAATTCATTACTTATTTAAAATACATTTAAACTTTAACAAACACGAATAAAAAAAATAGATATATTTATGACATAATTGTCAAAGTACACACTCATACATTGTGCATGTAAATCAGGCCCGTGTGGTCCTCGCACTCTGTATGGATGTGCTCGAATTTGAAGGTTGAGTGGGCCCGTGTAATTACAGATACAAGTGATTTATATCTTAGGCACAAATTTTGGTAGTATTTACTGTAAAAGAGGGGCTTAATATTTTATTTCATTTCATAACACACACACACACACACATATATAATATATATACCTTTCTAACATATTCTCCGGTCTATGACATACCCTACTCTTATTTAAGACGTGTCCGAAAAGATTTACTAAAATGTAGCGTAAGTTATCCGATACGGTCCCTTTTATATACTCCATGAATGATTTAATAGGTTTAAAAAAAAGTAAAGTAAGAGCCTGTAAATGCCATAATAGCCCACTTCTGGGCTAGGGCCTCTTCTCCTTTTAAGGAGCCTAGGTTCGGATCCTAGGTTCCATACAGGTATTTCATGTTCTTAATTTGCGTTTACAATTGATCTCATGATCGACGGTGAAGGAAAACATCGTGAGGAAACCTATAAGAACGTTATCATTTATCTATCAACCGCTACAGTCCAGCGTCATAGTGGAGTAAGCTTCAAACCATCTCCTCAAATAGGCGAGGATGTTTTAGCACAAAAGTGGGACCTTTACAAAATGTTGCTTGTGTTTGCTATTAATCTTGAGAACTTTTATTTCTCCTGCCAAATTAACTAGTTTCCCTTAAGAATTGCTGCCGGAGTCAACATTTGTTAGAAGGACATAAATGACAGGACAATATTAAGTGTTTGTAGTAAATTTTCAGCCTCAAGTCAATAGGGCAATTATTTGTGAAACGCATTAGAAGCCATGAACCCTTCGACTAATTATTATCGTTTTTATATTAGATTCCTAAACAAAAATATAATTTTTATTTTATCGTTTAATATGGATCATTTGTTTTGAAATTTGTTAACAACGCTTGAACGCATGCATGCAGAGAAAAATGGAGCGTGCTGTGAGATCTATTACTCTGGTGAGGTTGACTGGGTTAGGGCCAGGAGATCGCTTGGCGTGATGCTGATTATATTATAACACTTGTATATATGTGGTCTTTGTATCATAAATACCTAAACTTATAAATTACCAATACTATATGAAAAGTAAATTGTTATATAAAACCTTAGTAAGTATTTTATTTATTTCACACACAAAACAAATAGCAAACTATAGCACACTAATGAAGCAAAATTCCGTTATGATACTGAGTTGATTTTCTCCTGGTGCGTATCCGCAATATTTAGTAAATTATTTTAGAATATATGTTTTATTTTATGAGCCGAGATAGCCCAGAGGTTAGAACGCGTGCATCTTAACCGATGATCACGGGTACAAACCCAGGAAAGCACCACTGAATTTTCATGTGCTTAATTTGTGTTCATAATTCTTCTTGTGCTCGGCGGTGAAGGAAAACATTGTGAGGAAATCTGCATGTGTCTAATTTCAACGAAATTCTGCCACATGTATCATCCACGAAGGAATAAGCTCCTAACCTTCCCCTCAAAGGGAGAGGAGGCCTTCGCTTAGCTGTGGGAAATTTACAGGCTGATACTGTATATGTTTTATAAACACAAGAAGTATTAAAATAAATCACTTAAAATATTTTACGACCGCTTCAAACTCTATTCTTTAAATAAACGAACAATTATAATATATTACATATAAAGATAAATTTAAATAATATGTTTTTTTTGTTTCAGGTAATTTCGCGTAATCAAGCTTGGCGAGATGGCATCTGTGTCCAGATGTTGGGATAAGGGATTGTGTTATAATGACTATTAATTCTATTCTGGTATAACATTCATTTCGTCTGGACGCCCTGGCGTTATGCCATCCCGTGTTTATTGTATATTTTGGTTAAAATATGTTATCATAAATTATATAAATTGGCCTTATGTACTTATAATAACAAAATGTTATTTTGATGGTCATTTTAATTAAAAAAAACCTACACGATTAAGTAAATGTTTTAAGTTACCATTTATAAGATATTGAAGTTTTCTGACGCAATAAATTTAAATATGGTTTAATCAACATGCATACTCAAGTTAGGGCCACCAAGCGCCTTAACACAAAAACGTTCCAGACGATCGTAGAAGTCAAAACTCTATTAAAATACAGTAACTTTGAGGTTAGTAAATAAGAGTTAAACGTTAAAGTTAATTTCTAGTTTTAGATATTTTGTAATAGTATATCACAGCAGTTTATAAAACAAAAACTAATGTCTCGTCGGTCTGTCTGTTGAAACGTATCTAATGAAAAAAAAATATTGATAGAATTTTTAAATATATTGTGATATCATATTTATGACACAATATGTAAACAAACATAAAACATCGATGTTTTTTATTGTATGAATAGCATATAGGCCACCTGATAGATAGCGATCTACCCAAATATTGGCGCTATAAGAAATGTATACTATTATTATTATACCTAGATGTCCGAATATCCACGACAGCGCGATTTTTAAGACATTTTCTGCCTCGCACAACCACTCTGTGGAACCAGCTTTCGCCGGGGGTTTTTCCGCACCGATACGACTTGGGAACCTTCAAAGAGCGTACTCCTTCCTTAAAGGCCGGCAACGTACCTGCAAGCCCCCTTGTGTTGCAGATGTCCATGGGCGGTGGTAGTCACCTTCCATCAGATGAGCCTCCTGCTTATTTGCCACCTATGAAATAAATCCTTACATGCGCCACCAAACCGATCTGCTTGGATGCCGCCAAGCAACATTCATTTGTATTGTTTTATTCCGGTTTGAAGGTTGAGTGAGCCAGCATAACTACGGTCCCAAGGAACTTACGTTCCATCTTAGCTCTCAAGTTTGGTGGGCGGTGGCGCATTGAAGCTGTGAGGAATGATTAAAATTTCTTACATCATCACCATGTGCGGTGGTGACTACTTACCATCCGTTGTTCCATTTGCCTACCTATTTCATATAAAAAAAACCAACCTTGGGAACGAAGATGTAATGTCCCTTGTGCTTGTAATTCCACTGGATCAGTCATCCTTTAAACTGGAATACAACGATATTAAATATAACTTGGCGATATGCTCACAATGAAGGTTACATAAATTAAAAACTCCTTTCCTTAATTGTTACTTAAAACATTCAAACGAGAAGTCCCAACTTTCCTAATATTAGAACAACTACAGCCAACGAAAATAATTTTACACGAAAACATGACTTCGTAGCTGCACCGTGAAATAATAAATGCAATTTAATAAAAGTTTCGACGAAAAAAATGCAGGACGATAAAGAATTCTATCCGCAAAAACGTTTCCGGTTTTTCGTTATTCAGTTACGAATTCCTCACGGTGGACAACATTTTTCTTTTGAATTTAGCATTCTTGCTATATTTACTTAAAATTGTATGATTTTTTTTAACTGTAGTCCGGCTGTGTGAGGCTTGTCTGTTCATTCAAAGTTATTATACCTATAGTGTAGTAAGCGTGGACTTAATGTTTATTGACTTCCAGGCATGATATGAAAAATAATAATCTGACATGCTCTGTAATTAAAATGATGGGAAAGAGTAACTACTGAGTTTCTTGTCAAACCGTTGGTAGCTTTAAATTTAATTCAACAGTGTAACATGACCATTCAAATGTGTTTTTATGAGCCTACTTAAATAAAGATTTTTTAATTTTCTATTCGAACCAGAATAGGACAAAAGCCAAATAAACAAAATCTGAATAATCTTAATTAATTAGTTAAACTTAGTTAATTTAAAAAAACTTTAATAAACAAATAATTATGCAAGCCTGTCTTGTGTTATACATATCTGTGTGAACTTCAGTAGAAATGACTTTTAGCGTACTGGACGAGTTTTTATATAAATTGTGAGTGTTTTGGGTCAATGGTTCGCTGAGATCGTATGAGATATCTCCATAAAGGTATGTCTGTCTAAGTACTTTCGAGAAAAGTATTTTTGAACTTACGACAAATAAAATAAATTGTTCTAGAACAGTTCGTTTAAAATTGTAAATAAAGAGCCCTTTAATGCTCCACTGATGGGCAAAAGTCTCCTCTCCTCTTCAATATATAGCTTGCAGCTTCCACCACGCTGTGACAATATGGGTCGGTGGATATGACTGAATTTCATACGACTCATATAGATTTTCCTAAGCTGTTTTCCTATAGATTAGAAACACAAATAAAACATGGAAAATAAGTGTTGATCGTCCGGGTCTGAACCCATATACTTCAATTAAGGTTCACCTTTTCTAATTATTCTATCCATCTTGCCACAATTATATATTCTTTAATATATCTGTGATAAAACTTTTCAATATCAGTATGACGTCAGAGTTCATATTATTAAAATATATTTTTGTGGCCTTAGATTAAATTCATTTTAAGAGCATGATTAGGAAACTTATAACCGTGACCCTTTGAATGAAGAGATTTTTACTTAAGTATTGAAAGTCGTTACCTGGAGCTAAATAGGTGATTAGGAAATACAGACGGGTGGAAAAATGTTAATAATTTTTTTTTTTTTTAAATTATTCTTCTTTAGTTTTACGTAATACATATATATTTTTTTCTTAGTCACAGGGCCTTTTGTAAGGCCTTCGGGGTAGCTACCATCGGCAGTAGGTACTTAGTATTGTTATGTTACGATTTGAAGGGTGAGTCAGTGTAGCCACAGGCACAAGAGACATAATATCAGTTTCCAAATTTGGTTGAAATTTCTCACCGTGCCAATATATGGGCAGTGGTGACTATTTACTATCAGTTGGCCAATTAGGCTACCCGCCTACCTACGCTATAAAAAGAAAGAAACAAAAATCGATTGTCAAACACGGCGAAAAAAATACTGACGTGTTTTGTTTTTGCCTATTTATTTAAAGATAATTTTCTTTTAATCATTGCGAGCGCAACCCACTCACACTTTAAAATACAATCGTCCAATGACGATTGACATTAATGTCAAATTATTTAGGTAATGACATTCCATGGAGGATTATTAATCAGGTTTCATTTCAGAAAATGATGTTTTGAATGTAAATCTTCTATCACGACATGTTCCAATATTAGATTATAACGAGAGCGCCAACATTGCAAATGATAACTTACGTACTTGGTGGTAGGGTTACCCACTCACCCTCTAAACTTTCTGATACCTACCGCAAAAAAGCAGTACTCGGTATTGCTGTGTTCCGGTTTGAATAGTGAGCCTATAATATTGAGTAACTACAGACAAGGACATAACATCTTAGTTCCCAAGGTTGGTGGAGCATTGGCAATGTAAGGAATGGTTAATTTTTCTTACAGCGCCATTGTCTATGGGCGGTGGTGACCACTTAACATCAGATGACCGATTTGCTCGTCCGCCTACCTATATCATAAAAAAAACAAGAAACAGTACTATAGAATCATTTTAAATGTATAGGACTTGTAATCAGATCTGGAATGTCATTACCTAAACAATTTGACTTTAATATTAATCGTGATTGGACGATTGTAGCCGATGACACTATTGGCAACCAATGAGGATACAGTATTTTATAATACAGTTAATCTGACTTTAATCATCAACGTAGAAACTTAATTAATATGAAATGACAATTTAAAATGTTTTGAATAAAGTATATTTTCATTTTGATTTCGACCCTATTAAATGTAGATTTCCAGCAAAAACGAAGATTTCGAGAGACAAAATCCCTATTTTCATAGAGCTTACACCCGATGCAGCGTTTCATGCTCATATTACACGAGTAATCTTTCCTCCCCGCCCAATATAAGACTCAGACGGGATAAGGTACTGATCATACTACCAAGCAACAGCGATTTTGTAATATTATTTATAAACAAAAAACACAAATAAAAAAATTCAACGTGGAATAAATAAACAATTGTTTAACCTTTCACTTGAGATAAAACTCTAAACGGTCTCTTCAATAGATTGAATACAAAAAAATTGTCATCTTTCTGTATTTCAATTAAATGAGTAAGTTATACTGAATATAAACAATACAATAGAAATCTAGAATCTGTAGAAAACAGATAACGAACGTTTTTCAAATATGATTTTGATTTAAGTGTACCTCTTATAAAGTTATATATTATGTTAACATATAAATCTTTTGTGTGTATGTATGTAACTGAGCTCCTGATAAATGGTCGCACCGATTGCGATTATTTTTTATGCAATTGAGAGAGTGATTTAGATTGTACTCGGTAGGTGGCGCTGGTGGCTTCGCAATCGTGGAGTTAACAAAACTCTTATTTCACCCAGACGAAGTTCTAGTAACTTGTATCTACATAAAATAATTCAATTTTTAAAATACACATGCTCATGTTATCGTATCCGCTTCCGCTAGTACTGTGCACTCCTACCAACTAGACAGCCTTAGTGCTTGCATGCGTACCAAATCTGAGAACATAAGCACCTCGTAAAACACCGCCTTTTCACTTACATCGGCGTTACGAAGGCCGATAGTATTTTAGATGACATAATATTAAAATATTTTATACTTATCAATACATACCAACAAACTTTTTAGCCTTTACATAAATGAAGAATTTAATTAACTTATTGGTAGGGCTTTGTGCAAGCTTGTCTGGGTAGGTACCACCAACTCATCAGATATTCTACCGCCAAACAGCTACTGCTGTTCAGCAGTGTTGTGTTCCGGTTTGAAGGGTGAGTGAGTTGTCAAGGTTAGTGGCGCATTGGCGATGTATGACGAGCAAATGGGCCACCGGATAGTAAGCTGTGAACATCGTCGTTTAACATCGTTAGCATATTTCTATCTATGATTGATAAGCCAGTGTAATTACTTATATGTCTGCCTCGTTGGTCTAGTGGCTAGTTATAAAAACTCAATTCCCGAGGTTCTGCCTTCAAACTAAGTAACAGCACGGAGTTTTAAGGTTCATATGTACTCGTAAAGCTGCCTGATCCCGAACTATCGGATTTGCCGTCACTTCGTATCTCACACGAGAAATGTCGACAACCGACTATCAGTGATACCCCATTTTGATACGTGTATCCTGTATATTGTATAATTATTAAATTCAATATTGCATATCACATTCTGACATTTAACGATTGATGATGATGATGATATTTATGATAAAAAAGCGTGGAGTTAATGCTTGTTGACTTCCAGGCAGGAGACATAACATGCATATATAATTGTATTTAATTAACATGACTGTATTTTTAGATGATACAAAAACAAATATAATCATATTTTCGTAATACTACACAATAGAATGGTCTTATATAAGGATTATTATACCCAAAGTTCTCATAACACGAGACGAAAAAAATACCAGAGTTTCGTTAAGAAATTTCAGTAAAAGCGCATTAAGAATAATGTGATATTAGGCTTAGTGTACACGGCGCCGCAGCCACCGTCAAAACCGCAAAACGAACGCATTAAAATCGCACCGGTCCTGCTAATTTAACACGATGCTGCTGCTGTAAAGTAACAACAGTATAAAATATTGTCACCGAGACGATGGTATTCTTTATTATATATGTAGTTCGACGGCTAATTGGACCACTTGATGGTAAATGATCACCAAGGCTCATAGATGTTGGCGCTGGAAGATATAATAACCAATCCTTATATCGCCAATGCGCCACCAACCTTGGTAGCCAAGATGTTATGTCCCTCGTCCCTGTATATACACTGTATTGATACGTATACACACATATTAAGGCATATTAATCAACAAGAAATTATATAGATGATAAAACTACCCAAATATTGCTGATTTTCAGGATATATAACTTTCAATGTGTATCTTAAATGACAGCTACAGTATTCCTGGGTGTTATAGCGTATAAGTTATATTTACATCACTTTTTTTTTTAACTTCACCCGTGCGAAGCCGAAGCGGGTCGCTAGTTAAATATAATCTTGTTAAATGACGATATACATACATATTTAAATTATACTAGTATTTTTATTTTATAAAGAGTATACACTTGTTTTATAAACAAATACAATATATTATGCGTTTGTATGTATGTATAAGTATTAAAAGTTTAAGGTGGAATGTTTATTCATAGATACTAGTTCACCCAATGGTTCATAACCATTTTGATACTCTTAAAAAATACGTTTTGACAAACGGAGCACTAAGATACAGTAATAGTTTAATAATATAACGTAAACTAAATTTAAATTCACTAATTTTTGAGTTAAATATATCTAATTCTTTACAATGTATGTTATCATTTTTACACGCACGTAACAAGAACATATTCTTTGAATAGTCACACTTACAAAGGGGTACAAAAATAAAGTTTGGTTTCTCACGTTAAGGCGGGGACATTTAAAACGTACATTATTAAGGAGACTCTTAGAATCAACAATGTTATGGACAATTTTATATAAAAAAAATTTGGTCTCTTATACTTTTATGCAGGTTTAACGGGGTGATACCAGAGTTATCACTGTTTTCAGTATTATCGGAAAAGCCGTATCCATCACAATGTATCAAATAAACTCGCAGGGATTGGCAAGGATTTATTACTATGAATTACAAATTAGTTACAAATAGGTAAACCGACAGTTTGGCCTCGGAAGTGTCGGCTGATCGGTTACTTAAACGCAAGTGTCCGTTATACAGTCCCCTTACTCTCCAACGCGACTGTCCACGTGACTTCAACAACAAATGACGTCACCGCGTTTAACCGTTACTACTGCAATCATGTCAGTGACTTTTAATTAAAATTATTGGTTTTCCACGACATATATATGCTTAGACGATGTTACATATCTTCATAATTATTATTATTTACACAAAAATGCTATGTTGTGGCGGTGTAGTCCTCACGAAGTATTTATTCATATACACAACTTTTCGGTCCGACGCCGTTGCGGTTGCGGCGCCATGTACACAAAGCTTTATAAAATAACATACTTTGTTTGTATAATGAACATGAATCTTTACTTAACATTGTAAGAACGTTTGTAAGAGGTTTTTTCGTCTAATCACGTTGGAGTGGGGTAACAATAGGCCAACTTAACGAAATTGAGCCCGATATGAAATAAACACATCAATTATTACATGCAACATACACATTAATTTAAAATAAGAATATTAGCCTTAAGAACCTATTATAATTGGAATGAACCAACTTCTGACGCATGGTTTAACAACAATCCCTACATCGCCAATGCACCATCAACCTTGGGATCTAGATGTTATGCTCCTCACTCACCCTTCAAACCGGAACACATCAATGTCAAGTTTTGCTGTTAGGTATACAGGCGGACTTGCACAAAGCCCACCAAAGTAAAAACTAATTTAATACTTTCTAACATATGTTACAAGACAACTCTTTTCAAAACCGCAAACTTCGTTTACGTATGCTTTTCATCCGCAGGTCCACATCAGTTTTAAACGGCATTCGCACTAATAGTTATAACATAAGATTGTATTCAGAAGTAGATTTGCCCAAGACACCGATCGAACTGTATATATGTAGTTTAACTGTCTTGTATAATTTTTAATTTTCATAGGCAAGACTATGGTACATGGAATTTGACTTCACAAATCGACCGTTACGAATTAATATTACCTTCGGACATCTCGCCAAAATTCAAAATATCACCCGCACCACCTAGATGTCCGAAAATCCACAACAGCGCGATTTTTAAGACATTTTCTGCCTCGCACAACCACTCTGTGGAACCAGCTTTCGCCGGGGGTTTTTCCGAACCGATACGACTTGGGAACCTTCAAAGAGCGTACTCCTTCCTTAAAGGCCGGCAATGCACCTCCAAGCCCCCTTGTGTTGCAGATGTCCATGGGCGGTGGTAGTCACTTTCCATCAGGTGAGCCTCCTGCTCGTTTGCCACCTATAACATAAAATATATATATATATATATATTGTACGTAATATATTTTCTCTTTATTGTACATTTTAACTTTCAAATAAAAGTTCTAAACGATATTGATCCGTTATATTATAATGAAAGCATTTTATAATATGTTCGAGTGATCGGAGAAAGTTATAATGTACTGTTATCCGTACAATATGAATATTTAATTGTTCGCTGATATTTTGTTCCGTGTAATATTATACATTTCAATTATTTATATGATATGAATACATTAACTTTCTCGAATAATATATTACAGTATTTCCCACTGCTGGGCTAAGGCCTCCTCTCCCTTTGAGGAGAAAGTTTTAGAGCATATTCCACCACGCTGCTCCAATAAGGGTTGATGGAATACACATGTGGCAGAATTTCGTTGAAATTAGACACATGCAGGTTTCCTCACGATGTTTTCCTTCACCGTCGAGCACGAGGTGAATTATAAACACAAATTAAGCACATGAAAATTCAGTGATGCTTGCCTGGGTTTGAACTCGACATCATCGGTTAAGATGCACGCGTTCTAACTACAGGGCCTCCGCTCCTATCCTCCTAATATATATATTCATTATATTATATTTATAGAGTAGCTCTTTCATTATGAGTCAATATTATTGGTTATTCGAAAATAGTTTTTTGCTTATGAATACGGTAGCAAAATGCCCGTGTGGTTAACACGCGTACATCTTAAACTATAATCACGGATTCGAACCCAGGCAAATACTAGTGAATTATTATATGATTGAATCTGGCAAGTATTTGAGCTGAGTGGTGAAATATGCTCCGAACCTCTACTTTCTCCAAAGGAGGCTTTAACTCAGTAGTGAAACACTAACAAGCTGTGACTAAACTTTTTTACTTTATACGATAGAATTGTCCACAAGACCTAATTCAAAAGCGTCCCAATAAGAAACGTTGCTTAAGTTTCAAAGTCGCATGCATCGCACGTATTGAATCGGGCGACTCGTAAATCAAAAACTTTAGATATATACAATGACGATTCGTTAAATATAGGAACTGGACATTGGAGGATTTGCACATAGATAACAGTATCAATTTAAAAAATATGTATATATAAATTTTACTATCAAAATGCAATATATAATTCTAAATTAACTTACATAAACGTTGATGATAGAGAAATGTGTTTGTCATACTATATTATGTATGTTATAAATAACTAATAAAATAAAATTGCAAGTAAGTTTATACATCAGTAAATTACTTTTGTTTTCGCTTTCTAAGCATTGAGATTGAGAATATTTTTTGTAGCACAAATTGAATATACAAAAATATTTCTTGAAATATTACCTTTAGATCTTGTTACTAAGCTAATTTTCCAAGATAAACTAGAACAGTAGAACTATTCTGTAAGAAGAAACTCGAAACACACCCTAGTGAAATGTCAGATTTGATATATATTGACTTTAATAATTATGAAATTCATAGGACACACACATTCCAAAATCACGTATAACCGTTACATTCGTTAGTCATCATTTCACGAGTGAGATACGAAGTGACTTCTTACAGAATCGCACAACAGATATTAACAATATCTTTCATACGTAAAATGAGATACTAAATAATAATCAACCAAGCCTCTTATAAAAACCTTGAGCGACCGCAGAACAAAAAGTTTTATAACGAGTACAATTTGTCTTGTTTATTTTTCTTTAAGAGATAACAAGCTTGGTCTGGAATTTTATCTGGCTTCTGATACAGTAACTTTACAAACTCGGCTCCGAATTTATTCTGAATATCATGTTTATTCCGGTTTTATATCAGGGTTAAGCATCGGGATCAGAATTTTATTACAATAGAATTTTATCCGACAAAATTCAACTCGATAACAATTTCTTCTTATAAAAATCTAAATGAAAATAGTCTTCAAAATCTTTAATTAGGCTCATAAAAGCACTTTTTAATCGTCAGGTTAGAGTTGCTGAGTAACCATCCACCGGTTCAGAAAGTAGATCCTACCAAGAAGAACCGACAAGGAACTCAGTAGTCAGTAGTATAATTTTATCTACCCCAATAATACAACCGAAGTCAGAAGAAATAATCTTTAATTTACTCACATTTCTAAACGAAATAACACAATCGTTAACAAGATAAAACAATAATTAAAACCTATGTATACTTATATACAAACAAATAATACTACAAAATGACGAAAATATCAAAATTTCAACGGGTAATTCGTTAGGAGTTATTAACTTCATAGTTCAGAAGTCTAGGTTGAAACCAAAGCCGATACGCACTCGCCGCTGTCGGTCTATGAGAGTGCTGGCCATCAATCGTATTATTCGAACTTCGTTATGTGGCTCGTAGAACAAAATATCCCTCTGATAAGTGAAGCCACCACAACGTTGCGAGTCGACAAAAATTTTCAATTCCGATCCATTTTCATAGCTCTTGTGCAGAGCTAGACCGATTGAAGCAGAACTCCTATTACTCTCATTAAGTATGGTCGATATCCGTAAATCTGGCGTGAACTGCTTGAAAAGGCACACTTGGAAGCCGATCCTGCTGATAGTGGAAGAGAGAGTGAAGGACGGCCTTTCGTATCTCGTACTAACTGAAAATTCAGGTGATATCGGATACGATAAGGGTTTCAACCCGAGCTCGCTGCCAAAACTTAATTCTGGCATCACTCTATACATCCACTGAGTAACTAACTTCAGGTTATTTGGGTCGACATCTTTTATGGAGCACGAGACAGAACTGATTGATTTTTCGCTCTCTTTTTCGAAAACTAATTCCGTCTCTGATGATACTAAATCTTTAATCTTTGATGTGAGTCTCATTTCGTAATCGTCCATTGTTTCTTTGTATGTAGCTGTAGCAGAACCCATTGAATCAATTATTAGGCCATCGTCAATATTCTTCGCGGCCATTTCCTTATGAATGAGATGTGAGAAGCACTTGTATGTCTCTTTCGTTTTACTGAAATTGTAACTTTGAACTAACTTGACTTTGTCCATTATATCTCTGGCAATGACCAGCTTAGCGCCAACGAAGCACTTCGGGAAAACACTCTTTGCTTCCGCGTGAACATCACTCAGTTTAGTCAATATGGATTTGTCAGGTGCGATGAATATAATGTCTTTTTTCTTCGGCAATAGTTTTTGCAGACTCGAAATAATGTTACTAACTTCTTCTTTGATTCCGGAATCGTTAAGATCCATTTTGATGTTCGATTTTATTTATTTTTTGTGTTTTTATTTGTTGAGTAACAGGTTTAACGTCACTGACCTGACAACGAATATTTTTAACTGCGAGTTTGACGTGTGGCCAGTCACACACCGCAAGAAGTCTGATTAAATTTAGTTCGTAATTAATATTATCGACTTACGTTTGAAACTAGATTGGTTTCGATATATTATTGATCATTGTTATAATATTACGCCACATTATTTCATATTAAACACTAACCAAGAATACCGAAACTTTAAAAGATGTTAAAACAATATATTTTGCTTACTCATTAAATAATTCTTGAATTAGATCATTTTAAGTGGTACGACCATTTATATACCTCCTGTATTTCCTGAATGACGCCTTTAATTTTCCACCATCTTCCCTTAATCCTAGAACTGGGAAGCGTAATTTATTATTTCAGTCGGCAATTCGCCACCTGTCCCCTCTAGTTCTCTCGAGGAAACCCCTTTTAGGGTATTGCAATCAGTGAGTTGCTACGTAAAATTGTTGCAAATAAACAATTGGCCTCATCCTTTCTACCGAGAAATTTCGTTGCAAAATAATAAAAGACTCGGGACTGTGTATACTGATTGCCCTTTGTAGTTGAATGAAATATTTATTCTATTTTAGCATCGAGATTTTTCTATTATGAAAAACAATTTTACGTATAATTTACTTTAATTATATTTAAGTTTCCTACATTTTTTAAATGTAGTTTTATGAAAGTGTCGATAAGATTCCTTTACTAGTTGGAAAACAACTCTACTTTTTTGAACTAGTTGATGATAAATATAGTGAAATTCGAAGCTAAAAATGAAATTAACTCATGTAAAAACTATAAATAATATATTCATACGATTTTGTCTGATATATTCCTTGGATATTCAAATAGGTAATATATTCTTTGAATTATAGAATCTTCGTCAAAGTCCAATAGCTTAGAGAAGTTAGCGAACAAACGCACAGACGCAAATCTCTCATGATTTATATTATTTAATGATTTATTCTCGTTCTCAACATCTGAACGTTAAAATGATAACGTCACAAATAACAAGACATGATATTTATTACTCAAATTCCTATCACTGATTGATTGTACGAGTCTCCTTTGGCAAAATATTCTGTGCGCAATTACTGCGTATAGACAAGCCACAAATAAAAAACAGAGCATGTACTACGTGTATATAGGTAATCTTATTTGTAGTACGGGTTTGATAGTTTATTATAAAGTATTATATACAGTAAGTACCTTATACATACTTATTATTCTATATATTTCTGACCTTGAATTTTTGAGAGTATACAATGGAACGGATAAGACAGAACGAATTAAATCGTGGAAGAAACCAAATGTATGCGCGCCTCAACTTCAAAAAAGTTTTTTTTTTAAAGTACGTATGATATATTATTAGAATCATATAGGATAAGTATGAGCGTCCAGTAATCCACGTTAGTCAGATCTATTTCCGATTCACTACTTAGAATCCAGGACTTTCAACTCGGATAATTCAGCTATTTCGGTTTAGCAAATTTACAAATTCTAAATTTAATACCGAAACCCATTCACACAGTAATAGCCCATATTCCAACGATATATACAACAAAATTGCGTGAATGTTTTACGCATCACAACGTTCAGTGTGTTGTGAGTCGTAAAAGTGTTTATTGACCGTTAAATTTTGATTACTCGATTCCATTTGTTGAATTGAAATTCGATTGCGAATTACTTGGTCGGAATCTGTCCGGTAATTATGTTCTTTAACTTTCAACTAACTTCACCTATTCCCACTACGCTGGCAAAATTGTATTTAAGATCGATAAACGTATCCAAATATGTATTATAGTATAGTGTACGAATAATATAATCAATTGACATATTGATATAACTGTAAATATCTCAATGCTGCTCCTCTCACTTTGAAAAAAAACTGAACTAATTCCAACACGCTGCTCCAATGCGGTTTGGATACACATGTTGCAGAATTTCATTCAAATTAGACACATGCAGGATCTCACGATGTTTTGCTTCACCGAGCACGAGATGAATTATTAAAACAAGTTAAGCACATACAGATTCAGTGGTTCTTGTCCGGGGTTGATATAATTATTGATTAAGATCCACGCATTCTAACCACTGGACAATCTCAGCTCAACAGTATTTATATGCTTTAAAAACTTTCTATTAATTTGCTAATTTTATTTCTGTCTTTGTGTCATCTTGCAAACTTTTGTGAGTTCATTATTGATAGCACACCTTGAGAATTAAACAGGCTTCTGGCTATTTCCCTTGGCCATATACATATATAAATAATCATTTATTGGCAAGAAAAGAAAACGTTGAGTTTCTTTCGCCGGTTCTTCACAGGTCAGGGTATTTTCTTTTCCGAACTGGTGATACTGTTTAATATGGCATTCAATAAAGGAGTGTAATACTTCTTTATTGAATAAAGGAATTTGATTTAAAGTCAGTTACCCTTATGTTATTGAGTAGAAGTGTTACGTTTATTCAGTTCCGATATGAATTAATTTTTATGACCTGGTTAACGCCCAAGATTGGCTTCAGACAAAAGAACTCATCAGTATTCATAACATAATCAGCCTGTAAATTTCCCACTGCTGGGCTAAGGCCTCCTCTCCCGTTGAGGAGAAGGTATGGAGCATATTCCACCACGCTGCTCCAATGCGGGTTGGTGGAATACACATGTGGCAGAATTTCGTTGAAATTAGACACATGCAGGTTTCCTCACGATGTGTTCCTTCACCGCCGAGCACGAGATGAATTATAAACAAATTAAGCACATGTAAATTCAGTGGTGCCTGCCTGGGTTCGAACCCGAAATCATCGGTTAAGATGCACGCGTTCTAACCACTGGGCCATCTCGTATTCATAATAATGCTTTATATAATAATGTTTTTTTTTTAATTTGGCTTTTATTTGTGCCGAGAGGGCACAGATTGTTTCGCCAATATCACGTGCGAATATAATAATGTAATGAATTTGTATATTTTATACTATATCGATGTATTTCTAACTGTCACTGTTGTTCATATGGTACCCTCTAAGGCGGTCATTGAAAATTAGTGTTGAACTGTGGGGCCCGATGTATGCTTCCTCAAGTTTCAACTGTGCAGAAGTCTTATTGTACTATAGTGGAAAGTTTTTCTTTTTTAAATATATTTTTCTCTATGTGCGTGTGTCGCAAATAAAGTCATTAATACTCTATTCGTTTATATAACAAGATACCTTTGATTGTCGGAGCGTAGAGATTTAGTATGACAGTTTAAGCGTGTCAATGACCTATCTGTCGATTTTAACGTTTCTCCCGATCGTTCTAATCCCAACTGTAATACTACAATTTCCTAGGACGTTAGATTCGATTTTGACGATTTCATGCCAAGTTAAAGTATTCTCAACTCAATAATTCGTGTTATCGAATGATCGTTAATAATAAATTAACAGATTAGTCATATCCTATAATCATATGTCTGTCAGCGTTCAATTGTGAATACTGATTGATTATAATCTATCCCGCGAGATTGTAAACTGTCGTATTATTATGAACCTAACATACTGCTTACAATTAAACACATTATTTATCGGTAGAATACAATAGATCGAAGTGAATTTCAGTTAAATTATAAAAAATCTAATCTAACCTAACCGAAACATTAGAACCTATAAACATTAGGGACCATTTCAAATCAGCGTTGGGTTTTGGAAACCGACTCGGAATCTGGATGGAACACCTACTTGGGGGTACGATTGCAGTCATTATTGTATTAATCCTTTTTATTATTTCTTTTTTTAGAATAAATATTTTTTTTTTATTTTTTTTTTTACACATAATAATATATATATATATTTTTTTAATTGTTGAATATTCGTGTCTTAAATGACTTGAAAATGAAATTAACTTATTCTTGATTTTATACGTTTCATAGTAAGATGAATCATTTACATTTTCTAAACTGCATGTTGTGTTAGGCTGTAAGTTTGTACACAATGTTACCTATTTGTTTTTAATTTTTAATTTAAACACAGAACGTGTTCGTAACAGAGCGTTGGGATGCTCCCAAAAAAAGTCCAGGTCTCGTACTTTATTCAAGTAGGCTTTTACAACATTTAAAATACAGTTATGTTAGTTAAATACAATTACAAATTTATATAATATATCCTGCCTGGAAGTCAACAAGTATTCGCTCCACACTTTTTTTCGTGCCTCAGAAAGCATGTAAATCCGTTAATTTAGTCATTAACTCTTTTATATTAATGCAGGTTTCCTCACGATATTTTCCCTGACCAAAAATCGCGATGAGTTATAAAAACAAATTAAACACATTAATTCGGTACGTAATACCAGATTCTAATCAATGTCATCGCAGCTCAAAATTTCCTAATTCAATCCAATCCAATTAAATTTTGTCATGTCGATTTCTACCCACATTCTTTAAGACTGATCGTGAATTAAAATTCGTTTAGTTTGATCGTGATTGAGTATAATAACCATAACAGGAAAAATGACAAATAAACAACACTTGACAGTAAATTGACGCGATATTATTTGTTGAGAACTTGATTAATCTATGATAATCACTATGTTTAAGTGCAATAGTGTTGTATTATAAATAAAATATATATTAATAAGATTCTGTTAGTAGTGCAAAACATAGCTGAGTTATCAGCGAATCGAATGAAATACAGCAAATCTAAGGTTTGCTCATCTTTTTTCTACTTTCATTGGAATAGGCTATACATACTTTAGTATTTATTATTTTAACCTTAACATTATACCTCGGTATATACAATGTATATTGATATCGTATTTTGACGATCTTATTTGACGAATTTCAATGGGCATGAGAATACAAAACACAAAATTCGATGAGTGTACATTGATAATCTCGTCCGCAGATTCACACATTCCATCCTGGCGTTAAGACGTCTCTTCACAGAGGCAAAACGTCTGACCAAACACCTGGATCCGTTCATTTGCTCGGATCCGTCTAAATGTTAACATACATTTATATATGTATATGTATAAATATATTGTATATGTATAAATTGCACTGCCACTGATATCCGTCTTTTTAGACGGCCCGAGCAAACAGACGGGCCGTCTTGGTGGCGGTCTCTTCCGCCATCCCGTCTCAGCCGGACTCTACCCATGTGTGCGTGGCACGTATACTTTCGTACACTTACGTTATATATACGTACACATTCTTCATTGCTATATTACTATCTATACAGGTAAATATATATTTATCTCATTATGGTAACTGTTTATGTATATACTTTACACCTGATTTATTTATTTAATTAATTATATATTCTTTCTACAACCATCAATTTCGATGTTCCATGAACAGGGTGTCCGATGTTAACATTATAATTTCGAGACAGATTTTTATAAAATGGTGCATACGATTTTGTAAATGACATTTCGTAACTTTACATTTAAAATAATATTTTTAATTAACCCAAAGAATTATATTCAACGAATGGTTCTTTTTGTTTAAATTTTTCATTTTGATTATTTTACAAAAGCTACCGCGAGGGACGTGTTAAATGAAAATTTAAAATTGTTCGTTGATTAAAGCAAATAGTAAAATTTAATTTATAGATATATATTGAGTTTTAATACAGGTTTCTCACGGTTGCGTTGTAAATTAAATAAAAGTAGCTTTTATTCATTTTTATTTTGGGATAAATTTATATATAATTGGTCAATAAATTGGTTTTCATTTATTTAGTGGTAGGTTGTGTGCAAGCCCATCTTGATACGGGTGGTACGTATATTTTACAGCAAAACAGCAATACTTAGTACTGTTGTGTTCCGGTTTAAAGGATGAGTGAGCCCGCTTAACTACAGACATACATACATGACGTCACATCTTAGTTCCCGAAGTTGTTCGCGCACTGGTAATATGAACAATGATTAGTATTTCTTATTGTATATATCAATACGGGCAGTGGTGACCAAAAAAATATATAATAATAAACACGTGCAACTCAAGACACTATAGAAATGAAAGTTGATTGCATCAGATTTATTTTACCCAAACGTTACGTAATAAACGTTTCAAATCTTGGCTGTTAACGGACGTCTTTACGTCCAAAGAAATTTTCTGTGAAAAAAATTTGATTTAATTTAATTAACGAATAAATAACCCAAATTAATGTTAACTTAACGTTCGAACAAAACAAAATTCAACGAAATTTACTGTAATCGTATTACAAGAATAAAACTTATCGGATCTCGAGATATTCAAACGGGCAACAACCATTACGTTCTCTGCGAAATTTGTCAAATGCCCAACATTAAAAGTTTCACGATTAGAAGATCTTCTCAATTCCTTTTAGACCCTGCGAAAGAGAATTGTTAAAGTTTAAATAGATTATATCTTGATTGAGCTTATACATACCTATATCTCGATCTGTAGCTGAATCTTTAGATGCGGTGTATAGCTTAGTGACGGTTTAAACATACATTAGCACATATAAATGTGTTAATAAAGAGGAACGTATGTCACTTACGTTTTTTAGTCGGCCGGCATCTTGACTCTTTCCTTGCCACACCACCAAAAAATGTAATTCTCCTCCAGCACACGTGTTCCTCTCCTCATACAACCTTCAAACGAGATGTGAAGTGGCATCTTGTAGGCAGGCATGGCAAGGGCGTTTAGTGCAGTTCATTCTTCCTGACTGCACTGGCCGTCTTCGCGTTTAGACTCCAAAACCACTTATCATCAGAAGTGGAGTCATATACTTGATTGTAAGTGTACGCAACCCACGTTAGACATCGGTGCTTTAAGAAATAATACCCGTTCCTTTGATCGCCATTGCGCCACCTACCTTGGAAACTAAGAAGCTACGTGAAATTTTATTTACACTGGTTCATTTAAGTTTTAAACCGCGACACAATAATGCTTAGTAGTTGTTTAGCGGTAGAATTTGTAACGAATGAGTGCTACCTACCCGAATGGACTGAGGTCACCTTATTTTTTATTGGTGCTTTATCTATGTACTAAATATTAAGTTATACTAATTTCACTATAATATATAGTAACAATAAAAGTAAATAATAAATAGTACTAAAATATTCAACAAAGTTTTAATAACGTATTCGAAAATAGACTTTACTTATAAATATATTCGTATGCAAAACAAAATACATTCTCGCAAAGTTTTATCCAGTACGTCGTACTCAGACATCTAAACAAAGTAGATCGAAAATACTCTCGAGAAATAACACCTCGGTGTACCGGAAATCCGCAAACAATCTCCTGGCAACCCTCCAGCGAGATACTAGACCGATATTATATTCCTGTCCGTCGGAAATGTCATCTTCTCGTATTTTATTCGACTCCATCATTATCTCATATTACTTGCAAAATATTTCGCAAATATCTTCCTAAATGCCTTATTGTTTTAAATACTATGATTGTTTCCCGTAAAACTATATTTTCGTAAAAACGTATGAAATACATTATCACAATTATTTTGACAACATATCCAAAACATGTCAAACTCAAAAATTCAAAGTATGAGTATTCCAACAACCTGCATTGGAGCAGCGTGGTGGAATATGCTCCAAGCCTTCTCCTCAAAGGGAGAGGAGGCCTAGATGTGGGAAATGTACAGGCTGTTAATGTATGTTTTACTTTTATGTATGCACTAAACTTAGCGAATGATTTACCAAAAAAAACTGATAAAATTAGTGTCTTTTATAAAAAAAAAACTAGTTGTTGCTCGTGTCTTCGCTCGCGTTTTAGGGGTTAGTCAGGTATTAGGCATAAAAAATGGCTGGCCTTTGACCTTAAAGTCCATGCTTTCTTCATTTCAATTCACTTCAGTCCAATTTTCATCAAATTCGGTTCAGTGATTTCGCCGTGAAAGAGCAACAGACAGACACACAGATTAATTTGCGCATTTATAATGATAGTAAATATACTATATATTCATTACTTATATGTAACGTATAAAAATACGAACTTTCATACAAATTGTCGTCAACTGTTTAACCCTAATTAGGCGATATTTTCGAAAACGGTAATCCAACATTGTTGATATTTAAACCGAACATTTATTACGTAATTTTCTAACTTCATTTATAACGAACTTCCGTACAAATAGTCATTTCCTCCTTAACCCCTTTTAAAGAATTAATTTTAAAAACCTTTCTGTGATCAAATACGTTATATATTTTCTGTGAATAATTTCATCATTCTAGACTTGGTGTAGGCTCTGCATTGTGTCTCTCAGTCAGTTAAGATTAGAATCTAAAAAAAAATACTTGTTATAAAAAGTCCGTCATCTTTGAAGTTTTTTATTCAATTCAACAAAATAAAGCCGTAGATTCAGCTAGCACTATATATTTATTAATACATACTCAGAGAAATACATTTTTCTATCCCGTGAACAACCTCTAAACTAAAATAGAAATCAATCAAATTCATAGCCGTGAACAAGTCGAGTTGACTTTATATAACGTCAAAGCCGAAGGTTATTTTATCAATAGCATAAATCCTAAGTAATAGGAATATATTTATTTCTATTATAACGTAATCCGAGAGAGAGCTCTGATGGCTCGATAGTTTGAACACTTGAATCTTAACCGACGAATACGGGTTTGAAGCAGTATCTGTGTATCGTTACAAAGTATAAAACAAAGTCGCTTACCGCTGTCTGTCCCTATGTATGCTTAGATCTTTAAAATTACACAACGGATTTTGATGCAGTTCTTTTAATAGATAGATTGATTCAAGAGAAATGTTTATATGTATAACACATGCACAATATAGAGGAGATACACTGATAATTAAACATATAACCTCTTTTTTTTTTGTGAAGTGATGTCGTAAATAAACACATTTTTTGCGCTTACATTGCAAACGCTGGCTGAACCCTACGAGAGCGATCAAAATAATTTACTACAGTATTATACACCTTAAAAAGCTCTTCAAAAAAGTCCGTGTTGGTATATGTCTATCTCTTAGAGATAATACACAATAACCATTTTTTATCCTTTACTTTTTACGATAAATAATGGCTTATTTTCGAAGCGATCTTAAGCATTAATCTTTATCCAATTAAGTACCTTAAATACATTGTGCATTTAAGAGCGTAGTTTGTAAGCGTGGGAATTAATTTTAGAACACACACATAGGTACTTTTCAATAATACAGTTGCATTGTGCAGTGTATCGTACGCATCCCCGGAGATAATTAGTTGCTTGTTTTCGGTGCAACGAATAAATTAAATTTTCATTGCGCGTTCATAACGTAGAATTTATAAAAATACATTTAATTACGAGTAATGTATTAGCTGTAAGGTTGTCACTCGCAAACGCAATTATAAATTATTTGTTAGCATAGGGTGCGGTCAGAGTGCATTAAGATGCCAAATATTCATTATGATTTTTATTGTTTCAACTGCTTTCGTCTAACTAAATAATAATAATTATTTTCTTGATATTTTAAGGTTAGTAGATAAACCGAATTAAATTAAAGTAAAGACACATTAAATAATCACTTCTTAAATTTTATAAATATAAATAACGGAGTTAAATATAATTTTTTTTAATACTCTATTTTTAAGTAAAATATTCGAAATAAATATTTTAAATCAACTTCTCGTCCATTTCGGTACAAATACTATTTTTCATAGTGAGCAATTCGGTTTTACAAGAGGTCGCTCGACAACTGATGCGAGAATAGCACTTCTTAAACATATTTACGATGCTTGACAAAAATCACAGAATGCTATTGGAGTATTCTGTGATTTGTCTAAAGCATTTGATTGTGTAGAACACGAGACGCTTCTTTATAAGCTCAAATACTACGGTATTAAAGGTAAAGCTCTTGATCTCATTGCTTCATATTTAAGTCAAAGAGTCCAGCAAGTTTTCATTAATGGCATTAAGTTTTCTGGATCTACGTTATAAATGAGTGTTCCACAAGGATCAATTTTGGGTCCCTTTCAATTTCTAGTATATATAAATGATCTTCCTTTCTATGTTAAAGGTATTTGTGATATAATGTTGTTTTCTGACGATACTTCACTGATTTTTAAGGTAGACAGGAAAAAACTGACTATGACGATGTGAACGGTGCATTATCACAGATACACGATTGGTTTACAGTAAATAATTTAGTTTTGAATACTCAAAAAACAAAATATGTAGTTTTTACCCTACCAAATTTTAGAAAGCAAAATTATAATATATCTATAAATAGTGGCCGTCTTGATGTAGCCAATACTACGGTTTTTTTTATAGCATTGGATTCAAAACTTCAGTGGAGTCCTCATTTATCGTCCCTGACAGGAAGACTCAGCTCCGCAACATAAAAATTAACAATTGTGTCCCACGACACTCGCGCCCCACCCTTATGCTAACTTGTCTATGTGTGCGTAGACGTTTTGCGAAATTATAAGAGTCGGCTCGAAATAAAAATTGACGTGCTCTCACCTTGGGCTCTGGGGAGGGACTGAAAATTTATTGACAGCGATGTCGAATAATAAGTCAAAACCGTCAAATTATTTTCTCCATACTAAAATGTATGGACGACGAATGCCAAAAAGTAAGCAATATTTAAATAAAAATTACTATAATATTATGTGATATAATAGAAATTTAATACGGTGAACTTATTATTTACACTTTTGTGTCCCCATTTAACCAAAAATACATGTATAAACTAGCAGCTAAATAGCTTAAAAAACGCTAATAGAAAAGGTCGATTTCAGTGTTTGGAGTGATGTTGACGATGAATTTACTGAGTTATTAATACAAATTTTATAAATATCACGCGGTGAAACTTGAGATCTATCTATTAAGATACTGAATGTCTTTTTTCATCCATAATCAATGCTCCAGTTTTAAGATATTTCGAAAATAGTAAGCGCTATTTAGGCGTTCCGCAAGGACTGTCCTCTTAATATAGATAAATATGGCCATTTACAACATATAATTTAAATTAATATTTTCGAAGATATTACAGATTTAAAACGCAGGGTCGTAGCGGTTTGTATTGTTTAATGACTGAGAAACTATGTACGTTGTAAGACATTCTGTAGTATATTTAGTATAAGCATTGCACCCGTGCGAAGCTGGGGCTGGTCGCTAGTACAATTATAAAAGATAGAATGGTATCAGAAAACATGTCCAAGAAACCTGCTTGTGTCGAATAAAAGTCTGCCCCGTGTGTCATATCACCAACCCGTATTGGGGAAGCGTAGTGGATTAATCTCCCAATATTTTCTGCAATAGGAGAGGAGGCTTTACCCGGCTGGAACGATTACCGGCTGTTACGTTACTTTACTTTACTTTTACTAAAAGTATAATTATAATCCAACGTAATGTTATACTATATAATATATCGAACGGGTTATTAACCCTGTCCCTACAGTAATTTAACATTTCAAGGACGCGTTTTCGTGATACGTTTTCCGATCTACGGGGACATATGTAATAAATTATATTCATGGTTGTTCAAAAGTTTCACACATGTGAACGTTCATAGTGAAAAATATAGTTTTGTAAAGAAAATTTGACAATGTCACTGGATGGTAGAGCTTTGTTCAAGCCCGTTTAGGTAGGTACCACTCATCACATGTGCCGTCAAACATCAATAGTATTCTTGTGATCCAGTGAGTGGTGAGTGAGCCAGTGAAACAGGTCCATAGGACATAATAACTTAGTTCCAGTACATCGGTGATGTAAGGATTGGTTAATTTTTTTTTACCGTAAGCTTAATAAATGTTTATCTTTCTCTATGATCACCACTGATCATTTACCATATGGTGGCCTACTTGCCCAACCGCTCACAAATTTTTTAGAAAAAAAAAGACCTTGAAAAATCTTTTAGAAATTGTACTTTTTAAATTGAATATAGAACTTAAATGAAAAGTTCTTAAGTTGTGCTTAAAGTTAAATGAAATTTTCTTCAAAATATTATTTAGCTACAATTTTTAGTATGAAAACGGAATAAAAAATATATTCTTCGAAACCGTCACATGGTGGTACATAAAGGTGCTTTTCCAGTGGGTTAGCTGTTTGAGATTATTCAGTCGCAACGTAATCAATTAATTTTGTCTCCACCTTTAAATAAATCTAAGTATGCATGCATGCATGCAGACCAACACATCCACATTCCTGTGTATTGCTTTGATGTTTAACGCCTCAAATGGGGATACCTGATCTTGACATTTGTTTAAATTTAGTGTTGACAACTTAAGGTACTATTCCTGACCAATATTATGCGAGAAGGAGTTTGTTCGTTATGCCTTTAAGTCTAAATTACTTAACCGATCATAATATCATACACATTAATTTTTTTTTTTACATTAGCAGCCTGTGAATTTCCCACTGCTGGGCTAAGGCCTCCTCTTCCTTTGAGGAGAAGGTTTGGAGCATATTCCACTACGCTACTCCAATGCGGGTTGGTGGAATACACATGTGGCAGAATTTCGTTGAAATTTGAAACATGCAGGTTTCCTCACGATGTTTTCCTTCACCGCCGAGCACGAGATGAATTATAAACACAAATTAAGCACATGAAAATTCAGTAGTGCCTGCCTGGGCTTGAACCCGAAATCATCGGTTAAGATGCACGCGTTCTAAACACTGGGTCATCTCGGCTCTCATATTCATTATCAGTCCAAAATCATTGGGTAACTAACACCTTGCCTTCCACCTAACATTAGTCGGAAATACTATTTCGACGCTCCGTAAGTACCTGTGAAATTATATTCGAATAAAACATTTCGTTTTGATTAGATTATATCCCCAGTGAAGACAATCTTTGCCAATTCTCCTCTAGTGTGAACTTAGCTTTACATTTACACAGCAACTCCGTATGTTGCATTTTAATTTTAATCAAGCATATTGATTTTATCGTCACTCGACTAATGGGATGCACTTTGCGTTAATTAATGAGACATATTTATTTATATATGTTATAATGTAAATGGTATTTATGTTTGTATGTTGTCAATATACAACACATCTGTCTGCCGCTTTATATGAACCGATAAAGGCAATACTAATACTAACGACAACCTCCGTGAGTAGTATGTACACCGGTTTTCATGGGTACGCCATTCCGAGGTCCCGGGTTCGATTCCCGGCCGAGTCGATGTAAAAAAAGTTTATTAGTTTTCTATCTTGTCTTGGGTCTGGGTGTTTGTGGTACCGTCGTTACTTCTGATTTTCCATAACACAAGTGCTTTAGCTACTTACCTTTATCAGACTAATGTATGTGATGTTGTCCAATATTTTATAATATTTTATTTTATTCTTTATAATAATGAATTCGATTTTATTAAAATTTGACGTGGAAGTTATCCTGAGACAATAAACAAACGGCTTTTTTTAGTACCCATATTCACTCTATAGTCTGAACATTGATGGACAATCATTATAAATAGAATAAAATTGGTAATAGTGTTTCCTTTGTGTCATATTGGTAGACTGGCCATAGACATTGGTACTTTAAGAAATCATCTCAAATGTCCCGAATGCACCATCAATTTTGAGAGCTAAGATTTTATAACCCAGTTGAACTGGCAGAAATCGTCACGTAAGGAAAATTGTTTTATCCCCTCCAGGCGACCTTTCCTTCTCTTTCTCTCTATCTCTCTGTCTCTTACTATATACGGTTTTATATAATATTGTTTAAATTTATTCGTTGATATTATTTTAATGCACACGAGATTTTTAATGAAAAATATTTCTTGTCACCGAATTGATAACTTTCATTGTGAATGCAACTTCGTTCTAACTAGGTGTCCCACGAAGCCTCCCCCTTTTTTTGTTTATTTAAAAAAGTACATATACAATACACATATTTAAACTTAAATAGAAAAACATAATAATCGTAACATTCACTGATACGTATGTCAGTTAAAAATGTTTAACAATATGTCAACAATGTACAACATTTACAAATTTTATCATTTAAACTAATTATAAAATATTTTATAAATTATATAACATAGGAAAAATGAAGGTACTTACTTATATAAATAAAGTATGTTCAAATCTGGTATTAATAAATTGCATGTAATATATTATTAATTACTGAAAGTTTTACTAACAATTGAATGCTATTGGATAATTTAAACCTACGAAGGGTGTGAATTACATGAAATGTAGAGTATATTTTTAAACCCCAAGTTACTTCGTAGGCCCATAAAAATAATTTGACTCATCGCTACTAGCCTGCGATTTACGAGCCTTTCCGGTAATACCGTTTATTTTTAAGGCTAACGACACAGATAAGACGAAGGTTTGTGAATATAAAATATTCTCCCATAAAAAAATATACTAAAAATCGTAAAATTCAAATGGCAATACACAATTCACACTGTAGTATCTATTTTGTTATTACACTATACTTGTTTAAAAAAATCACGAATTGAATCTTTTTTTTTTTTAATAAATTCATTGCAATTATTGTACATCTGCTTACGAATGGCTCCTCGGAGTCGTTTGATTATAATTAATATAAAACCAAAAGTCTCGTATTGTCTGATATATCTATAAAAAGGAAGCTAAAAAGATTTTGTGATTCATAACTAATAACGCGTACCAAAATCATAGAGCCACATTAGTCGATTTATAGTTAAGAGTTTTAGTAATCAATGCCATAAATATTCCCGTAGTTGATGCGCGTGCGTAGACAGCGCCATTTTGATACTTTAATTGCGTTAAATATGACATTACGTCTTGTCATTATGTAAAATCACAACCCTGTGCTTGTGTATTTATAAACAACGTCAGTATTGGGATATGTCTGACGTTTGCTGTTTTTGTCTGTTTCTGCACCAGTGGAGCATCGACGAGGGATTCACCCAACGAGCAGACTTGTTAAATTCAATTCCAAACTAGTTAGTTAAACCCCAATAACTAACGGGCCTAGCGATGTGAATTCTCCTATTGCCGATTCCACCTGGCACGAACTGAACGCTTCGAAAATTTGAATATTACTAGTAATTACTTGAAAATATTAGCATTGTTTAATATTTATACCCCAAAAATAAATTGGCCAAACTAAGATTACCCTCACACCAAATGTTTTTGATTTACCAACATTTTTACTATTGATATTCGACAATGAATTCTAATCATTGCTACTTTTCTTCAGAATGATATAGTTATGATATGTCGTATGTGTGCGTATTTCTGGTTTAAACCGGTTAAAAGGAGTTTGGTAAATAAAACTTACTTAGAAATTGTATTCTGTTTGGGTCTCTTTACGATCTACTAATTCAAAGATTTCAGATATTCTAAATTGGGTATTCAGGGATAATTTTCATTGACTCTTCAATTTTTTGTTCGAGAAGAACTTCATTTGCTAAAGCGCGAATAACCTTCAGTCGGAAACTTGGCGTGTTAAGCTTATCTTGACATCTCGTGTACATACAATGATCGTCACTTATGTTACTGTGAATATACATAATATTATTGTAATCTATATATACAATATTATGTTTGAATAATATGCTTTATTTAACACAATATATATCAAATATTTGAACTACGGTTGCACTAACGGTACTACATTTCGATACGTTTATCTGATGTGGGTGTCCAGGCAGCCTTAGGCTACCATTGCCGGTAAATTGCTGTTCAGGTCATTTAATATCTGTAAGTATTATTACAGCTTCTTTTTCTATGCCTATTTTTATATGATATTCTCACATGTACAAAAAAAAATCATCTTTATAAACAATTACATGGTTCAAAAAGGAAAAAAAACTCTCAATGTATAATAACGTAGACATAGAACGAAACACAGATCAAGTACTGGCTATCCTAGCTAGGCTAATTAAATAACCTCTGTTAAGGACAATCAGTCCTCTCCCCGAAAGTTGAAATAATTGAAACATATTAGAAATATCGCCTAGGTAATTACAAAACGTATCTTACGTAAAGTGGTTGTAGGTAAATAAAATAGAGATAATATTTTTTTTTAAGTGGGTGTGAGTTTACTTTCTTGTTACTGTATGTGCTTGTGTGTGCGTGCGTGTGCGTGCGTGTACGTACGCGTGAGTGTGTATGAGTCAGGTACTATTTTTCTGTCTTATTGTACGTCTTGTTTAGCCGAAATGCAAGCACAAATTTTTACACTGAGCTATAGCACATATATGAAAAATTTTAAGATGAGATATCAAATGCGCCCCTTCCATTAGTATTCCAATGAATTAGAATGAAGAATTTACATGACTGTAATTAAACACTACAAGAAAAAGTATTGGATAATACTCAGGATTAAATAATTATTGAAATATTTAAGGGCATGTATGAGTGTCAGAATTAAGGGCTGATTACCAAAAAACGAGAGGTGTCGTGGAACACCCGGTTGGAACGAAATTGCTTTCGTTTGTATATTATGTATTAAATAACAGAAACAATGAAATCTATTAACAAACATTGAGATTAATGAAATGACAAGAAACGATATTGTTATTTAAAGGTCGCGTGAATTAAAACAAAATCATGAAATAAGTTTTAATAAAACTTATTATAAAAGGAGAAGAAAGAGAGGTTACCTTGACACTTTTTTTTTCTGCCAGTTCACTCTACTGCAATCCGCGTAGAAGAAATTCGTTCCAAAAAAACTTTTTGCCGCAATAGATCGTTCCAGGCTTACGGGCATTGCGTTGCAACGCTACAATACTTTGAACTAAAAATATGTTCGTTTATCGAAAAATAAATTTAAATTTGGAATACGTATAAATGTAGGTGTATATAATTATATGTAATTATGTATGTATATAACTCTCCTGATGTCTCATTTGTTTTACCAAAGCAGGTCTTATCATAATTACTTTATAAATATTTTTTATTAGTTTCCAACAAAATCGGATTGTGACGTCACGTAAGGTGTTGCCAGAAAATCAACGCTGTAATAGCCAAATACTGCAGCATCAGCACCGTAACAGCAAAATTTGCTATTACGTATGTACCTTACGTAATAGCGATGTTTGTATTGTAATAAATAACATAAAACTCAATTTCATTTAATTAGAATGTTGACGATAAAACTACACTAAGGAAGCGTATGACCAAGGCGTGCAAACAAACAGTCCTATCTTAAATGTCAAAATTATATCCAGCAGTTTTTCCAATATTGACTAAAATAAATTGTCCATCTAAAATTTCCAGTACTTTATTAGCTTTAATTAATATTAATTACTAAAATTAAAGGCATTACCAAATTTTCTTCATTAATCAATTGACATTTGACATCTGTCATTACTGAACCATAACCCGGTATAACTTCGTACAGAACTAAACAATAATGATGACTATTGTCCCGATATACAACAATAGTATGTATATACACATCAAATATTAATTATTTTGATAGAAACAGTGACGAACATTGAATAAACAGGAAGTACAGACAAACTTGTAACCAAATTTCCGCCTCCGTGAAGCTAACAAATTCTTCCTTCGACACTCGCTTCTGTAATGAAGTACCACAGACACTAATAACTTTACCAATTAAAATATATATATTTAAGGCCATACAAATAATGCCATCCCTTTCTTTCAAATGACAAATCTGTTAAGACGGAGGTACATCAGTGTTCAACTTAACAGACTAAAAAGTTTACATGTAAAGTCGTAATTGTATTTTGCACATTTTTTTTTTTAAATTCTTATTGTTAAGTTTCTATCATAAAACTCGCCAGAAAACGGGAATGATCGTAATAGCGATAAGGCATACTGCACGCTTTTGACCTGCTGTATATCCTGTGCCGAGATGGCCGAGCTGTTAGAACGCGTCTTAACCTTATGATTGCGGGTTCAAGTGCAGGCAAGCACCATTGAATTTACATATGCTTAATTTGCGTAAGGCGTCGGTGTACTCACCTACGCGGACTTGCACAAAGCCCTACCACCAAATATTACATATTACACATAGCATTTTCGAATTTCATTCCTTACTTATATATAAAACTAAAAATATATATTCTAGGTCAAATAAGGTATTTTAAAAGTAGAAATACTATTTTGGTGTGGTGCCAATAGGCCTTGTAGAACCTACTTCGATTTGAAGTAAACGTTTTACCTCCTATATAAAGATTTATTACGAAATCCAAATACCATTTTCGACAAAACACTGTCAGGTCAATAGATCATTTTATTTTTAATTAAAAAAAATAAATGTGTCCCATAAACATAATTCCATAGATACGAAATATGATCAGCTTTCCCTGAAATGAAGGCGTAATTAAATCTATATAGTCCCCACCATAATTATATATTTCAGGAGAAGAATGAAGCGACTCTTTTCTTATAATTTACGTGATTGCTTAAAAAAGCTACTTGCACGTAACTAAATAAACGCCTTTAAGGAAATTCTTACTTAGAGGGTGACCTAAAACAAAATGGACAGATGTGGCCAGAAAAGATCTTTGTTCCTGTAACGTAACTGAAACGAAACGACACGTCGAATAGAGCAAATTGGAAGCATTATACTAGGGAAGGCAGATCCCGCTATTAGATTGAAATAATAAATGCTCTAGAGAAGTAATAAGGATTGATTGTAAAAAAAATGACCCCTTCTTTGGGTCGACGGTCGCCTTATTTACCGGTTATAGATATATCCCTATGAGGTACAATAGGGCATGGGAAATATTAAACAACTTACCAAAGGATTACCACTTATAACAAAAGTAATAATACTATGTTAACACAATTGCAAGTAACAGCTATTATTTAACGAGAGGAAAATCTTCACTGGTGTGAACGTTACTTAATTTTTCAAACATCTTATTTTCGTAGCATTATAAAATCAAACACGCCCACTTTTTGTTTCAATAATATATAATAAACAATAATAAATTATATATTTAATTATATTCGTTTATTTAAAAGCCCAGTGAAAAATCTGGATCAAACGAAGATCGCCGTCCGAATAAATTATAGCATATGATAAAAAAGCGTAGTTTTTATTCGATTAATTTCATGCGAGATTCATTATAAATAAATTGTATTTAATTAAAATATATATATAATTTAACTATACGAAGTAACTACATAGTTTAATGACGGTTCTTCTAGGCAGAATAGTTTGAGCATTGGTATGTGTGATATTAAACAATAATACTTTGTCCACAGATTTTCCAGTAAAATGTGGTCAGGCAAGAAGTGTTCGGAGGGAGGCGCTGGTACTCCTACTGAGGAGGAGATCAAAGTTGTACTGGTCGGAGATACACAGTGCGGCAAAACGTCATTGGTCCAGAGATTCGTCACCGACAACTTTGTGGAGGTGGGTCGTTATTGAGTAAAAAAACAGCTGTTTTTAATTATTATATATCATTACACAAATAAATATTACAGATTACATTTTATTAAATAATTACTATTACAGTTATCTTATATTAACTACTTAAAAACACGATTTACACTCAAAACATTATACCGTATCGTAAAATATCAAAAAACTGCCATGATAAACCTTTTGTTTATCATCGTAGAGCCAACACAATATCCGTGGAATTGTTCAAACGCTATACGATGGTGCATTTTGATGAAAACGTTCTACTTTCCAACAGAAGTAGGCCTTGCGATTCGGACTATGTTTTTAATTTACCATTCGTATATCGGTGATTTTATCAATATTTCATACTGACACGTGTAAAAATATACATGTCAGGAACGTCATGAAGCTCACTTCGTGTCTCGCTCGTGAAATGTTGAAACCGACTTACAGAGATACCCGGTTTTGATGCGTGGATTGTTAAATTTCTGTCGACGTCGACGTTACTTTCTCACTTGAGTTGTATTTGTTGATATATTTCGTTGTCCATACATGAAACATACATTTAAATATCATTGAAAATTTATGACGTACATATATAATGGAAAATAAAAACAGAGAACCTTTTCAGGGTTAAATACTTGGCGGTTGTAGAATCACACTGAATCAAACCTTATAAAATAAAAATTTAAAAGTGATTGTTTAAAGTATATTATGATTTTGATTTTGTCTTACGGTCAGTTTCGAGTCAAAATGCCTCAAAGGTAACTTATCTTTATTAATAATAATAATAACAAGTGACCCTCGCTGTGGATAAACCCGAAAATACTAAAGCCGAACTAGGGCGGCGATGTTCACCATAGCCGTAACAATATCTTCAAAAAACTTATCATTACGATTTTCTCCCATACCACGATCCAATACTATAGAGATTCTCTGTCAATAAAGCTGCACAAAAAACAACGTAAAAACAAGTTAGAGTCCTAATATTAATTTAAATTACAAAATTTCAGTGGTTACTTGGGTTTGAATCCGCAATCATCGATAAAGATTTACGGGTTCTAACTACTGAACTATCTCGGCTATGTTTGACTCTTATTTCAAATTATATATTTATACGGTTTGCAGTCGAAACATTTTACCTTGACGTTATAGTACCAAATAATTTATAAGATTCTTGTCCTCGTATCGCTGTTTCAACCAGAAACGTGAGCGCCGGTTCATTTTTCATCTAGAAACTCGGAATTTCGATTCAATCTAGGAATGCTTTTAGCATTCTTTCCAACGCTCTATGCGGTTGTAGTTGGTATAGTATAGTAAAACAACAGGTCGTTAATTTTCGACTGACCAATGGCAGACAAGCAAATTAAAAATCTAAAGTACTAAAGTAAAAGTAACAGCCAATCCCACAGCTGGAAGAGGTTTTGAGCTTACTAGGGTTGGTGGATACAAATGAGGCAGAAGTTCATTGAAATTAGACACATGCAGGTTTCCTAACAAAGTTGTCCACGTGAAAATTCAATGGCGCCTTGAACCCGCAATCATCCGTTAAGACGCACGCGTTCTAGTCACTCGGCCATCTTGGCTCCGCTCAAGAGATATCCGCGTCACCCTATACAAAATACCTTCGTACTAATGTTGGGAAGATTAAACCATCAACTGATATATGAGAAGATCACATCTCATTGATAAATATAACCATAATAGCAATAGTTTTAAGAAAATGTTAACCTCTTTGGCTTGATCAGTAATAAGTATTTTATGAGTTTTTTTTTTTCGCTACAGTAGAGTGAACTGACAGAAGTCGTCACGTAAGGAAAAAGTGTTATACCCTCTTCGGACTACCGTTTCCTCTCTTTCTCTATCTCTCTGTCTCTTTCTATTATATACTTAAAACATATCTAATAACTAAAATGTAAATATAAAGGAAAATCACTTTTAAACATAATTAAAATAAGACTAATTATTGTATTTAAATTTAAATTAGACAAAGCAATAACAATTACAATCTAGATCAGAGGGTAGCAGACACTGCGTGGAGAGATTACACAAAGCGAGACGTGTCTGAAATGATTATGACCCTGTCAGATGGAAAATATATTTCGTCTACATTCCTAGTCATAGGGACTGACAAATTACTGGAAACATTTTAACGTGATACTGATAACACTATTCCAACTTTGAAATGCGTAACATGATAGAGTTATTATAATGTCCAGTGATTAAATACGTGAAATTAAACGAAAAGTCGTGAGTTTAAATCGACCATAATTTGATTATCGTGTGCGTAAACTCTTAACAAATGAAATCATTGTGAAATTGAGCCGTGAAATACAGATATCACAGCGACTTCAGATGAGACCATTATATTTAAAGAGTTTTCTTTAATCGTAACAAACATTTGTGTCTTGTACTCTCTAGGCAGAATTAGGCGAGATATTCAAATTTAACTTTTTCTTTTTATGTAATAGGTGAGCCACCGGATGGTAAGTGCTCACCAACGCCCATAAACATTGGAATTTTAATAGATATTATTCGTTACATCAGTCGTACTCCACCAACCTTGGGAGCTAATATGTTATGTCCCTTTTACCTTTAGACACAGACTCAAACACCCTTAAATCAAGATCACAATAATACTTAATATTGCTATGTGGCGGTAGAAAAATATCTGATGAGTAGGTGGTACCTACCTACCCAAGCGAGCTTACACAAAACCTCCACTAAGTAAATAAACCACTAACTAAGTAAACTTATCTGGTGAACGTTAAACGATAGCAAAAACAGATGAATGAGTAATAATTTATATATTTATATAAAATAGATGGAACAAATTAAGTAACTGATGTTACCTTTAAGCAAGATATATTACATATATAATTGTAATTAAATAACATAACTTCGTATTTTAAATGTTGGAAAAGAGTAACTACTGCATTTCTTGCCGGTTCTTCTCGGTACCATCCACGTTCCGAACCGGTGGTATATTTACTTAATATAGTTCTGTAAAATTCAAAAGTGCTTGTATAAGCCTATTTGAATAAAGTATATTTTGATTTTGAAATATGAAAATAACGTAAGATAAATATTAATTAAATAATTAAACGAATTAATAAAATAATCCTTAATAATAACAATATTAATGCAATTGATATTTATTAAACTATTTTTTACTCAAATTAAATTTGCTATAAAATGTTCCAAAATTTACGAATTCAAATACATATTCTATAAATAATTGTAGATTTATTATTCAGAATTTAATTATAAATTGTTAAATATAAAAATCTCATCAAGGAATTTAGTTAAATTTGATAAAAACTTATACCACACTGCTATCAAAAACTATTTTGCGAGTAAACAGTGTTATGACTAAATTTCCATTACAAGAGCTCCCGTACGAACCACAAGGGAATCTATTAAAAGTTCAGAAACCCTCTAGCGTTTACATACATACGTGTATAGTATAAAAAATAGGATTAAAAATGCTATAATAATCTCTACATAGTATAAAATGTCGCTTCCCTAAAAACTTAGATCTTTAAAACTACGCAACGGATTTTAATGCGGTTTACATCAGTAACCAGAGTGATTATGAGGTTTTATGTATAATACACGCGTCATAGTAGAGAAAAGCCGAGAATTTCAACTTTTCTAGTCGGAAATTTTTTTTTTTTATATAATTCATCTTGTGCTCATGAAATTTTCTAGACTATGTTTTGGTGCAAATTTAAATTTTATTAAACAAATGTACATAACCTACACATTATCAGAATTGTTTGTCCTGACTAATTCTCATCGCATGACAAAAACTAATTAATCTTCAACTTAAAGGGAGATAACGATAACTTAACTGTCTCTAATGTACTCATATGATATCGTAGTAGAGATATAAAAATATCAAGCTCTTCTTATTGTAGTAAACAGAAATTTAAAACAACGTCCTCCTCGAAAACAAATTTTGCTTAGTACCGAGACCAGGACCATTTGTTTACAGCGTGGTGAAATGGTGATGTTTGTAGATGGTGATGGCTGGTGAGGTGATGTTTGTATAATATTATGATTAAAATCTTTAGCACAAAATGCATTTATCCTCCTCTAGAATTACTTAAACTTTGTGGCCCCTCATATAAAAAGTTTGCCCAACACTGCACTAAACAATGAAAACAGGCTTTAATGTAAATAAAAGTGAAATTATTGAATATTAACCTTATATAAATATAAAACTTTTAGTATTTCACTTTCAAAGCTTTTTCAATAAAAAAACAAGACGACATAATTCGAGTCAAAATCGATTTCGAATATTATACGTAACTCGATAAAACAAGCTGATCGCCTGAAATAGAATAAAATAAAAGTTTACACAACACGTCCTAAAACAACATCCTGTGGGCTGTTTGCTGCCATACTTTGTGTAATCTATATGTAGAGGATAAGGGATTCCACTAAGGGTTTAGTTATTTTTAATAGACTTTTGAATTTGGAATTGTTATAAAAAAAATAAAAACTTCTCTAGGAGGTGATAGGGGTGATGATTTGCGATAATTTTAATCCCCATATGCATGATGCAAAAGTAAATAATTTTTGAGTTATCACGTTTTTTAGATTTTTTCAAAATAAGTCAAAATTGCAACTTCAAAAATTTATTAAAAAAAAAAGTTTCGATTAAAATCTAGTTTTTTCTTCTGATTTATAAAAACGATTAAACACTGGATATTTTTCAATATTTAAACAATAATTATCGGTCTAAATTTAAAAATGCAAGACGGAAAACGATATTATTTCAATATTTTTTTTATTTTTTTCCCTCAAATATGCCTGAAAAACAAAAAAAAAATCATTATGAAACTTTTTCTGCAGATTATTTTAAAAACATAATCGTTTAATTAGCTTTCCGAAAATGTATAAAAACTAGGAATTTATTTCAAAGCAACCGAAATAAAATGATCAGAAAGGACGCTGGTTTTCCACCAGTTCGTATTCGAACATGACCGAATTCGTACTAAAGGTCGCTCTTTAAAATTCCCACAAAACTGATTTAAAATAATAACCAATGTAAAAAAACTTACTTTTTTACTTAACTTACTTACTTAATACAAATTTAAAATGAAATTTAGATTCATAAACAGTTCAGTAGCTAAGTTACAATTAAAATATTAGTTATATATTATATAACTAATATATATATGTATATATTTTATGTTAGAGGTGGCAAACGAGCAGGAGGCTCACCTGATGGAAAATGACTACCACCGCCCTTGGACATCTGCAACACCGGGGGGCTTGCAGGTGCGTTGCCGCCTTTCAGGAAAGAGTACGCTCTTTTCTTGAAGGTTCCCAAGTCGTATCGGTTCGGAAAAACCGCCGGCGAAAGCTGGTTCCACAGAGTGGTAGTGCGAGGCAGAAAATGTTTTAAGAATCGCGCTGTTGTGGATTTTCGGACATCTAGGTGGTCGGGTGAAATTTAGAATTTTGACGAGATGTCCGAAGGTGAAATTCAGCTGTCGGGATTAATCCAAACAATTCCTCGGAACATTCCCCGTGGAAAATTCGGTAGAAGATGCAGAGTAACCCAACATCTCTACGCAGAGCCAAAGGATCGAGCAGATCAGAAAGGGCTTGATCTTCGATAATTCGAGCTGCTCTACGTTGGATACGGTCAAATGGAAGGAGCTGGTACTGGGGAGCACCCGCCCAGAGGTGAGAGCAGTACTCCATGTGAGGCCGAATTTGCGCCTTGTATAGTCTTAGGCGATGAGCCGACGTGAAATATTGTCTTGCCTTTGCTAAGCACACCGAGCTTTTTTGATGCCAATTTGGCTTTGCCTTCCAATTGACCGCGGAACTGAACGAGGCTCGAAATATCAACGCCAAGTATTCCGATATTACAAATATAATCAAATATTTGTTACTGCAAGGGTCGTTTTAAAAATGCCAATTTACGACTTCAAATTTTTGGTGTTCCGTTTTAAATTATGATGCGCCGTGATGATTCTGTGGTTTAATGGTTGCGAGTTCAAACTCAGCAAAGCATCACTGAATTTCGATGTTCTTAATTTATGTTTCTTTCATCTCGTGCTCAGCGATGAAGGAAAACATCACGAGGGAACCTGCATGTGTTTAATTCCAACCCGCATTAGAAAGACGTGTTAGCTCCAAATCTTCTACTCTAAGTGGGTAGACCAGTAGCAAGACATTTACAAGTTGTAACTTTACCTTAAAATTAGACACATACAGGTTGAATGCGTCTACTTCCGATTAAACTCTCTCATATGTTTATATACCAACCCGGATTATAGCAGCGGGGTATAATCAGCTCTACCAGAAAACCTTTTCCTTAGACGAAGCCTTATATCTTATAATTTGTGACGTATTATTTGTGACATGTTTATTAGTATCAATATCTATGGCGAAGATAATCATTTACCATAAGTTATATTCCGCGTATGATCAAATTGGGATCCGACGTTACGGAACTGAGACACGCGCGGCCAGGATATCGATATCGTTGGCAAACCCGCGTTGATGACTCACGAAACGTTGTTACTTGTTTGGAAGATTTGGTATATTTTTATTTCAGACATTTATATATAGGTATACAACTAGATGTCAACCTCGGTTTCACTCGCTTTTTAGGGCTTGTTTGTCAATTGTAAGGCATAAAAAGTATGCCTATGTCCTTCCTTGGAGTTGAAGCTTGCTTCGTACCGAATCTCATCAAATTCGGTTCGGTGGTTTGTAAGTACAACAGCCAGAAAGACAGAGTTACTTTCGTATTTATAATAGTAATATTTTAGTGATAAATTTTTTATGACATACAGACACCTACATAAATATCTTCATAGACATAATCTACTAAAATTGTATTACATTTTTGGCTCAGATTTTTTTTTACAAACGTATGTTACAATCATTAGTCTATCTGTCATTAGAGACATGACGAGAACTGTCATTTACAATATACTTTTAAAAAGTTCCGTTGCATCAAAAAACAATATCGACAAATAAAATTTAAATCGATATTCCTTCGTTTTTGATCCTTTAACTTCAGGTAGTTGTTTTACGATTGATTTAAATATCATTTAAAAATTGTCAATTATTATTAAAACTGCATCTATGTATATATACTTTGTCAGTTGATGTTATGTCTAAAACACCGGCAGCGAAGTTGATCCAGCCCGTGTCACTTTAAATCACAATCTTTCACCCTTAATAGAAAAATAGTCGTCACAGGTCTGAACTAAACGCTGTATTAATTTGAAATATATTTCCATTTATTTTCATCTATTAATTAACATACGAGTATATGTAGATTTACACAATTTTAACATATTTCGACAACCCGTTCTTAAATCAGCGGAGTGAATAATTTCTAAAACAAAATGGCCGGGAGCGAGTGAATGATTA
The DNA here is from genome assembly GCF_037043105.1 of Vanessa tameamea. NCBI lineage: Eukaryota > Metazoa > Arthropoda > Insecta > Lepidoptera > Nymphalidae > Vanessa > Vanessa tameamea. Next base: position 10,259,380 of record NC_087325.1, read on the forward strand.
CAGCCATGTATTGCGAACGTGATTTGATTGATGAATGCGCGTCGCTCTTCATTCTCCGCTGGGGTATTTGTTTAGTGCATTTGATCGACGCTTTTGTCAAATATCGAAAAAAAAAAAAAAACTGTCGTGGATAGCGAATATTCATTTTGTAAAACTGAAACTTTATCAGAAATATCCATCGCTAGTATAACGAATATTTAAAATATGTGAAAAGTTTTTCTATTTTTATATTACACACGTGGCCTAAACCACGCCTAAAACAAATATTAATTAAAATTATGTCAAATAGTTACGTCAAATATCGGCATGGGTCAATGACCGTTTTGACATCTGCGATCCATTTGTCGTAACTGTAATTGTTTCTGTCTAATTGTCACTGTTGGTAGCACATTGAAAGCAATTTACAGCGAAATAATATATGGTTAATTGTATGCGAAATGTTTTGTCCACCACTTTCAACCTACACTTTTTTTAACATATATGAACGGGTAATTGGGCTACGTTGGTAAATGGCCACCACGGCCCAAAGTCATTGGCACCGTATGGAAATTTTAAACATTCCTTACATCGCCAATGCGCCACCAACCTTTGTAACCAAGATGTGAGCCTTGAGCCAGTAGTTACACTGCATCACTTACCTTTCAAGCCGAAATACAAATATACTAAATATTGCTGCTTGCTGGTACAAAATATCAGTAACTACCTAGACAGGATTTCGGATACAAATCTGTAATTTCGAGTTCGATTTTCTTTCACTCAGTACGGACTACATACTAAAGCTCATGTGTTATTATAATAAATGTTTCTAGTACCAACAAGACTTAGAGAAAATATTATATATGTTATTGAACCTCGACTTAATAAAGCATTTTCTCCGAACAGTACGACAGGGAGTTGCAAGATATTAAGGAGAATCAGGGAATAAACAAGAGTAATCCAACTCAGTGACTTCTAGTCACGAACGTTTAGTTCTTCAAGTGATTGAAATTATTAAATCATATTTACTATAAATATAAACTGTATTACGTTTAAAAATAAAACAATACAAGTCTATTCGTCCTTTTGATCGTACAATTTATTATTTAAAATATTTTATTTTATATATATTTTAAAATATTATTTATTTTTCATTCATTTTATTTAAATTCAAATCGAACTTTGCACAGTCTCGTCTAGCTGTGTACAAATTTTTTAACAGTTATAAAACATTTTATATTGATACAGACCCTTTGTAATTACAGCACAAGGGACTTAGCATATTGACCTCAAGGTTGGAGGTGCATTGGCGTTGTAAGTGATGCCAATGTCTGACTGCTGGTTTTTTTTATTATATAGGTAGGTGGACGAGCAAATGGGCCACTTGATGGTAAGTGGTCACTACCGGCCATAGACATAGAATGGCGCTGTAAGAAATAATAACCATTCCTTACATCGCCAATATGCCACCAACCTTGGGTACTAACGATGTTATGTCCCTTGTGCCTATAGTTACACTGACTCACTAACTGAAGAATATCTGATGAGTGGGGGGTTCCTACCTAGACGGGTTAGCACAAAGCCCGACAACCAAGTATTATTAGCCATTTACCAGTCTGCATATTTGAAATAAACAACAATAGAGGTGTCTTAGGACACCCGGTTGGTACCAAGTAGGTTTCGCTTCTTATGTATCTATTAAACAACAGAAACGATGAAATGAATTAATAATATTTAAAAGACAAGATATAAAATTGAACTGTAATTAGAAATCTCGTGTAAATTAAAACATTAAGTAAAAATTAGTATAAATAATATTTAAAGACAGGGAGGGTAAAGGTTGTGTGGAGGGGTCATAACGCTTTTATCTTAGGGTTACAATTACAATGTAAACCGCGTAAAAGAATTTACTTCGTTGCAACTTCTACACAACTGCAAGCCCCCCGGTGTTGCAGATGTCCATGGGCGGTCGTAGTCACTTTCCAGCTGCTCGTTTGCCACCTCTAATATAAAAAAAACTTCTTTGCAAATGTTAAAAGTTTTTTTTATTCGACTAGTATTCCCTTAAGCAATACAAAGTTCGTGTATCAGTTATATTGTCAGCGGTTACCAAAGCCGATGATGAAATTATAGTAAAAATGTTCTAAAGCTACATATAAATATTATATACGACCTATTATTACATACTCTTTGTATGTAAAAAATTGACAGTTATACAATTTCTAAATCGTTGAAAAATCGTTATGAACACGGATTTTTTGTTAATTCAATAAACACACGAAAATATCCGTTTTGTGTTATTATTTATTTATTAATTAACATTTATTTTACGCATATAATAAACATAAAATAAAATTTTCTTTCGCAATCAAACTTTTTTTTTGCGACCGCGTTAATCGTAATTTTCAACGATGCTAAAAGTTATTGAAAGATTTTATGTAACGCGAAAAAGGATGAATGCTTTTCTATATGTACACATTTTATATTTACTTTTTCAAATAAGAATTTTTCAAAGGAGCTTACTATATTAACGTAATTGCCCGCCAGGCGACGAGACGTCTTAAAATATTATAATATTAAAATTCTCTTTTCACTTGTGTATAAATTAATTAAATGTGGAATTCTATGATTTCGTTTTTTTTTTTTTCAGAATGTTTGTTTTGTCGACCGAATGTTCGACGGTACTTAATATTACATGTTGTAGATATAAAAAAAAAAAAAACTAACTTAACTAACTTCCTTAAACAGATGCTGTATGTAAAATAACAAATATGTTTTTTAGTTAAGTACGTGAAACTGACATGTGTATCCGGTATGATTTCGTCTACCATATTTCAGGTTTCCTCACGATTTTTTCCTTCACCGTCGAACACGAGATGAATTATAAACACAAAATAAACACATGAAAATTCAGTGGTCCTTGCGCGGGTTTCAACTCAGAGTAATCGTTTAATATTAACATATTCTAAAGGCTGGAACATCGCGGCCTTTAACGAATTAGTAACTCGTCTAAAATGAATCGATTAATTACAATTTAATTAAATAATATGACAAATTTTGGTCATGATGAACATTCTCAATCAGGACTAACTAATTTTACTGGTAATATGCGTGTGCGAGTGTGAGTGTGGAACACAGGTTCAATGTCTCTTGCCGGCGGAAATTCCCGCAGTAAAGTGTAAGCACAGACAATTTTCAGACTCCAGACTCTTGAAGAGAAGGTTTGGACTACATTCCATTACGCTGTTCCAATGCGAGATGGGGCATATACATGTGTCCGAATTTGATACGACACATACAGACAGCACTTGCTTGCCCGGGCTCGAATCTTAAACCCAAAAATTTCAGATCTTTGGATTAAGATTCAGGATAGCCACTAGGACACCTCGGGTTAATATATATTATACTACAAATTAAAATGGTTACAATATTGCGTGATTATTGGCGACTTTTTTAAATATCACATTGTTAGTTAAAAGTAGCGGCACGCTATGATGGCCGTTTTGACGTTTGCCCGCTCATGAAGTTTCGTATTTAATAAATAATTACACCAAAGGAGCAAATTGTTGTTCTTTATTGTCAATAGTGACGTGCAGTTAGTCATAAAATTTATCGAATGTGATTTCTAAACTACAAATATTAGGGTACCGCGAAGATAACTTTTTTATTTATTTTTTTGCGTAAACGGGTACGTCACACTCGACCTCGTAGTCGGTGTTATATTTGTGTTGACAGTAAATATTTTATCTATTTTATAAATTATTTATTTTATTTTATTTTATATTATAATATATTACTTAAACTTATTTTTTATTTTTTTATTAAACCTTTTTAAACAGAAACTACTTGCAACAAAAACTTGAATTAAATTACTTGCAAAAAAACAAAGATTTGAATATATTATATCGATAATAAATTTACATTTCACATCACTTTTTTAATGTGTCAAAACGGCCATCGTATCTTGCCGCTAGAATAAATACCAAATTAACGTTGTAAAATAGCCTTAACTTTTAAAATCATATACAAATTCCTCACAAACAAAATTGGTTGAAGTTGCTAGCGTTGAGATTAAATACTTTGTCCCCTTGATGAGAACTGTTCGTTCTTAATTAAGTATTTAGTGCAAACTTGAAAATGAAATCCATTTGTAGTAACTTTTATGATTTTCGATTTACATATATATTCTTATTTATTTTTGTGATGTGAGATAATATATTTGATTTTTTTTACTGCTAGCAACATTGGCCGTTGAAATCCTAACATACTATATTTATTTATTTGCTTTTATAATCTTATAGCAATTAAGTACTTATAACATATACAATTGAAGCCACAAACCAATTATTCGACCACAGATTATATTGTAACGGATGACCGCTATGAAGCTAAACTATTATTCTAATACACGGTCTCTGAACTATTTTAACAACATATGTGCCGTGACATTCTTTATTTTTAAAATGTTGCCATCTCTTTCTCTGAGAAAAATAATAATTATTCGTGTAATTTATAACAAGTGAACTTGGTGTTAGGGCTTTGTGCAAACTCGGCTCGGCAGTTATCGCCCACCCATCAGATATTCTACCACCAAGCAGCAGTGCTTAGTGTTGCGGTGTTCCGGTTTTAGAAGTGTGAATGAGCCAGCTTAACATTTACGTGGTAGCTTCACTTAATATAGTTTGTTAAATGACGATTCAAAAGTGCTTATAAAATCTTGAATAAGGAAGATTTTGATTTTGATTGATTTAACTACAGGCACAGGTACATGGCAAATAACATTTTAGTTCTCAAGGTTGGTGGCGCGGTTATGTAAGATATGGTTAAAATTTCTTAAGGCATCACTAATAATGATGACCACTTACCACCAGTCGACCATTTGCAAATATTATATTAAAAAAAAAAGAAAAAAAAAAAAATTCGTCCTGTATAATTTCATAAATTTAGTAATTTTATTTATTAAATTATAATTAAATTACTAAAACTATAGCTTTTTTTAGTTATCCCACCCATATCTTTATTTACTTGACCAAACAAAGATAGGATGCAAAACATTATACCTTAAAATATTAGCCGTCAATAAATTTTCAATAGCAGACTGAAATCCAGAAATAGGTAGTGGTCACTCTCTCGTGCCCCGGGAAGCACATAAGGCTGTTGGCCTTTTATTTAGAATCACATGAGATCTCATGAATCATTTAGACTAGTTACTGCTTTAGCTATTTTATGAAACGAAGCCAGTTATGACCTGTCTTCTTACATTCACCCATGAGGAAAGGAAGCCGTCACCCAGTGGAACATTAACAGCTGATACATTAATAGACTCACTCAAGCAAAGGTTCAAAATGTAGATTCTAACGAAAAGAAATCATATTTTTTACCAATCATATTCGTCTCGTGACTGTAACATGATATATTAAGATAATCGCAACGTTACTTGGGTTTAAATACAAAATTTGCCGCTAGTCAATTCATCAACTTATTCACGCCGCGTACAGAAATAGAGTGAAGTGCTCTCGAAGACACGCCCACGCCATTTTTTCTGATGCTTTCTTGAACTTAGCTATCAGAAATTACTAAATCCAATTACAATCTGAAGCTACGATAAAAAATAGATAATTTACGCGTAATTTTTCATCAAAAAATAACCCACTTAAGAAAAACATAATATTTTGGCAAGACTTATTCGATTCTCTTACCCTATAAATATTGACCTTCATATCAGGCAGCTCGATTCAATTAATTTGAGAAGCACGACTTAAGATTCTCGTTAATAATAACAATCCAACAAAGGTGTAGCGTTAATTAATTTTCACAGAACTTCTAAAATCGTCCTGGAAATATTTTTAATATTAAATTAAAATTGTAGTTATTTACTACCCTGAATTTAGTTGCTGATTGCTAGAGGGTTAGAGTTTATTTATAGTTGTAAGTATAAGCCGTCTGTGACAAAATAATAACTTAAAACCTCATTTCCCAATTAGACAGGTCGGCGTTCAAGCTTTCTTCCTTTCCAGTGACGAAAAAATGACACAAATTCACAATTTTCTTAATTGAAAATAATAAATAGAATAAAATAATTATTATTTATTAAGTTGATAAAACGTCTCGTCTGTTTTTAGAATACAGGGTTTTAACTATGATTTGTATTGTTCTAATAACATAATTTCTTATCCTAGTTTGAAGAATTCTAAGATGTACGTTAAGATTATTTTGAAATAAATTCAAAGTAAAAATACTTTTTAAAAAAAGCTTTTATTTAAATGCTCTAAAAAGAAGGAAATAAAATTTTCTTTTAAAATTTTAACTATCAATTTATAACCGCATTATACACAATTTCTTTAATCACAAAAGCTTGTCGCGTAATAACCTTGCGTAAATTAACTAGTACCATATAATTTAATCTGCTAAGTTTCATTTTTTTTTTAGTTCAGTTTAATTAAATACTTCTATGTATGTACTTACGAAAACCTCGCGACAAGCAAGTTAAATAAAAGCTTTTAAAAGAGATTACTATCATTATTATAAATCAGTTCACTCGTAATATTTTCAAGTACAAGTAATATGTTTTACACTCGATATACTTCGTACTCCTTCAGAATAAACATATGAGTATGAAATAAGATATTCCGAATGAAAATACTGTTAAAATACGACGTCAAAAATCCAAGAATGTGTTACGAATTCAAAAACGACGCATATAAATGGCGTTTCAATATGGCTGAGAAGTAGCAAGACTTGTCTGTGCTCAGTGCGAGAAAATAACGTTGTATATTTCATATTATATACTAGTTTTCTTTTGTGTCTTCGTTCGCGTTCTCTTTTAATTTGTTGCTATTCGCGACAACTATTGTAAAATGTTTGTCCTAATTCCGAATAATTTGCAGCTGTGGGAAGACCGACTCATTAAAGTTCACAAGATACTGGTACTTGCTATAGGAACGCATATGGAAAACAAAAGTCTACACACTCATTCACTAAGTCTCTTTTGTAATAGCTAATCAACTGAAATTTTATATTTAACTAGCCGTGCCCGGAGAATTATCCGCAGTTATTTCAGTTTGAAACTTTGGGAGTCTTATTGTTACTGAAAAAAAAAAAATGTTATTGCTGGATAATCGGTTCAACAGATTCATATTTTATCTATTACTAACAAACAAATCTTTATTCATAATTTTGCATGCTTTCCCTTTAATGGGGCCAAAGGCGCGAGCTAAAACTAGGTAGTTAGTTAGAAATATTTAAACCAAAAGATCAAACTAAATTGTTCTGCAAAATCTTTAGTTTGTAAGCTTAAGCATGTTTCGTTTATGGTACAAAACACAAAGCCTTAGTGTGTTTATTCGCGACTCCGTTCGGGAATATGCGCGTCATTGTGTTGAAGTAGAACATTTCGAACTGAAGACGAAATGACGATTCAAATGGTTGACTTTAATAATAGAATTAAACTATGTTTGTAATACCTAGCAGCTTTTTGGAGATTGAGTTTTAATGGATTTTATTAGTATACCATGCGTTAACTCTGGCAATGGATTACTACTAGGCTAACGTAGTTCCCACTTGTGGACACTCACTCATCACTTGAAGTTAGGTCATTCTCACCACGCTGTTTCACAGATGCAAGCTACCTCACGATAACTTACGTCACCGTTGAATATAACATTAAAGGCACATCGAAACTCATCGGTTCTCATCTAGTTTCGAACTTCTTACTTCGAATTCACGTATTTAATACACTCACCTCGCCTCACCACTTCTTACCCTGTGTTCTTATCTGTACCGCAGAAAGGTGTAAATAAAGTTTAATGTAAATCGGTTTAATAGGTAAAGACTGAAAACGAAAAACTCATTTTACGTTTAGAATATTATTATAATTTAAAACAATAGTTTTTATGATGTAGGCGAAAGAAGAATTGGGCCACCTGATGTTAAGTGGTCACCACCGTAACCTTATGGAATGGTTAATTACATTTATATGCGATACATTAAATGCGTTGTTACACTGGCTCACTCATCCTTCAAACCAGAACACAACAATACTGAGTACTGCTGTTTGGAGGTAGAATATCTGATGAGTCGATGGCTACCCAGACGGGCTTTCACAAAGCCCTACCGCCAAGTAAAAATTGCTAATTATTAATAAAAATTTTAGAATATTAAGTGATATGTTAATCTACGCTAAGCTTAAAAATGTTAGGCTGCCGAGAAACACCTGCACATAAAAAATAGTCGAAATGGCTCAGTGGCTGGGGCACGATTTAACAGAAGATTGGGGGTTCAAACCCTGTCAAGCACATCAGTATTTTTTTGAAAAGGCTCCAAACCGATTTAAAAAAAAACCGTAGTTCGGTAAATCTTTATATTTATTACATCAGAACTCCGACATTTAGGGACCAATTTGAAAATTACTTGATGGGTTTTCTGGTACTATTTTAATTTGAAAAAATACCGAAGTTTGAAAATAATATGTCTTGAATTTTTTTACGGGCTCGACTTTTATTTATCTATACTAATATTATAAAGGTGTTATATTTGTTTGTTTGTACGTAGGGGGACTGTATATCTCAGAGACTAATGATCCAATTATAAAAATATTGACTTACAGACAGCTAAATTATTTCTGATATAATTGGAATATAGATGTATATAAATTTCATATACCGTATAATTATAAATTATTTGCACCCATGCGAAGCTAGGACGTGTCGCTATTATTTTATATACTCAGAGAATTATTTGCCGTCGAAGTCTTTTGTTAAAATTTTTAATTAAAAAAAAAATTGAATATGCATTACCGAAAGAACAATTGTTAAGAATAATACATATAACATCCCAAAGAGACACACGATTAAAGATGCGTGTACAAACTCAACAAATTAACATTCACTTGAAAAATGCGGAGAGTAGATGTGTAGTTCCTGCTTTATGTCGCAGTTTATTCAAGTACCCCATTATCAAACCAAATGAACGCCACATTGAAACATAAAAAGGCTCAGTTCTCGCAAAATCAGTCCAATACTCGTTCAATGGCAAAAACGCTAATCACCTTATGGTGACGTTAACAAAACGCTTATAACCTTTCACACAATTAACATCTCTAATCGTATTGCTATACGGTCGGTTTTCTATTGCACATTTACAAGAAGTTTGCTGATGAGCCTTTTATCGATAAAAGACTTAAAGATATCGAGTTAATGTCTTAAATAGGAAAGCAGCGGTTAAGAATAACTCTGATAATACGTTCTGAAGTAGGATTTCGTTGAAATGTTTGCTAAGGCAATGAACACACGCCATAATAAGATTATTGATGGTCCATACAGGATCTCGTACTCTATTAATTAAATAACATATGTTTGTGTTAGTTAAGACTCCTGTAATTAACTTTTTCTAATGAAGATTTATTTTCTTATTTGGTTCTGATATAAAGCGATAAGTTTCGTTAAAACTACGAATCTGATTCATGTTTTTTATTTATGTATTCTATACCAATATATAGTTTATAGATCAACTAAAACTATATACAATTAACTATTTAACCGTCAATTAGAATTAAAAAAATCGCCAGGCAACCAAAACTGATTTTTTAAGCACTAATAAGTGTGAGCACTTCTAGTTCATTTTAGATAGGAAACCATCATAAAATAACATATAGAAATTAGTTTCTACCACATGTATTTCATACAACTTATATAGTGATACAGCCTGTGGTGGTAGGGCTTTAGGCAAGCCTGTATTATTCACTTATCAGATATTTGACCGCCAAACAGCGATACGTATTATTGTAGAGTTCCAGTTTAAACGGTGAGTAAACCCGTGTAATTAAAGGGACATAGTACATCACAGTTCCTAAGGTTGGTGGAGCATTGGTAAACCAAACATTGGTAAATACGGTGCCAATGTCTAAAGGCACTGGTGACCAGTCACCATTAGGTGGTTAGCTCGTCCGCTGACCAATATATTTATATTGGTCAGCGGACATGAAAATAAAAGATCAAAAAATCCCATTAACAGAAGCCATAATTTCCACATCAATTGAACACTAATTATAATCATACGAGATGGCCCAGTGGTTAGAACGCGTGCATCTTAACCGATGATTTCGGGTTCAAACCCAGGCAGGCACCACTGAATTTACATGTGCTTAATTTGTTTATAATTCATCTCGTGAGGAAACCTGCATGTGTCTAATTTCAACGAAATTCTGCCACATGTGTATTCCACCAACCCGCATTGGAGCAGCGTGGTGGAATATGCTCCATACCTTCTCCTCAACGGGAGAGGAGGCCTTAGCCCAGCAGTGGGAAATTTACAGGCTGATTATGTTTATGTTTATGTTATAATCATACTTAGATACCGTTCACTTATCAGCACTCATATAAAACTTACCGATTTAAAAACAAAATATTACTGTTCACAGATAAAACCGGAAGATGGTTTATGTTTCAAGGGAATCAAAAATCTGTCTTCGTGTACAGCAAAGCCTTTAAAGCTCCGAGCAACGACTCGTAAATAAATCCCTAAGGAAATTAAATTGTTCTCTATATGAAGTTCCCTCAAATTTCTGTCCATAAATGTAATTGCATTATTGAGGGTATTGAGGAAGATTATATGGCGTACTTTAATTTTGATGTTACGTCACCACTGATTAGCTCAATTAATTATTTTTATATATTAATATGCTTACTAGTATAATTTGAATAGGAATTTTTGGAAGTATTTGGAAAAAAAATCTACTGATTAAATCTATGATACTAATTATGTTAAGAATATAGGCGAATTATAATAATGAAGCAAATAGATAATCCTGCTGCATAAATAGTCATCGACATCAAAAGTCATTAACCATCCGTTAAGCCTCTAATAACACAAACCTGCATCATACTAAGTATTGCTATTTGGCGGGAGATATGCATTTTTTTTTAATTTAAAATGTCTAAGCGGACTAGTAATTGAGCCATCCGATGGTAAGTGGTGACACTCATTTATCATATCAACAATGCGCCACCATGTTGCATGTGCCCGTAGTTACTATTAGTAAAATTCACATCGAGTACGACAACTTTCACATTCATAATTTCAAATAATAAAGCGAATAATATTTTAGTACATCATCCATCCATCAATATTGCTAAAATTTGTCAAAGGCAGTTAATATTTTTGTACAAAAACCATTAATCAATCAACGAGTCTGTCCAGACTAAAAATCTTTCAAGTAAATTAAAAAAAAAAAAGTCTTCATTTTTATCTGTGGTCCATTTCATATTCTGTAAAGGTGAGTCAATAAAATACGTAGATTAAACGGTGAATACCAAGTGGCTTTATAATTACAATTTTAATTGGAGTATTTATACTGCACGTTCAAGTTCCTTTCGCGGTTTAAAAAATATTACGAAAAGAACTAATTTTTACTATTGTGTTATTTATGTTCTTAATTTAAAATGAGCTTGGTAATTTGCACAACATTTTTTTTATACGGACAAAGGTATTGTGTTCTTCAGCCAAATATTACTACTGTCTTCAAAATTCCTGTCTCTTGTAATGACGTATTTTTTATGAGTGCAAAATTAAATCTGATTTGAAGATTTCTGTTGTATCTGTATAATACGTTTTTGCTCTTTTAAGTAAAAAGTGACATATCTGTGGAATGGTGTCATTATGATAATTATACCTAATTAGTGGGTCGGAAACCTTTGTGTTGCACTAAAGTTACTAATCAGTGTACTCAGACGTTCCTTAAAATAAATGGAATCTTTGTTTTTGAAAAGTGCCGCCATTTTTTTTAGCAATAAAGGTATTTGCTTAGGAAACGTAATTATTAAATCTGCCAAATATTTTATTATATTTAAATCTGGATCGGCTAAATAACATCCTGTCAATGACCAACTTGAAGACAAACGATTGCTGGATATATGAGGTATGATTAATACATTTCAAAGTACCAGTCTATGGTGTATCTATGGTGACCACTTACCATCGGTGGCACATTTGTCAGTCTAAGAAACAGTTCCTTCCCTCCGTATGCAATTAAACTTTTATCCACATAAATAGTTTGTTTAATAACTAAGTCTGTGTTATTATACTCATGGGATTTAGTATTTTAGGTCCATATAAAGGTGTTATAATTTGTGAAGGTAACTACTGGGTATTGGGTAGTAGAAAGCATAGGTAGCTTAGCGGAAAAATTATCTACAATTTATTATATCAATGACGTATTATGTGGAGTATAGTTATAATATAATAAGTATTTTTGTCACACAGAATCTTATATAGATCTTGACATGAGTTCAGAACCTTGCAAGGTTTTAAATGATACCCGATAACATTTAATTTAGTATGATAAGTTTTCGATGTAGCTCTCGACGGTAACATAGTGACTTCTGGTTGCAAGCAAATATTTATCTTTATATATATATATTATATATTTATTAAATAATACAATTATGTAAAATTACAACTCATAAGTACTTGAATAAACTTTATTTTGATTTTATAACGTTCACCAATTAATAAATTTAATATATGCTTAAAGACCAAATAAATAAGACATTAGTAACATAACAGTTTGTGTACAACCGTAGATACAAAACATAATTATGTATATTTGTTACGAGTCTAGTAAATGGAACGCTAATACACATTAATAATGGAATACATGAATAGATCTTACTAAGAATTGCCTAATGGACTAAATCACTCGGAGATATCTCCTAGATAACAAGCGAAATGACATTTACATCGAGAAAGTATAAAAATATACTTCTGCGTGTGAGTTCTCTGTTATTAATACTAACCCCACGCGATGTTTATATTATAAAGTTTATATTGTAATTGCTTATGGAAATTTGGTCAGTTTTCGTCTACATTACATTACATTAACAGCCTGGAAATTTCCCACTGCTGGGCTAAGGCCTCCTCTCCCATTGTGGAGAAGGTTTGGAGCATATTCCACCCCGCTGCTCCAATGCGGTTTAGTGGAATAAACAAGTGACCGAATTTCGTTGATATTAGACACATGCAGGTTTCCTCACGATGTTTTCTTCATCGCCGAACACGAGATGAATTATAAACACAAATTAAGCACATGAAAATTCAGTGGTGCTTGCCCGGGTTTGAACCCGTAATCATCGGTTAAGATGCACGCTTTCTAACCACTGGGCCATCTCGGCGCAGTTTTCGTCTATATTTATAAATTTGATTAGTAACAATGTTTTATGTAAGAATTGTATTATAATATATATACATACTAATATATATACATACTAATATTATACGAGAACCTATCTGGAAACCGGATGTCTTGGTATGGGCATGTTATGCGGAGGTATGAGGACCATGTTGTGAGAATGGTTTTGAAAATGGATGTGGATGGATATAGAGGTGGGGGACGACCCAAGAAACGATGGATGGATTGCGTGAAAGACGATATGGTTAGAAAGAATGTTACCAGTGAGATGACGTCCGACAGAGAAGTATGGAAGAAGAAGACATGCTGCGCCGACCCCAAGTAAAATTGGGATAAGGGCAGGAGGATGATGACATACTAATATTATAACTACGAAAGTAGCTGTCTGTTGCCTCTTCACGCTTGATCCACTAAACTGATTTAGATGAATTTTGGTATGGAGTAAGTTCGAGTCCCGGGAAAGAACATGAGCAAACAATTCATCCCTCAAGGGCCTTAAGTGGGAGGTGGTAACTAAATAACTTATATAAAACAAAATTAAATGAAAAGTATCTTCGAAGTAACCAAAATTATAACCAAAGTTACATATATAAAATATACCCTAAATATTTATATATATTGTATGTTTCGTAGCTGATGTTTAACTATGACTAAATTTCGGACGTCGAAAACCGCAGACAATATAAATTATATTAAATTCAACATTTCTATTTTAAAATTTGAATTATTACATTTTCATGAAACATTGTGTTTGCAAAATTAATTTTTGAAAATCAATCTATGATTGTATTTGCTCACCACCTCCCATAAACACTAGCGCTAGAAATATTAACCATTCCTTCCATCGCCAATGCGCTCACAACCTTAGGAACAAAGATATTATGTCTCCCTTGTGCCTGTAATTACACTGGCTCACTCACCGTTCCTACCGGTACACAACAATACTAAGTATTGCTGCGGTGTAATAGCTGCTTAAACCATCATGTAGATTTATATGATTTGAGGAACGATAGAGCAGTAGATGGAGCTTAAAATTCCAGCGTTGTTTATTATGAAATTCTGCCACATTGTGCAAGCCTTGTGGGATACCATTCAAAACTTCTTATCAGGAATCAAGATAGGCCTAGTGGGAGATTTGAGATCTATCACTGATTAATGATCTCTATTAAAACTTAAGTAAAATTATCGATACATCGGATCAAACCACCATTTTCAATAGAAAGTAATCGACTCTGGAAACATCTGAAACATACACGTGTTACGATGTCGGGTCGGAAAAAATGAATTGTTTGTACGTCTGTGCTCTTTATTAAAGTGCACGTGGAGACTAGAATTTAACTTCAGAGCGCTTTAATTAAATTAAGTAATGTACCGTGTTTATAAGTGTATTAGAAACTATTTATTACAAGTTTTTTTTTTTTTATTTGTTTACCGGAAGTGTCTGGTGAAAGCGTACGGAAACGACTATATCTATATCGAATAACGAAACTCTAAATATATATATATTTTAATCTTAAAAGAATACTCTGTGAAAATAAATATGAAAAAAAAATCATGTCCATAAAAACATCCATATTAACTCTAAAGGTGGTGGTATTTTTTCTACGAATTGGAATGGATCCAAAGGGGAAATTTACAATCCGAAACAATAAAATATTTTTCCAAACGATTCATAAATTAAGGACTTATGAGACAAAAGACATAAAAAAATACCACGTTATTGTTAACCTTCTTCCATTTTGAAGTCGTTTAAAATGAGAAGGCTTTCCCAAACTTGGGACATTTATAATATGTGCACCATTTGAGTTTCGTTACGAAAGACAAACTTAAACTTGAAAACCGTCAAGGAAATTAGCAGAATTAGGATCTTAGTAATGTATAAATAAATATTCTTAAACAGAAAAATGTGCAAATAATCTATGGCCTCTAACCCTATATTTTCGAATCGTGATTCCACTTCGGTAACAGATAGTTTTTGAGTTACGAGTAACATACTTAAACACTGTTCTTTCATTGGGATTTTGAATGACACCTCGTAACGTTACGCACACCTTCTCCTCCCTCCTCAATAGGCGCCGAATGGACTAGGGGGGTTCTCAGTGCCCATTCCTCGTGACACCCGCCGAAAAGACGAAGAGGGTATCGCTAGTTTTTTAGTGGGTATTCCGGTCTACTAGGGCGCACTAGACGCCCTGGGCACCGGCGAGTCCCACATACCCCCACTTCATGTGGGGGAAAGCGTAATGCGTTTTCCCAGCGTGAAAAAAAAAAGAGGTATTCTCAACACTGGGCCATCTAACGTGTAACTCCCTTATAATTTATTAACAAACGAAAGAGCCCACTTGATATTCCAATAATCAAATTAATTAAATCAAATTAACATTAGGGTAATTAAAATTTGTTATTCCATTTCGTGAACTGTTAATATTTAAGCAAGAATTTTCTCGATTGTTCTACAAATGTAATTTAGTTCGGAACATCGTTTAACAAATTACGTTTCGCGCCAGAATCTTAAATATTTAATTATACATGCTCGCTGCGCTCACTTCGGTTGGACATACTCCTTGCTTAGGTACTCCTTGCTTATATTATAATAATTATTCGGGACGAAATTTATCCTAAATGTTTACCTCAAAGTCTAGCTTAAATATTACATCAGCACTCATTAAATTATATGTAATAGTTTCCGGATAATATATGGACATATATATACAGTAGACTCACGGTCAAACGTTTTGCAGGGAAGTGTCGTACTATCGAAATTGTCGGATTATAGACTGCCCTACTGCCTAATAATAAGAACCGCATTCGTCCGGAATTTTTTGATAAAAGAGTACCTAGTAATCTAACAAATTACCTATCCAATGATAAGATTGTGAGCCGAGATGGCCCAGTGGTTAGAACGCGTGCATCTTAACCGATGATTTCGGGTTCAAACCCAGGCAGGCACCACTGAATTTACATGTGCTTAATTTGTTTATAATTCATCTCGTGCTCGGCGGTGAAGGAAAACATCGTGAGGAAACCTGCATGTGTCTAATTTCAACGAAATTCTGCCACATGTGTATTCCACCAACCCGCATTGGAGCAGCGTGGTGGAATATGCTCCATACCTTCTCCTCAACGGGAGAGGAGGCCTTAGCCCAGCAGTGGGAAATTTACAGGCTGATTATGTTATTATGATAAGATTCTATATGTTATACTCTAAAGTTTAAAGATGTGATAGCTATCATATCACATGTAGTCAAATTCAAACTAAGCAATCACAAAACAAAAAACGCGTCGAGCACAATACTTGTGGCGCACAGGTTGTAACCTGCTCAATCGTGCATTATCTTCATAACCGAATATTGTCAAAATTATATTCAATAATAACGGACGTGTTGGATTACAGAGGGTGCCGGATTAGCCAGGGGCTGGATTACCGGGAGTCCACTGTATATATGTATTTGTGTGTGTATAGTGTTTAATGTGCTTGTACATGTGCTATGTGCACCTGTTTTCAAATTCTGTACATAATATAATAAGTTTATTTATGTTTACTTATTTAATTAATTATACTGTTATTAAAAAAATCGTTAAAATTAAAAAAAAACAAACAAATTGTTCATTGATTTATCTAAGGTGGAGGCTGTAGTTTTCTATATTTGAGGGAGCATAGAGACATATAACTCTTTCATTGTAAATGTACTATTTGGAGACGGAAGATGTATCAATACAATAACAAATATATTGTTTATGTATGTGTAACAGTTTACTTACTCACAGAGACAAATACACACATTCATAGTATTTGTTAATGTGTGAATGTTTGACGTTTGACGACCTCCGACGACCTCCGTGGTCGAGTAGTGTGTACACCGGTTTTCATGGGTACGCTACTCCGAGGTCCCGGGTTCGATTCCCGGCCGAGTCGATGTAGAAAAAGGTCATTAGTTTTCTATGTTGTCTTGGGTCTGGGTGTTTGTGGTACCGTCGTTACTTCTGATTTTCCATAACACAAGTGCTTTAGCTACTCACATTTGGATCATAGTAATGTATGTGATGTTGTCCAATGATTGATATTTGATTAATTTAATTTGATGTTCTCTTACAACATGACGTACATAGATTTCTTTTGCAACCTTATAAATGCTTTTTTCCCACACTTCAATAAGGTTGACTTAGTAGATAATTAGCTTTTAGAATTACGTTCGCCTTTTGTACGATTTTGCATTTAAATTTTATAATTGCTTACGGAAATTAGGTCAGTTTTCGTCTACATTACATTACATTAGCAGCCTGTAAATTTCCCACTGCTGGGCTAACGCCTCCTGTGGATACACATGTGGCAGAATTTCGTTAAAATTAGACACGTGCAGGTTTCCTCACGATGTTTTCCTTCACCGCCGAGCACGAGATGAATTATAAATACAAATTAAGCACGTGAAAATTCAGTGATGCTTGCCCGGGTTTGAACCCGAAATCATCGGTTAAGATGCACGCGTTCTAACCACTGGGCCATCTCGGCTCGGAATTAAAACAATAACAAAAAATAATTTTAAATTAACAAATATAAACCGTATATAATAAAAGGACACCGGGAGAAAGAGGCCCAACACTTTCTCCTCACGTGACCGTTTCTGCGAGATCGCTCTACTGTAAGCCGCGTTAAAGAACTTCGTTCCGACACAGTATTAATTGCGTATAAGTATAATTTCGTTAATAATATTCCTCATTGCAATGTATATACAAAACAATTGAATTTCGTATTGTCTGGACGGGGACGTCGCTTACTGAATACTTAATACCCGTGGGTACGACGTCCGATAATTAAAATCACGCCACGAGTTAAACAAAACATATAGTATATCATATGTGCTGTGTATACAGACTTCTCTGTTATTTTAATGGTCAGTTGCTATGTTCAAGAAACTAGACGTTTTGTTTACGACTCGTAGAATTGTCTACTAAGCGTAATTTAAGACTATTATTGATATGTGTGTCAAATAGCTGTATGAAGGTGTTATCAGACACATTCACTTAAATTAATATTCATTTCGATGAAGAATGCCAATAGCCAACAACGTTGGATCATTTCACTAATCAATTAATTTATCACTATTGCTTTTTTTTTTTTTTTAAGACTCGTCACTTAGCGAAAGAGCAAAAGGAACTGTCTGATACCACCTTAATTGTATTACTTTACCTTAGGTAAAGAAAAGATGACAGATACTATTTTCAAAACAATAATTTATTAAAGCCGATCTATGAGCCGAGATGGCCCAGTGGTTAGAACGCGTGCATCTTAACCGATGATTTCGGGTTCAAACCCAGGCAGGCACCACTGAATCTACATGTGCTTAATTTGTTTATAATTCATCTCGTGCTCGGCGGTGAAGGAAAACATCGTGAGGAAACCTGCATGTGTCTAATTTCAACGAAATTCTGCCACATGTGTATTCCACCAACCCGCATTGGAGCAGCGTGGTGGAATATGCTTCATACCTTCTCCTCAACGGGAGAGGAGGCCTTAGCCCAGCAGTGGGAAATTTACAGGCTGATTATGTTATTTATGTAATTTATTAAAGAGCCATTGATAAAACGCATCACTATTGTAGCTGAGGCTGGGCTTTAGCTAAAGTTAGCCCAGCTGTGGTATATTAAGGCTACTATACCAACGGGTTACTTTACTAACTTTCAATGTCATTTTCAGAGACACTTGTCACGGTATCAATTGCTTTACCTGTAATCTAAGGTTGGGGAATGTAATACTGCTAAGTTCTAAAATCTGAAAACGGAGAATTCTTTAAATGGAAACATAATGTTTGAAACCTGATTTCATTAGATAATAATTAAATCACTTAGCCAGAGATATTGTAAAATACAGAGTAAACTCTATACAGAGAAATTGCACGAAAATCTTTCTAAAATGAAGAAATCTTTGTTTATCTTTATTTTTCTTTTTTTATGCTTTGTTTGTAATACATTGTTAGTCACACATTGAAACGCTCTAAAACGTAACAGAATGCTTCAGTGCTGAATCGCATAACAATACTTCATCATTTTAACCCCAATAAACATTGATTTGGTTTCGAGCACAGTTATGGACTTATGGACACGGAGTCGTAAATATTTACCAAAGATTCAAAGAAACGTTGGGTGTAGTTACCTAAAACACACTTGGTTTTAGGGCTTCGTGCAAGATCGTTTGGGTAGATAACGACCTCTCCAACCGCAAAACAGCAATACTTTATATTGTTCTGTTCTGGTTGGAATGGTGGATGTCTGTATAATTGCAGGCAAAAGAGACGTCATATCGTAGTTCCCAAAGTTGGTGGTGAATTGATGATGTAGTGCTAATGTCTATGGACAGTGGCGACCATCAGGTGGTCCGTTTTCCCATCTGTCAAGCTATATTAAATAAAATAATAAATACTATAGTACATTTGCTATGCACCGTGCTATTAAAGTAGTAATAATTAATAATTACTTAAATTCAACTTTACAAAAGTTTTTTGCCCATTAAAAATATAAGTCCCTTAAAAAAAGATTTAAGGACTTACGGATGAACGAAATTCAAAGATATTGTTTATCTTACTTCCCAGTAACTGAACCCATTATGGCGTTAAATGTGCCCTTATTGATCACAAAACGCGCTACCTGCGTGTGGGAACATCCTTTACAAATGTTAGCATTTCAAAGACTCGCATCCCTTGTTTTTATGCACTTGTATTTAAAAGCATTTACAAGTGTTAAACTAATTTTGGTAGAGAAATTCATACCATGGTTATTCCGCTTATAAATAACAACTACAACATTCGATTTTAATTTGTTTTGACAATTTTTTGTAACATATTTTAAATTATTTTTAAATAAATTATATTTAACAAGTAAGTACATTAAAAATTTATATTTATTTCCTTATTGAATAACGAATACTCTCTCTGCCTTTGAACCGAAAATTTTGAGCAAAGTTACGATAAACTCTTTGGAGTTACCCTCTAATTGTTTTTGGACATTATCGAAATATAACTTATTAGCACTTATCGAACACAATATAAACAAACATCTTACCATATAAAAAAAAATAGATTTAAAAATATACCCATTATACGATTACACCCATCCACTATTATAGTGGTCGTTGTACACCCACGACCACACGACTGCACACTGCGCAAACGAAATATTAAATAAGAATAACATTGAATTGAATTGCTAATATAAGAAAGAAAGTAGCTAATTACTCCTTGGTTTGGTGGCTTATAATGCTTTAGACCCCGTTGTCCTGGATTCAAATCAGAGTTCAATTAGAGATTGGGTTTTCTGTCTAGAAACTAAACTTTGGCGATTTCTTGTGTCTAAGCCCGACAATTTCCATCGCAAAAAAATAAGCAAGAATTTTAGCTGCTGTGTTTGTTTTTTCGATATAAGCATTTTGTACAGCTATTTTACCCGATCATCGATGTGTCACGAGGTTTAATTAAAAAAGTAAACATCAGAAGCCGCAAGCAGCAATTAATTTCTATAAAGTTTTCAAACTCAGTTACAAAAGGTAATTACGTTTTCACGAACACGACATGAACATCGAACGCAAAAAAAACCTTGAACACTCCGATTCATTTTAAGTTTCTGAACCAATCGTTTGTGTGTGTTCTGTGCTATAAATCTATGCTCATTTGGTATTCTCACTGCATTTTTTAAAAGCTCCACAGTAATCGTCTTTTGTATAAAAATATATTAAAAATTCCTTTTGCCTTGAAAGGCGAGACCGAAAAAGAAATGATTTCTCTGACTCTTAACTGAACATCATGTTCAAGCCCTGAAAAGAGCTCCTTGGAGGGGTCACAGGAGCGTTATATCAAAACGATCCCGCAGCCTCTGCTATCCGTGACCAGAACGGCCTTCACAGTGGTTTCAGTGAATCACACTTAACCTAGTCCTTCCCCTGGGAACCGGATACCTATCTTGAATCATGTTCAAATCTGAGCAAGCTCCAATTATAATAAATGTGATTCATCTCTTGCATACGTGTCGAATAAAATGAAACATTATATCCACCGTCCCGGAGTGGAGAAGCATGGCGGTGAGCCCAAGATCATCTCGACTTACCTTATTCGGTCAACATTGGAGGTTACGCTACAAATCGCATCTTGACCAATAAGACAAGTTATTTTATTTTTTAATTCCGATGTAACATAGAAAATTTTAATTCTACCGTCAATTGCTATCATGATTTGTACATCATTATTTTTTATATATTTTTATATTTACTTACTTGGTAGAAGTTTGTGTAAGCCCGTCTGGGTAGGATGCTCTCATCAGATATTCTTCCGCCAAAAGAACAATACCTAGTAATGTTGTGTTCTGGTTAGAAGGGCGAGTAAGTTTAACTTCAGGCGCAAGGGACATAGGATCTTAGTTCCCATGGTTGGTGGAACATTGGCGATGTAAGGAATGGTTGCATGATATATATTTCTTTCTACTAACCATCAGATGGCCAATTGGACCGCCCCCTAATATTTTTTATATCTATGAAAATTCCGTATAATAAAAAGATAAAGTCAGAGTATCTATACAATTTGATTGAGTTTATAGAATTCGTTAAAAAAAACTAAACCACAAAACGAGCAGGCTCGCGTTTATGAGCTTCCCAACACCCAACAGCCAGTTTTCAATATTTTCGTTGAACGTCCAATATGGAAATACAGTTTTTTTTAAACCGCAATTACAGTAAAATACCAAACTCCTCCGAAACGATAACTGCACCTCGCCAAAATTTTCATAGGAGGTTGAGTTTGAACTACACTAATACATATTACAAAACTGAAGTTTGTTTCTTTGTTTGGTTGAACGCGCTAATCACAGGAACCTTTGGTCCGATTTAAAAATTATATCTATGTTAGATAGCCCAATTATCGAGAAAGGCTATAGGCTATATACTTTCATACTACAGCCGTTAGGACCTTAATCATGCATGATAGAATCTGTAATATAGCCGAGCTAACTCAGGACGCAGCTAGTATTTAATAAAAGTATGGAAAAAATCATTATTTACTTCAAAGCCTTGGTAAAAAGGAGTAGTAGTTTGGTAATAATCGATACAGTAATCTTTATTATAATAACATTTATTTCTATATAACAATATAGTTGATGAAGTTCAAAATTTAATTTGTACAATTTGCGAATCGAGACAAAACATTTCTACAGATAAAAAAAAACAATGTGAACAACAGAGACGAATATATTTTTCTTTGTTACAGGCATACACACCGACAGGCTTCGAAAAATACGCCTACACCAGTCCAGTAGCCGATTATAGAGTCAATTTCTCAGTTTGGGACACTTCAGGTAATTTAATTTAATTATATATTATATAATATTAATGTGATACTTTGAGCTGACGTCCAAATGGATAAAACATATCAATCTTAAATAAATATCACTGACACAGGCACTTAATACTAATTCTCATTAGTTTATTTTTTAATGTTTAGCGTTGAAGGAATCAAGCTATTCAGCCACATATGTATCCATAAAACAGTTCTGATAGAATTACATTTTTTAAGATCTTTACTCAGCAGTAAGATATATACTGCTGATACTCATCACAAAAAAATATCTCAAATGTCGTCATATCAATTGAAAAAGTTTTCATAAAATTATAGCGTACTTTGAAAATATTTTGTTATAGAAATATAGACATGCCACGACAAAAGATAAACATATATATGTAAAGACAAGCTACGTATTCCGACTTCGCGCGGCAAAGAAAATTAATAGAACGTTCATATTGAAGAATAAAAATCACAATCGATAAACGGCTTTAAAGCACACACAGGACCATAATACAAGTCCGTCTGGGTAGGTACCACCCACTCATCAGATATTCTACCGCCAAACAGCAGTACTCAGTATTGTTGTGTATCGGTTTGAAGGGTGAGTGAGCCAGTGTAACTACAGGCACAAAGGTCGTAACATCTTGATTCCCAAAGTTGGTGGCGCATTGGTGATGTAAGGAATGGTTAATATTTCTTCCAACGCCATCGTCTATGGGGGGTGGTGACCACTTACCATCAGGTGGCCCATTTGCTCGTCCGCCTACCGATATGATAAAAAAAGATGTACAAGTTTATATAAGAACAGAAATATAATTTTAATTTATGTAACAAACTCCTATGAAATATAAATAAAGAAGTTCAAACAAGCATGTATTCAAAGTAACGACGTCGTCTCATTATTTAAATATTTGACTTTTAAGCAAAACAAGCAGGTCGGACCGTCTATCATACATAAAACAGTCGCTATCGCGCAAACACACGCATCCAGCGATGAAACCGCTGAAACTGTAATGCGGTGACAAACGACTATTTACATACGATGTGTACCATATTACCATTAAAAGTTTTAGAACTGGCTTTAAAGTTACGAACTCATTAATCCTCTCTTTCTGACATCAGTTATTTGATATTTGAAAGAAGAAGACAAAACATAGACTTTGTGCACATGAGCGTGCAAACATACTCGTAGGTACTATCACAAATTTTCTTGTTCTTTGCCAACGTTCACACATCGCTTCTGACGGCGGACACGAGGTCAACGGCTTGTGATGTTGTCTTGGAATGTGTGATCACAGGAGACATCCTTAGATCTCATCATCTCACTTAATCAGCAGGTCTTCTCTTTTCACGATTGTCTCTGTAAACGCCGACCCGATAACACTGGCAAGGCCAGTAGACCGAACTGTAATTCACAATTCAGAACAAAAATAGACCCAATCAACTCTGCTCTGCTCCAGTGGAGATAATAGCAATGCTCACCCTGTGATTTTTTTATTATAAGTAGAATTGCAGAGTTCAGCTTAGAATGAGAATTTATAGGCATTTTTAACTCATTATTTCACAAAATTAAAACGTAATGTTGCCGGTTTAAGAAGTACATTCTACCGAAACGAAAACCGGTAACGAATTCAGAAGAAACTCTTTAATAATTAATTATTTATTGTAGTCCAATTAACAAAAACTTATTGTACACGTAATGTATGGTTTAAATTAGTGAAATGTACAAAGTTGGAATAAGTGGAACAGACGGCCTTATCACTAAAGCAGCGATCTCTTCCAGGCAACCTTTAGGCAGAGGACCGGTTTTGAAATATGTGGGTAGGGGACTGAATATGCAAATATTTAGTTTAACAAATAATACATTAATTACTGGAGTACATTATTTAAATACGTTTTTATATTCACTATGAAGATCAATGAGTATTTCATCGCCTTTTTATCATCTATTAGTTATTGCCTGCGGCTTCACTCGCGTTTTAGAGGACACTCGTCAGGTAAGCCTCGGTCGTCTACAAAAATGAAGCCTATGTCCTTTCTTGGAGTTCAAGCTTGCTTGGCCATGAAAGGGCAACAAACATACAGATAAAGAAACAAACAGAGTTACAATATTAGTATTATATAATTTTTATCGAATAATATTGATTAAATTTAAATGACTTTTTATAGAAACTCTTAAACTTAATAAGTATTAAATTAAAATCGTCTTTCTGGAATTCTAATAGATAATTAATTAAACATCTTACCGCGAAGGATTAATTAACTTTACGTCGGAAACTTTGTGTAACAAACTTATCTTCGCTGCTCGTTATGAAGGAATGTTTGTCTCGGTTCCTTTCACAATTGTCAAAAGTATTCAAGACTGTATTCAAGTAGTTGCTCAGTTGATCCTTTAATTAGTCAAATTACATTGTTTTATACTTATATGGTTCGAAATTATTGATATTTAATTTTGTTCTTCTAGATTTTTGGAGCGAAGTTCTTTCACGCGGCTTAAATGTAGAACTGGCAGAAATCGTTACGTAAATAAAAAGTGTTATACTCCTACCATGCGACCTCTCTCCCTTTCTTTTATAAACGATTCAATATTAACATCATTTAAACTAGTATTTGTTACTGTTTTAAGTCACAGAGGATTTTTAATAATAATTTTATTTCTTGTTTTACGCTCAAACGTTGTTATTTTTTTGACTGTCTGTTATTTAATACATAACAAGAACACGACACGTCTCTTTTTTTTAAAATGATGCAACATGTCATGAGACCATGACGTCACAGTTGGTGGGGCACGTAAGGGCTCAAGTAGACAAATATCCTAAGAATGGTTCCTGTGTGAACGTGTCTCGTGTCATCACCGCTCTTATGACATTTTCGGAATAGACATAACAAGACGCTATGTGGATCGCGTGCAGACGTCACGTCCGTTGACGAGACTTCGCAAATCGAGGACCTCCTTTCCGACGGCGAAGATGGTGTGAGTGTTAAATCTGTATCGGTCTCATACGTCATCAACACGTCTATTTCACCTTAAATTTTGAACTGTCTAATTACAGCTGTTGTCTTTATTCTTGGAAATATACTTCCTCGTCGTATCGGACACCCAAAAAGTTTCCAATGAACTAGTATCTCTATTTCTCTTGGTCATTATAACTTGGACGTCTTCACCGATTTCATTGATCTTTTACTTTAGGTTTTTTTTTATATTTTGTAAAAAGAAAAAAAAAGAAAAAAAAAGTCGCATAAAATTGAAAATATAAATAGAATTTAAGAACTTTTATGACGTATTAGCTCTATGCCACGCATTAAAAAGCATTTTAATGACCCTTATGAATATATATATTTTTTAATTCCATTTCGAATTGAATACTCATATTTAAGACAGAATAACGTCTGTCAGGTCAGCCAGTATTATATAGTCAGTAGTTTTAACAAGATTAGATTATTATTTACTTGTCAATTCCATCTTTAAAGATAAATTCTTTGTTGTATTTAGTGTCGAGTCTGACTCCAAAATTTGCACCAGATCGACAGTTTAAGGAATAAAATGTTCACGTAATTCCTAATACTTAATTCTATTTTGCCGAGATAGGCATGAACCTTAGTACAAGAAGTGGGGATAACAATAACTCAAGGGGTCAGGGTTATACCTTCGACATATCTATCGCTAATCAGTTCGTTTACCGTAGAACTATTTACAAAAAAATCTTACCAGTCCTTGGCCCTTGAATTTATTGCCCGTACCTACACATTAAAAATAAAGCATCAATACAAACATTATTGTATTCAGCTGTACCATCATTACAACTTTACTAAATCCATAAATACATATAAACAAAACATCCGGGTTTCTTAACCTATTTGTTTATTTTATTATAAACACTGGTCAGTGTAGCTATTCTGTAATAACAAACTCGAAACTCACCGCGTAACACAATCGCGCAATGTCAGACAATGATATGAAACTTAGGCTATCCTTACTAATATAAAGGCGAAAGTTTCTATGGGTGGATGTTTGACACTCTTACACGCAAATGAATGAATTTTTAACTTCAAAATAATGTAGCTATACATTAGAATAACGCAGGCTATAATTAATAAATATATTGTCTTAATAATACCAGACAATCCTTAAAACGCCTAGCAAACCGCGTTAGAAATCTAGTAATAAATAATTATTCTTTACACTTAAAGGATACTCTCATAAAACATAAAAAATAAATTATAAAAATATCTTCTCGCCTTATGCATCAATACCTTGCAATGTTATACATTAAAAAAAAAAAAAGAGAGCACAATCGCCTGTCACATTGGCTCGTGTTTACATTTTGTCGCGAAGTCTGAGCGCTTCAGACATACTATTTCATTACTAATTATTATTCTGTAAAAGCTATTAATTTTATTATTTATATATGTATATTCGAATTGTTATTTGTGTAATCTTTTTAAACAAGGCACTTTTCTTTCGGTTCGGATCGGATCTGTTATATATAAGGCATATAATAACATAAAAAACATAATAATCAGCCTGTAAATTTCCCACTGCTGGGCTAAGACCTCCTCTCCCGTTGAGGATAAGGTATGGAGCATATTCCACCACGCTGCTCCAATGCGGGTTGGTGGAATACACATGTGGCTGAATTTCGTTGAAATTAGACACATGCAGGTTTCCTCACGATGTTTTTCCTTCACCGCCGAGCATGAGATGAATTATAAACACAAATTAAGCACATGAAAATTCAGTGGTGTGAAAATTCAGTGGTTCATATAAGGCATAAGGCTATTTAAATGCAACACACAATTAAATATTGTTGAAAACAAAAACAAAATGTCATTTAAATTAATAAAATACATATTTCATTTTTGAATCGTTTTTATTTCAACTCTACCAGCGTAGTAAACTCGCATAGTATTTGCTCTAATACAGCTATAAGGGGCATATATTATGCAAGTCTGCATTGTATATATATACATATTTAATTATTTATTCGTTTTAAATAATTATATTAATGCTGTATATACCTATTAAGTGTTTGAAATTGTATCTGTCATTTTATTGTATTCTTGTTTTAAGTGCTATATTTCAAATACTGTGGTGTATCGATTAAATAAATAAAAAATACTTTGTATTTTCTAAAACTTGTATAATTTATTTGTATGGAAGCAATAGGAGCACGGGCAAATAAGCCAACTGTTGGGCAGTGGTCATCATCGTTCAAAGAAATTGGCGCTGCCAGACATTTTAACCGTTAATTACATCGCCAATGCGCCAACATTGGCTAAGATGTTATGTCCCATGTGCCCGTAGTTATATTGGCTCATGCACCCTTTAAACTATAACACGAGAATACTATTACTCTTTGACGGTATAATAAAGAGTAGCCTACCCAGAAGGATCTGCACGAAGCCCCACCACCAAATAAACTCTATACCAAGAACCAAACAGTTGTTATAAATATTAATTTTTAGACAATGTACGTTCGTTCGACATATTTTAAAGCTTATTCATTACGCGGTATTGTTTCCATGTTCCAATAACGTTGTAATATCTTTCATAACCCCGGGGAAATCCCTTCAGTGCCCGACTTAAATGTATACTATATGTTAAACCCATATGTGTTATTAATATAATAACATTCAACAAAGTCTATCCCGTGGGAATCGCGAGTATGTACCGCCGTAAAATTGTAAACACCATTACATAACAATCTATCTCGCGAGATTGTATATTCAATTTAGAAAAATAATCTCGTTTGTTAAATTTTACCTTTTTTTCGTGGAGCTATATTGGTTCCGTCTATACTATGAATTTCTACCGTTTTAATTATAAACTTTCATCCCTCATTTAACCTCCTAATTTACTAAGACACCTGACTTTTAGTCATAAACAAACTAGTTGTCACCTGCGGCTTCGCCTGCGTATTGGTCAAGTATTAAGCATAAAAAACCCTATGTCCTATCTACTTTAAACCGAATGCCATCAAATTCGGTTCAGGGTTTCGCCGTGAAAGAGCAACGGACAGACAGAAAGAGCTATTTTCACATTTATAATATTTAATATCTGTCCCTACGGCTTTACTGAGCGAAATTTACAAAACTTTACCTATAGCACACAAACCGTCACCCCCATTTTATCTAGAATGGTGAATTAAAAAATCCTATATCCTTCCCGGGATTCAAATTATCTCTAACCAAATTTAATCTAAATCGGTCTAGTATTTACCTCTTCAGGTAACAGACAGCTACTTACCTATTTATAATATTAGTAGATATGTTTAACCATTATCCGTACAAACTTACCTACCCGTTTAACTTACTTAAATGTATATATATATATATGTATGTTTAATATATAAACAGATAACTGAATATATATTGTTCTATTAGCTTGTATTAAATAATATTGACTATGACTTAGCAATGTAACACTACATGTACCTTTTAATGATGAAACATATAATCGTTATAATAATATGCATGTATTATACATAAGAATTATCAACATAAAGTTCTTAAATATATTGAAGTACTATATTATATTTATTTTATATGAATATTTGTATTGTTTTCTAGCATTCTTGCCACCATTCTACGCGGTCAAGATTTATTCAGTAATTATTTCTAATTCATATTTCTATAACGGGACGCGTTTACTTTGGTTGTTGATTTGGATAATTAATGAATCGAGTAGTTGGCAATAATGTTTGATGGCTGATTTACTTTTAAGAGCGGGTCACCCCGAATGGAGTTGTAAGTGTCATGGCAACGCGAGTCGTTATGTTTTGACAGGCGACTTGAATGCGATGGTTGCTTGCAAAACAATTTGCTATTAATCGAGATGAATTATTGTAATCTTTTGATATTTGTGGTGTACGATTATTGTATCAATTAATACAGTGATTGGACGATATTAAATACGTTTTATTTTTTGTATATCTCCATTTCACGCCCACATAGTCTTCCAAATGTCGGATCAGTCCCGGAACCCAATTGTATTTAATACATGCATATTATTTAAACAAAACAATAGAATTTAAATTAGCTATACGTTACGTATTAAAATATATGTAGCCTCATTTTAATAAAGTTGTTGTATAGATATTCAAGCAATGTATATTGCGTAGTTCCAATTTTGCACATAAACCTGTATTAAAGTCGATATTAATGAATTATTAATAGGTCACTGGTTCCAAACAACTCGCGTTCATTGATACGCGGCTTTCATTACGTCGGTAATGTAAAATTTTAATTAATATTAAATACTAGGTGACATCCGCGGCTTCGCTTGAGATTTTGAAGGATTCATCGTCAGGTTTCAGTCGTAAAAAATTGTCTATATCATTAATTGAGGTTCAAGATTGTTTTATACTAATTTTCGTCAAGTTCAAGGTCAAGATTCAGTGGTTTGGCCATAAAAGACCGATAGACAGATAGAGTTACTTTCGCATTTATAGTTGAGCTTAGTATATATTATGTAAACACTTACATTCATTTGTAATGTAAAACTTTATAGACACATCTACAATATACTTTAATAGAACTCTGATATATAACTTCATTGTGGCGTAGCTACTATATGATACGATAGTGTGGCCCAAGACCAGTCCCGTCTTCATCGAGTCACGCGTTGCTAGCCTAGCTAATAATGATAAATTCTTGAACCAAGTGTAAGACGCCAAAGGTCCCATAAAAAACAGTTTTGCGAGGTTTG
Source organism: Vanessa tameamea (assembly GCF_037043105.1). Lineage (NCBI taxonomy): Eukaryota > Metazoa > Arthropoda > Insecta > Lepidoptera > Nymphalidae > Vanessa > Vanessa tameamea. Next base: position 10,289,567 of record NC_087325.1, read on the forward strand.
TGAGGTCACCAGAGCTGGTCACGCCTGGGTGATCATTGTGCTTACGACGGGCCTGACCAGGGCTTCATAGCAGAGCACCAGATCCAAATTAAAATAAAAAAAAACAATATACTTAATTTATCTTCATACATCAGTTTAAGGTTGACATAAGTTAAAAAATCAGGAAAAACCATAATTAAAAAAATACTAAATTGGTAATCCATACTTTATCAAAAGGAACTCTATTTAAGTCACACTCGTATGTTTACATTTTTAAATCAAACTTATTGTGTTGAATGTAGACATAATTGTATTATTATTATTGTATTGTAATTATGTTTTATTCACAATAATATCAAATATCGTTAAACATAGTTTCAATAGATAAGCAACAGTATACGTAACTGTTTAATTTGTGCTCCACACTTATGTTTTTCACAATTAGTCCCCAATTAGTGTCCAAAAGTTGTCTGGAAGAGATCGTACCTTTGTGATGTACCTGTTGCAGCTAATATTTTATATTCCATATTTTATTGTCTACCTTGTAAATATTTCGTTAATTGGAATGTAATATAGTATGAATAAATAAATATATTTACAACGACATTATGTATACATATGTAATATATTCAAACAGAAACAGTGGCAAACATTGTATAAACACAAGAAGTAAGAACACACTTGTAACACCAAGTTTCTGTCTCCGCAAAGTCAATTCCTCCTGCCTCCACGCCTGTCGCCAACAAACAAGTCGCCTGCGGTTTTGCTGACGTTTTAGGGATCAGTCGTTAGCTTTTGGGCATGGAAAGTATCCTATGTCCTCCCTTGGAGATTAAGTTTGCTTGATAGCAAATTACATCAAATTCGGTTTAGTGGTTTTCCGTATTTATAATATTTGTATACATAGAAGCGTTAAGCTTAATTATTGACTGTTAAAAAGTCTACCACTGGTTCGGAAATTAACACTTCGGACCTGAGAACCGGCGTAAGAAATTCACCGTTAATTTTTTTATCTTATCGTTTCCCACAAGCATTGCTTCGTCGATTAATTAATTAAAAAAAAATCGTGGAAAAAAAACGTTATAAATTCAAGCGTATTTCTCAATAAAATATTTTAAATTAACTTTGGATCTATTTCATGCCTGAAACAGATCCAAAGTTAATTTAGTCTTATAAAATAACAATTCAAAAGTACACTTTTTTTCTAATCAAATTGTCTCTTTCGTTTAAAAATAATAACACACAGAGAGAGCCCTTATTGGCCAGTGCCTTTTTCAAAGTAGATTTATCAAAACCATATGCATAAAATATATAATTGAAAATATATTTCTATCAAAATTAACAGCTTGTAAATTTCCCACTGATGGGCTAAAGCCTCATTCCACCACGCTTCTCCAATGCATACATAGACACATGTGGCGGAATTTCGTTGAAATTAGACACATGCAGGTTTCCTCACGATGTTTTCCTTCACCGCCGAGCACGAGTTGAATTAAAAACACAAATTAAGCACATGAAAATTCAGTAGTGCTTGCCTGGGTTTCAACCCGCAATCATCGTTTACGATGCACGCGTTCTAACCACCGGGCGAACTCGGCTCTTATATAATTGTATACATTGTATTGTATTGTATACATATTTGTATCAAATAGTCGTTTAATCTCAGATGACCCAACATACACCAGCATCGTTTTATATATAAGATATAAACTAATATTATGCATAGACAAAGGCTTCGTGTATCCAAAATATATATGGATCGTATATCATGTAAAACAAACGGTATTTCCAATAGGCAATGGCAGTAAATCGCAGTAAAAGCAACATCGACATTACAAGCGATCAGATGAAATTGTACAAGTTGAGTAATCACATCGACTGACTCACATACATTCGCACATACAGTAAAATATATAAAAAGTTAATATATAAACGAAATCTTAATTAATTCATGAACTCCACTAAACTTGAAAGTGTTCAGTAGCTTTCAGTTTGATTTGTAAATCTATATTGATATTTAAAGTTGAAGAGTTTGTTCGTTTGCGTTAAGCTTTAACGTAGCGTTACATTTACTGACAGAGTTTATTAAATTAACTTGGTTTTAGGGTTTTGTGCAAGTCCGTCTAGATGAATACCACCCACTCATCCGATGCAACTACCATACAATTGCAATACTTAGCATTATTGTGATTCAGTTTTAACTGAGCCAGCGTAACTACAGGACATATTGGAAAACATCACATACATTACTCTGATCCCAATGTAAGTAGCTAAAGCACTTGTGTTATGGAAAATCAGAAGTAACGACGGTACCCCAAACACCCAGACCCAAGACAACATAGAAAACTAATGAACTTTTTCTACATTGACTCGACTGGGAATCGAACCCGGGACCTAGGAGTGGCGTACCCTTGCAAACCGGTGTGCACACTACTCGACCACGGAGGTCATCACCGTCAAGGCATAAGGGATATAACATCTTAGCTCAAAGGGTTAGTGGCTGGTGTTTAGGAATGATATATTAGGTTGGTTAAAATTTCTTACAATACCAATGAGGTCTATGAGTGACCACCACTTTAACCACTCATTTTAAAATTATTGCGTTACGCTACGACCGATGTAGGCGGGGTATAAATGTACGCGGGCGAAACTACGCGAAGTAGCTAGTCGATCATACAACTCATTAGTTATAACGCCACCTACGTTATGACGTAATAATTTGACAGATACATTGATCGAACTCCGAGCTCATTATTGTATTTTCTCACGCCTCCACGCAAATGCAAGGTTGATATTAATTATTTTGATAATTATTTAAACCGAGATACAACGATAATCGTACTTCGTATCAGATATAGACCAAAGTAGATCTAGACAAAGTGCATTCGAAATATATTTAATCGATTTCGAAGATTTTAGTCGGATTTATTTAATAGAATACGTCATAATTCGAATACAAATGCAATTTTCATTTTTGGTACTATAAATAGAATCGATAATCCCTGTGACTTTGTCAGAGCCGTTGAAGAGTACGCCGTCATAAGCAACAGCTCGAAGTGTTCCACAATACATTAACAAACAGCTACCTATAATATAATTATAGTAAGCATCTCTAGATGATTAAAACGTCTGGATTTATACTTGAATTCCAACAAACGTCTAAAGATTAATAATTGTTAATATCATCGTTGTGAATCTGATTCTTTACCGTTTCTTCTCACTGTAGGCTGCTTACCAAATCGGCGGTAGAGTTGAGATATAGACGATACAAAAATGCTTTATTATAAAGTTTACTTGAATAATTATATATAAAACTGTACTTACATTTACAATCTCACTAATCGGCTTGCTTAAACTTATGAGTCCTCTCTAAAATATCACGTAAGAGTCCATATTTCATAAATTCTATCAGAACTGAGCAGTAACCATAATCGATGTGCTAAATTTAGCGTGGACTTGTAACATATCGAATGTTTAATGTATAAATTTAAGGTTAAACTGCTCCGCAAAACTGGATAAAGAAGATATAGATATACATAATAATATCTATAAGAAAATATTATTATTATACAGATTTTAAATTACATTTAAATAACTAAATTATGTTAATTTATCTTTAACTTATTTAAAACCAATTGTATTTGCATTATAAAATAATTGAAATATATACAAAGCACAAATACATACAATATTTTCAACAGTTTCTATATAGCCGAAATAGCTCAGTTGGGAGAGCGTTAGACTGAAGATCTAAAGGTCCCCGGTTCAATCCCGGGTTTCGGCAGAACATATATTTTTTTACAATATTTTAATTACAATAATAGTTTCATATTATCAATGCTTATCTTATCTTACATTCATATGAACGTAACCTCTTTAAATGTTGATAAAATATAAATCTTGTATCAATACAAGGTACAGAACTTGTTTATAAGAACAGTTAGCTCTAACAATATTATTAGGTCGCAAACGGCATTGCTCACGGGACTTAAAAAACTCCGTAAGATATCCCGCTTAGAAAGCAGAGTCTAGAAAGTGCATAAGTGCTTAGTACAGGAAAATAGAGTATTCAATGTACTTTTATTAAAATTATTTTTATAATAAATATTTCACAGTTTTATTTAGATGTTGGTTTTTTTATGCAAACTTACCAAATTAAACCAAATTCAGTTCAGTGGTTAAACAGTGAAAAGCATTTATAATATTAGAATAGATATAGATTTGATCATAAACATAAAACATAAACATAATCAGCCTGTAAATTTCCCACTGCTGGGCTAAGGCCTCCTCTCCCGTTGAGGAGAAGGTATGGAGCATATTCCACCACGCTGCCCCAATGCGGGTTGGTGGAATACACATGTGGCAGAATTTTGTTGAAATTAGACATTATAAACAAATTAAGCACATGTAAATTCAGTGGTGCCTGCCTGGGTTTGAACCCGAAATCATCGGTTAAGATGCACGCGTTCTAACCACTGGGCCATCTCGGCCATTTGATCATGACAAAGATATCTTTTTCGTCCGTAACTGGATGTCCTACCTACCAAGTAAACTGCCCGTCCGTCTGTATGTACCTATATAATACAAAAAATATTTATCGTAAATTAGGGAAAGAATTATAATTAAAATCATCAAATCTATTATCTCAATAATTTTAGCATAGACAGATTAAATTTATGAGTAACATTTCAAGTATGGAAAAATAATTCATTTTGTAATGAAGTTTATGAAATAATGATTATAATGGTACCTATTCTTTGTTCTCAGGCACAACAGCGTACGACACAGTCAGACCACTAGCTTACCAGGACGCGAAAATATTTATGCTATGTTTTAATATTGCTGAACCGGAAAGTTTGAACAACGCCTCTGCCAAGGTAACGTATATGACAATATTTATTTTATTGTATACAGAAAATATTATATTTATGTAAAAATCTCTCGCCAGTCCTGTGTTTAGCTCATGGGTTTAGCTTCAAATTCAATAAATTACGAATTGTTTATAGTTGCGAATAAATTCTTAGTCTATGTTTATGAAGAAATCTCTACTCATATTTTAAAGTTGAAGAGTTTATTTGTTGGTTACCTAATACTATAAAAATTAGGTATTCAAACAATAAACGCATACAATATCAGGAATATCTTTGATGCTCAATCGTATAATTATAAAAGTACTAGTTTTTCAACTGGTCTATCGCAACTCTTCGAATCTTCCATTAAACTTATAAAATTCTTCAAAACGATTTAAAAGCTTTTCCAATAAAGTTTAAGTTGCGTTAGTTAAAAACGTATTATCATTTTATTCATTTTATTTATCACGAGATTAACCACGACTCGCTTCTGGTCAAGAAATAGGGCTTCGGATAAAAAGTTGCTCGTTTCTCTGCATCCGAGAATTATAACGATTGAAATCTCCCGTTCTTTCTTAATACGAGCGATTTCTTTGGTCGTTTCAATTCTTAATGGCTGCCGAAAAACAAAACAATAAATTGCAAAACATTTTCTCTTGTATCATTTGATTTATTTCAGATTCTTCATTGCGTGGAATTATTACACATCTAAATGTCTTAACTATTTTAACATCATGGACTTTTAAACAATTGCTTGATTTTTTTGTCAAAATTATTTGATAAATTATAATGTAAGAATTGTAACGATACCTCATACATCAAAATCTGTTCAGGCATTTAAAAGTTATGATGAAATAAACGAACTAACATACATACATGAACTCTGACAAAAAAAAAACACTCAATTTTTGGGCTTCCATATGACATTTATCAAATTTTCAAAATCAATCACAAATCAAACGTCATGATATTATTTTTTCTTCTATTAGTGGCAAACTCGAAATGCTTCTCGCTGAGTCATATTTTATAGCCGACTAAATGTAGGATGATAATTATATTAGCGTTCAGTTATAGAACCTTATAATTCAATCTGCTTATTTAACAGGTACTATCACTAATGGAATATCTCCCACACGTCCAATCTTGCCAACGGCTCTCGTGAAACCTTTATGTCTAAATTGTAGTCCGTTGGAGACTATATATAATTATGTACTATGTAATATATGATTTTAAGGTATTGTTAGAATGCCTTTTATGTAAATATCTATCTAATAAATAATATAAATGAAGACACGTTTTATATATAATTTAACAAACAACTTGATCAATACATGCAAAAAGTGTTTGATGGTAGGACTTTGTGCAAGCCCGTTTGGGTAGGTACCAACTACTCATAGTATATATCGCCAAGCAACAATACTTTGTATTGTTGTATTCCGCTTTGGGTGAGTGAGCCAGTGTAATTACAGGCCCAAGGGACATAATAGCTTAGTTTCCAAGGTTGGTGGTGCATTGGAGATGTAAGGAAAGGTTGAAATTCCTTAAGACTTCAATCTCTATGGACGGTGGTGACCACTTACTTTCAGGTCCCGTTCGATTACCCATTTTTTTTTAAATTTATTCTGTAAAAAGGTTGTACAATGAATTGCGTTTCGGTGAAGATTACTGCTAAAATACAAAGAGCACTGCTTTTTTCGAACGCGCTGCACACAAAAACAGCTGAATATTTTGACATGAAATTAATTGTACCATTATGTTCAACGTGTTGCAGAGAAGGTTTTTAGCTAAACATTATCATATAATATTACTCACCGTATACCGTAGCCACAGCAACGCGTGGCCGGGTCTGCTAGTATTATCATATTGGTAGCTGCGCTGCGCAGTATCACTCGCTTTGAATGTAGAATATTTACGTGGCAAGCGTGAATTTCACGTTCTCGTACAACATGTATATATTTTTGTATATCTATATACGTATAATGTACTCTAATATTAAGCTTACTTTTGTTTAATATTCAAGTAAAGTTTGTTGCAATAAAGGTTTTGCTATTTGATAAATACAACATTTTTAATTTTTCTATTTCGTTTCCAGTGGTATAGAGAAGTACGCACACACGGGGGATCTGCCCCGGTACTACTATGCGGTTGTAAAGCCGACCTCAGACACGACAAGGAAACGCTCACAATGCTGTCGAAGCTAAGAACACATCCAGTCACCAGCGAAGAGGTATGTAAAGTATATATTTGATACTACACAACAATATATACTATAACAGTAATATTAAAGTAACAGCTTATAAATTAGGCACTGCTTAGCTAAAATCTACTCTCCTTTTGAGGAAGTTCAGAGCCAATTCCACTATACTATGAAGTGATACACACGTGGCAGATTCTCATCTGACTTAAACAGGTTTCCTAGTGATTGTATTATTTCACCGCCGAACACGAAAATGAATATAAGAATTATATTCGGCACATCCTCGGTAAACATCCAAATAAAAATCAGTAATATGGTGGTTGCATGCTTTTCAGTAATGAAATTCAGCATATCTTGATAGCGCACCAAAATCTCATGTCAAAATAGATATGACAAATGATGGTCTATATATAACCTTAGTTAACGGACATTGATGATTTGAAGTAATAAATATTAATCAGCGTACGTCCAATATAATACCAACAGGGCTCAGTTGTTAGGCGGCACAATATTTGATTTACGCTTTGTTGTTTCATCAAAGTTTTCATAAATTTAATCTAGGCATTAATATAATGCTTATAATGCTTGTAATCTCATATATATTTTATTATGAGCAATCTTTAATACATATTGCTTTTAAACGTTATAAGGCTGAAGATTATGAGGTCATGGCAACGAATATCAGAATGGGTTAATAAAAAAAACGAGAGATATCGTAAGAAATCTAGAATGACGTTTCTTTTGCTAAATATTAAACACATCACAGTTATTTAATATCCCGTGTGAATTAAAATAATAAATATAGGTTTAAATAAAACCTCATATATAAGAAAGAGACAGAGGGATAGACAAGGAAAGGGACCGGTAGCCTGAAGAGGGCATAACGCTTTCTCCTTACGTGAACATTTTTGCCTGTTCACTCTATTGTGAGCCGCGTAAATGGAAATCTTTCTAAAAATTTATATTGATCTATTTTATTAAGAAATTGACAGTAATAGTCCAAAGTTTGATAGCTGAACGATTTACAATCCCCTTTTTCGTAAACCTCTGATTGTGTCGGATTCCCGTTATATCGACAAATGAATTTAGGGAATAGAGATAACTGTGCACTGTCTTATAAATACCCTGGAAATTTTGCAGCTTGTGCATTATAATATCCTATGTAGTTGGCCAGTCTCCGATGGGAATATGCACTGTAAACAAAGTCGGACAGGAGGATAAAATCAGTCTTTCAAATGTTTTGTCCATAAAATTTTCCAATAAACATCACTCCGAACCGCACGCTACTGCTAATGGTCTTAAATATTTCATTGATGAAATAGTCTGAATGTCATTCCAATGATATTCTACGAGACAATTGACACCAGCAATTTGGGTCACTGTACAATTATTTCAATTAATACGAGGTCCTGTCGAAGTAAAATAACAATGAAATTCTAGAATGCATGTATCACGCTAATTTAGCAAAATTGTATCGAATTTCCACTTTATTAGTTTTTACAAAATTTTTAGTGAAAAAAATATTATTACACTAAAAATGTTTATGATCTTTGCAAAATGATTGGATAATGGTGTAGCATATAATTTTAAAGGAATTTGTTGTTAAAAATTATATGTATATTTATATATTATATTTTATTTTAGGCTCTATCGGTAGCGAGACAGTTAGGAGCAACAACCTACGTGGAAACATCAGCCCGCGCATCCAGCAAAGGTGTGAAAGATGCCTTCGAAGTAGCAGCTTTAGCAGCTCTAGGAAAGCTGAATAAACAACAAATAAAACAACAGGTACCTGACGCTTGATTTACATATAAATTTAATTAATTTGTCCAAACATAAAGATAAGTTTTTAAGTTAATTTTACGATAATAGTTTAATTATCTTACATTGAAATTTATTTTGACAGAAGCAAGTGGGACGTAGTAAGAGTAAGCGTGACTTGAAAGCTGAGCTGAAAGGACGGGCGAAAAGCTGTTGCGTCATGTGATCCGTAGCCGGCCACCCTTCAAGGTGGCCGCACGACTGCTAGGCGACCACCGCCCTTCAGATATCTTTCTACCCCCTTTTGGAAATAAAAACAATTTGTTCCAATGATATAAATAAGGAACAGTATCGGGCCTAATGATGAGCCTTGTTGAACCCCCGACCACAAGTTGCACCGCTACCTTCTATTTAAAGCGATGAAATATACGAAAGACTTTATTTAAAAGTTGAAAAATTTACAGTGTTCTATTATATACGAAATTTATTAAATCGAAAAAGTAATTTCAAGGATGAATATAGATAAGTTGGATATAATATCTTTAGTGTAATTGGAACCGAGTTCGTTTAACTAAAAATGTAAGGCATAAGGAAATTCCTATAAGATTCGTTGGAACTAAGGTGCAATGATTTATAAACCCTCAGGGTTAGGAGCGTGAAAAGCCTGTGATAATGTTTAAATAGATCATTTTGGTAATGAATATAGACGAGATTAGAGTTTGGAATTTAGAAAGGCAATCGACGCTCATTCTCACAATCACAGGACATCATATAACATTTAATGAGACAGAAATATCTATAAGGGTTTCTATTTACAGAAATTTATGTACAAGTCAAGCATAACGTAGCTAAATGTGTGTTTTCATATACAGAAAATAGAATTAAAGTGTATTTAACGATTTTTTCTAATATAGAGGCATTAAAATATGCTATGTAAATACCAAATTAATCGTTAAGTGATTTTCGGTAAATTCGATGTGCTCAAATTTAGCAAAGGCATTTTTATTAAATATTGAAATTTAGATAAATGATTTTAATTGAATAGACGTCGATGTTTTTTATTTGTGATATTAATACGTTATGTATAAATAAATGATATGCACAATGATGGACAATACTGATTAATACGAAGGTCCATAATTAGTTTCACGTCCATTTCGCTGTTAGATTAGATTTTTGTACGTTTATTAATAAAATGGTAAATGTCGCTTATGTCACTTAAATATATATAGATATTTATGATTACAGCAGCACTTTATTTTTGACTGGTCAATATATCGTTTGAAATTTTAAATCTTAAGTAGATAATTATTTTAATAGTAACTTTGATTTCACAAAAAAAAACACTCATCATTATCAAATTTATAATCTAGGCATTTAAAATTTCAATCGGCGATATATATTGACCAGCTTAATGGTACTTTGTAATTGTGCTTAGTTTATCGTAATATGTTGTTGAATAAGTTATTGAAAGTATTATAAATGACGCTACTCTAAGTTTAAATAATGTAAAATGTTATGCTGTTTCAAAGTAGACGATTCCAAAAAATGATTTGGAAAAATAATCACCTCTAATTAGTACTCAAGTCAAGATTTAAAAAAAAAAAAATTTTAATTCGAAACATTTTTCCGCAACGAATCGTTTTATAATTCAAATAATGATTACTTATTTTTTCGATTATTTATCATAAGTCGATATAAAGCTTTAAATTCACTTAGCTTTAATTACCGAATAAAAGTTATTATTATATTTAAAAGAATGTTTCATTAATAGTAACTTTTATTTTACTAAAAGTAAAATTATGTAAATTAAGAAATCAAAATTCATCTACCATAAATAAATATTATTTTAAAATTTATTTCATATAAAGAAACACACTTTATAATATTTGGTTTGGTTTTTTTTTCAAATATATAATAAAAGGAATAAGCACTGATGTTTTCAGCCTGTTTTTTTTTAATATTGTTATTTACACCATAACATTTGAGAATGGAATAAAACAAACATTTGTATACAATAGTTTTGACTGATTAACAATTCCACAGATAATGAATGTTTTTACGAATATTGTAAATGAATTTGGCTAATAGCTATAGTTTGCAATTAAGCAATATTTTAATTAAAATTGTTTTGTTCTTTACAAATTTAATTAGTATAATTGTAATATAAAACAAGATTGTTTTTATGTCTAGACTGTTTGATTAGGTCTTTGAATGTTTCTAGACTATTGAATATAGCGTTCAATGTTTTTAATTACGATTTGTGTTTTATTTTTTTATCCATTCATTCATTAATTATAAAAAAAAAGTATTTCATCCCTAACAGCTAATATAATTTATATTTACAAGGCCGAAGATTTTGGGATCTTCGTCCCAAATCGGGCCAATAAAAATTAGATGAAGTTTTCTGTAAAGAAATTCTCAGTAGCAGTCCGCAATTGACAGTATTTATTCTGAACTCTAACCGGTCTTGTTGAATTTGCTTTCCTATCGAACTTGATGAAAATGAGAGAGTTCAATATTGCGATATGGTCACAATTTTAATAATTACCATTGATGTTTTAATGGGAAACATACGGGCTTGTATTTCACCATAACAAATCATACAATACAATGGAAAATAACGGCTCAGTTGATATTTATTTAATTATTTTTTGGGTCTTTCATTCATACTGATGTTTTTTTAGTGTAAATCTTAGTTAGACAGCAAGGCAGTTTATACTTCGAATATTAAATAAATATTTCGAACTGTTTTGGATTCTAAATTTAAATAAGTTTTTTCAAATTACACGAAAATGCAGTACACAATCAAATAAATAAAAATATTATAATGTCGCCCTGACCGATTTGGGCCCCTACACCAACCTCAAGAGACTAGCCAGCCGCGCAGGATTATAGTGCGTAACCACAGGTCGCTCTCTATATCCCACTCTTATAGTAAGTAAGGCATCCCTAAGTACAAATAACCTTGAAATATCACATTACCTCCACATAATATTCCATAGAAATTGAATGATACAATTTCCAAGGATTCAATGGTTATATTCTATTTCCTTAGTATAAGCTTAACATAAGTATGACAAATCATTATGGTAATGTAACGTTAATTTAATTCTGTATCTTTTATTTAACACATCTAATTTTAACAACCCATATCTTTTTTTTGATAAATAGGAGCCACTCAAAGATTGCCAGCCATTGAAAAGTAATAAAAAAACTACTAGAATAAATGTAAAAAAATAACCCAATCTAAAAGATTGTCCCTTGACATCGTACCCAGGACACTGGTCCAATTACTGCTCTGTATTCTGTATAAAATGAACAAATCTGTAAATCTAAGCTAAATATAAACTTATATCGAATATTGTATTGCTTAAGCGAAATGATAAATATACAAATAAAAGTTATGTTTACCCCTACACAAAAATAATAGCAATCATCGTACAGAAGAAGTGTTGCTATTTTAAAATATTTTTCTTTAAAATTGTTACTAAAATCACTAGTTTATATTTAGGTAATTACAATAGTTTTAATAACATTTAATTTGTTAGTTTACGAAGTAATAATCAATTTTATTTTTATTTCGGTGCATGACAGGTATATATATACTTCTTTGCTAAGCCCTAACACGAAGTATAACTTATATTTATTATATTCTACAAGAATTTTCCGCATATTTTCAGACCTTTTTAATAAAAAACCCACAACCGTTGACAATATTAAGGGTCACTACTACGTGACTGTATTAGCTGAGAATTTGTCTCGTGATATTAAAGAAAATAGCAAAGTTTAGATGTTAGGACGACAAGGGTTCCGTAACTTATTAGCCGTTAATTTTACTTGGTAATTTTGTAATAATTTGTTTCAAAATTAATGTAATAATATTTAAATTTGCCATAAGTTTTAAGGAACTTGCAAGAAATTAGTAACTGACGAATTGTGGTGTAAAATTATTGTATATAATAAATGGCACATAAGACTGAAATCTCGAGTTCCTGGTTTCCTACTACTGGTCGAGCTAGTAAAATAAAATATTTTATTTTGGGTGTTAGCAGTATTAACACTCTTTTGTCATATCTCTCTGCAGTCATACCAGATTATCAGCTCATCAGATTAGGAGTGAGGGAACAGAGATTACTCCTGTGTTAGCGCACATACTCTAACATCCTTATACCTCCTTAATTCTCTATTTATCTCATAGAATAACCACCGTAATATAGATCGATCAGAAAGAGGACATAATCATATTCTATGTAAATAATATTTATTTACATTGACGACAATAAGAAGATAATTGAATACATCAGCAAAGTATCCACTGATAATACAATGTATGTACATCTTAAAATGTTAATTAAGATGAAAAAATAGCTCCTTGTAAGTTATAGACGAACTCTTAAATTCTCCGCATAATATTCTCTGAAATATTCGAAGGGTCTTGTAATTTACATCTAAATATCTTTGTAGCAAATTAAATTTTAAGAAGTTCAACTTCGCGATTGACCATTACGAAAGTACGAGCTATGAAAATTAAGCAAAGTATAAATTATTTTTACTTCTTGTAAATATGAAACATATTTTTTTTTTTCATTTCGTAACGAATTTAGTCTGATCGAGTTGCTTTGCTTAACTGTTTTATTTACATTGATGTCGGATAAAAATATTCAATGAAATCATAAAAGTAGGTAGGTAAGTAGAACGTAACTTCGTATCTTACTAAAATATTGTCAGCCGACTCACGGTGATGCTACGTTTGGATAATTGTAAGATACTGTATCTTCTATATCTATACATATAATAAAATTGGAGTGTATGTTTGTATTATTATTGTATTATTAAAATAACAACTGTTTACTACACATACATACAAGCATATACCAAAATAATATATTTTTTTAATTTTTGTGTGTCTGTTTGTTTCGGCTAATCACTGGCTGGAATCAAGGACTGGACCGATTTTGACACCACTTTCACCGGTAGATAGCTGATGTAATAAGATCATAGGCTCCAATTCCAACAATAACTTTTTGTTAAATTCAAACACGCACGAAGTCGCGAGCACAGCTAGTAAATTCTATTATTATCTATTAATATAGTCAATGTCTTATATTACATTTAAACATTTCACGCTCGTATTCTGCGGTGAGTTTCGGGTTTCTTCTTAGAAAATATCTATTAAGCCAGATTTGAACCCAATTAAAATTATTTACAATTATTTAAGGCAATTTATCGATTAATGTTATTTTTTATCATTTAAATACGAAAAGCAATATTCTTCGTTACTACGCTAATGAGTAATATCGGTTTATACCAATTTGAAAGGTGAGTGAACCAGTATAATTACAGATGTATGATTCGAACAAAGATCTTGTTATAATCTATTCCAAATACAAGAGAACAAAAGCAATATAAACATCATCAAGAGAGCTTGAATAATCTGTGATGTTCAATAAGAATTTCCGAAAAAAAAAATGCGTTTTAAACGTCGACGAATATGTTATCGGAACTTTGGTAGTAAAATTCATAAGGATGAAAGTAGTTAAGTGAAATAGTGTTATATTATAATTAAAGAGATATTAAACAAGAACCGCTGGTAGCAAACAGTATAACTGTGCTATTAGAAAATCACATGGAATACGTAAATCTAAGGTTTGTTCATATTCATGCCTTCTTCAATTCGAATATACTGTATATAATAATATTATATACAGCAATTAGATTAATTAACCACTTTGCAACCAGTTAAACTAGTAGATCCAATTATTGTACACCTTTAGACTACGAAACCAATTTATCACGCATCGTTTGGATTCCAGTACGTACCTACCACGTGGAAAATACCTATTTCGAGTACTCCTTTATTATATAGCATGTTAATTCATTGGATTTGTATATTTCTAAAGCTTTTCCTATATTAAAATGCGGAAAACAATTTTGTTTTTTAACCATAAATGAAGTAACTTCCTGTATATGGAAGACAGCAATACTCAGTAATGTTGTGTTCCGAATTGAAGCGTGAGTGAGCCAGTTTACCTAAAGTCACAAGGGCCATAACATCTTAGTTCCCAAGGTTGGTGGCACATTGGTGTTCTAAGAAATGGTTAAAACTTGTTACGCCACAAATATATAAAGGTAATGTTTACCACTAAGCATCAGATGGCCCATCTGCCCGTCCGCCTGAGAAAATATCTCCTCTTTAGATTTAGAGTTACCATATTTTTGTCAATGTACATACATATATGTTCAAAATTTCTTTCAGAATGCATTTTCCTGATGTTTTTCTTCATCGTAAAATAAGGTATGAATTATGGACACAAATAATCCATGAAAACTAAGGATTACTGATTTGAACCTTATTTCAGTTCACGTATTCCAAATATTCCATGACACATTCATAAGGATGAATATCAACGAATAATTTTAAAGCTCGAACGCCAAACGCCTGATTTTTAATTATAGCAATAATTAGTTTAAACGAATTGCCATAAACAATTTATAATTGTTGTTTTACACTTTCCTGAATTAATCTTGACCTATAATTACAAATTATTATAAAAGTCTAATATCTCACTTGAAAAAAGACCTCATCTTCCTTTTGAAGAGAAGGTTTGGCATTTATGCTGCTCCGACGCGGGTTTGTGGATACAAGTGACTAATTCTTATCCGAAAGTTCCAGTGATGTTTTCCTTGACTGCCGAGCCGATTTATTATTTACACAAATGAAGGCCGTCCTTGCTCAGAGATTGAACTCAGAATCAAAAGATTCACTCCTTGTACCCATTAGAGCTCTAATTATTGTGACGTAGTAATCGAATAACAGCTTATTCGATAAATAAATAATGTAATTTTGGTTAAAACGAAATATCCAAAGGACGAATGTTACCACACGGGCAACAAATATTTAGTTTCATCAAACACATTAAAGACTATTTAAAAAAAAAATAAAACTTTGTCAGCCATTTGATCTACAACCACGAAATTGACATTTCATTACATAGTATATAACAAAGTCGCTTACCGCTGTCTGTCCCTATGTAAGCATAGATCTTTAAAATTACACAACGGATTTTGATGTGGTTTTTTTGAATAGATAAATTGATTCAAGAGGATGGTTTAAATGTATAATACATGAACAACATATTAAAGAAAAACTGATAAATTTAGAGGATTCTGAAGTGATGTCGTAAATAAACATATTTTTTGCGCTTACATTGCAAAAGCTGGCTGAACCCTACGAGATAGATCAAAATAATGTATGCGCGATGGTATATGTCTATCTCTTACGGATAGCCCACAAGAACCACTTTTTATCCTTTACTTTTTACGAGAAATAATGGCTTATTTTCGAAGCGATTTTAAGCAATACAGCATTAATCCTTATCCAATTAAGTACCTTAAATACACTGTAAATTTAATATAGATCAATATAGCCCTTTACAGCATGTAATTTAAATGAATATTTTCGAAGATTGTACAGATTTAAAACGCAGGGACATAGCGGTTTGTATTGTCTAATGACTGAAAAACTGTGAAAGTTGTAAGACATTCTGTAGTATATTTAGTATCAGCATTGCAACCGTGCGAAGCTGGGGCGAGTCGCTATTACTTAAATACATTAAAAAACGATGTTTCCGGTTGTATTTAACAACAAGCAATTTTTACGCCATGGTGGTAAGTTGTCACCACAACCCATTTATATACTCTGCAATACGCCACCAACTTAAGGAACTAAAAATTACCACCTCGCCTGTAATTACACCGGCCCTTCAAACCGGAAATCAAAAGAACTAAGTAGCATTGTGTAGCGGTAGAATAAATTATGACTGGGTGATACCTATTTTTTTTTTATAGCATTGATTGGCGGACGAGCATATGGGCCACCTGATGGTAAGTGGTCACCACCGCCCATAGACAAAGGCGCTGTAAGAAATATTAACCATTCCTTACATCACCTATGCGCCACCAACATTGGGAACTAAGATGTTATGTCCCTTGTGCCTGTGATTACACTGGCTCACTCACCCTTCTAACCGGAACACTACAATACTGAGTACTGTTGTTTGGCGGTAGAATATCTGATGAGTGGGTGGTACCTACCCAGACGGGCTTGCACAAAGCCCTACCACCAAGTAATACGACCTTGTACAAAGCCCAACTGTAGCTATACCACCAAGAGATAACTAATCTATTATATTCATATATACAGCACCAGATTTATATCATGTATGATTATATCTGTATAATATAAAACAAATGATATTTTAACTTAGGCAACGGATTTTAATGCGGTTTTCATCGATAAGCTGAGTGATTCAAGAAGGTTCATTGTATATCAGCATATTACAGCTGAGAAAAGTCGAGAATTTCAACTTCCCTATCCGGAAAAAGACAAACATTTTTCTTTTAATACAGTACTTACAGTTTACTTCTATCTAAAAGTTGTATATACATTGTTGTCGACGCTTATTGGACCCGTGTGAAACCGGGATGGTTAGCTAGTATAAGTATAAATTGGATCGGGGCAACAGGGGAATAAAATCGGTTTGTCTAACATTTCAGATAAAGTCTACAAATATGAGCCGTATTCTACAACCCGACAGTTTCATCAGGGAAATGGCGTCGGTTTCCTTGCGTAACGCTTTCCTTCAATCTTAGTGTTTTTATTTATTCAATTCATATATGTTCTTTTATAAATTGTTGAACATTATTATTTAACACTTTGATAACGTTCAGTTAAAATCCTTTGTTAATTATTTAACGTTCCAATTAAATTATCTTCTCGTTGAAAATAATTGAAAATAATGGCTCTTATAAATGGTGCTGATAATCACTAAAAATATGTAAAATGCACTGCCGCAAGAAATAATAAAGTAAGCTAGCAAGTGACCAAATTAAATACATAAGATTACGATTACTGAGTGGCCGAATTATATAGGAAAAGGGCGATAATTACATTGGTTAGTATATAGCGCCCAATGATTGATATGCTGTTCGTTCTGCGTCACTAGTAAGATTTGTATTTCCAAGTCGCCATCTCTAACATATTGTGTAGTCAATATTTTATTTACATTAGCAGCCTGTAAATTTCTCACAGCTGCGCTAAGGCCTCCTCTCCCTTTGAGGAGAAGGTTTGCAGCATATTCCACCACGCTGCTCCAATGCGGGTTGGTGGAATACACATGTGCCAGTTCGTTGAAATTAGACACATGCAGGTTTCCTCACGTTTTTCCTTCACTGATGAATTATAAACACAAATTAAGCACATGAAAATTCAGTGGTGCCTGCCTGGGTTTGAACCCTCAACCATCGGTTAAGATGCACGTGACAGATTAAGTAAGAAATAAATAAATAATTAGACGATTACAAACAAGGCTTACACTATGTATTGTATGTTTTAATCAATTCTGTAATAATAATAATTTAATTTAAGTTATTCTTGAATTGTATTGATAACATTGATATTAAATAAGAGGGTACTTTGACTTTTCTGTTCGTTATTGTGAGTCACGTGATTTGTAGTGAGTCTTATATAAGTGATGGAAGCTCGGTACAGAACACTTTACTTCGACTTTTCCATTGATCCTGGACCAGCAAGTTGCTGCTAACATTTAAGGTACGATATAATTTTGTGATATAGTATAAATGTTATTGCTTGTTAAATTATTGATGAATATATGAATTGTGTTTTTGCAATTATCAATATACAAAGTTACTATTATATAAACAAAGAAATAGAAATTATTCTTAAAATATCCTGACATAATGTATTAAGTATCTATATAAAAAAATCTAACACATGCGTTCTAACCATACTTTATGTATTATATGACGGAGACGCTACGAATAAAGCTGAAGCATACAAACGATCCAAATATTCGTGTCTTATTCAAAATTATGTTTTTGTCCCATTTTCTTTGAAACACTTGAACTTTGGAGTGGATGAAAAAGCTTCATTAAAAGTACAACACCTCGCCTTATCTGCCTCCACTGATGACAGGGATGGTTCATTTCTTGCCCAGAGAATCGGAATTGCGTTTCAACGGTGAAATGCTGCTAGCATTTTGGACAAAATTCTACTCGGTCATGATTTTTACAATAAATATTTTTAATTCTTATTTGTCTATAGCTAAGGACTCAATGTTAATAATCATTAAACGATATGTTAATTATTTTATGAGAAAGTAAACCGATAGATTTGCGGTAAAAAATCATTATAGTTTAATATTGTTCCCGATGAATATCAAACCCGAGTATGGAAAGCAAACAACAGTTGGGACGTGACGTTGCGACCATAATCAGAATTGAGTGCATCGTTCTGTGTTGAGGATTTACTGGTGTGGTAGTTACGAGTCGTGGCGAATTGCGGTACAGTTTTTTATTGACTCTGTTTTTTATAGCAAAATGTGGTTGTAATTCCGTTCATTCGGATAACTATGATCTAATTGAGAATTGTTACTGAACTTGATTGTAAAATGGCGCCAATATTATTTAATACAAGCTAAAAGTTATATAATTGAAATATTCCTTCTCAAAACAGCAAGATTTCGATTCCGTGCTATAGAAACGGCTTTTTATAAGATTATTATCACCAATTTTTTCTATGCCGTCGACGATTCTTATTAATAAATAACAGAACATTTTACAATGTAAACAAAATAAAATACATACATTAATAATTTCGTGCAGGTTTCGATCGAAACCTATCCATAATTATAGATCGTTATAGTATTATTTTTTTTAGTCTATAACAATTATCCGCAAAATTCGTATACTTCAGATATTTCGATACTGAATTCATAAAATTCAAATACGTGAAGTTCGACGGGCGGCAATGTTTGACGTTTACGGGTGCGTTCAGTAAGTGTGATCCAAATAATAATTTCGTGCAGAGGTACGGTAAAATCAATGGAAACTTATCCATAACAATTTATTAATAATGATAAACCCGATTTGTTTAGTTTTATTTATTTTACCCGGTTTTTTTCAGCGATACCAAGTTTTCATCTGGTATTTATAGATTTTTTTAAAGTTCTAATGAAGTAGATAGTTGTGTTATATTCAAATGTAAAGAGAATTTACCTCTAGTAAATGCTTAACAAGCATAATTCCAGCAACAGTGTCGCTTTAGGATTACAAAATAGCCTTAAAAATAATAGTAATTGTAAGATCAATGTAGATAAGATAAAATCTTTTTAAAAACGTAAAATATATTTATAAATGAATAAATGGCAAGATCCTGCACTGATTTAGATGTATACATAAAGTCACAACAAATAATGAATGCGAGGAATGCTGGCAGTAGTATTTCACCGTCGAACTGCAAATCCGATTCTCAGGGCGAAAAATAAAGCAGCCATTTTGTCACCAGTGAAATAATACCAACTTGAAAAATGTTTTCGCTAATGTGATTCTGTTAGAATTCACTTTGAATTTCTTGTTACAGAGTACACCATACTGTTACGTGACTATAAATAATTCAACAGCTTGTTGATTCGAGTTTGTTTAAGCCTAAATCTAAATATCTCTTCATTTTAGAAGCATTACACTTTTTTATGGATTGACAAAGTGAGATTTCCCATTGAATGTGTGCGTCGGTGCTGAAGGAAAACATCGCGAGGAACCTGCCTGTGTCTAATTTCAATGAGATTCTGCCACAAACCTTTAGTTTAATATTTCTTGAATTTTGGCTCAGTTGAGAATTGACGTGCTTTTTATTCAGTACTAGTTCTCGTCCGCGGCTTTGCTGCTTCTTAGGTGCGGGTGATCCTTTTCTGTACTCTTAGCAACTGACTAATACCTAAGACTAACAAACTAACTCAGTTATGTCATTAAATAAAAAATGAGGAAGAGATCAAGGGAATTCAAAATATATGTAATATATATAATCACTTCGTTTGGTCATAGTCTCATACTGATACGGTCAATAGTTTTCACGTAATTGACGCACCAAATAAAATATTACATCTCTAGTATTAATCTCTGTAGCGATTGGATTTCTATCTTGGGTATTACAGTTAAAAAAAAAAACATCATTATGTACACTATGTTTCATTTTGATACGCTGAAGTTTTACAATTTGTCTCTGTACAAGCTACTTTGTCCCAATAAAACTTTACAGAACGAAATGGCTGGACATTATTGCTGTGAGTCGAAATTGGTACTTTATGTTTGGGTATAAAGCCCGCGATACGAAGTGATTGCCTCGTTGGGTAATGGCTTAGCGTACTTTTAAAACATACTAAAAGTGATATGAAGTTTATTTGACATTGTCAAATTAAATAATTAGAATTTATACATACTGAAATTTATGGAAAAACGATCTAAATTGCCAATTCTTGTTCCCACTCTTCCACGCCTCTTGGAGAGATTTGGAGCTTATTCTACCAATGTGGCAATCCACCAATGTGGATCCTTGGAGGTAGGACTTTGTGCAAGCTAGTCTGGGTAGGAATAATAAGTATATTAGAGAAGAAAATTTTTATTAAAACACGAATAAAAATTTAAAAATATATATATATGACACTTGGAAAAAAAAATAGACTTAGACTCATGGCTAACCTAACCAAAAAATAACAAGAAGAAGAAGAAAAAAAAATGCCAATGACGGTAATCGTGTCCCAAATAGATGTACCCATTCAGCTTCCAAATTGGATTCCATAACTAATTTTCAATTGTACCCTTTTTAGCTTTTTTTGTCTGAATTATGACATATCACATATTGCACCACATAACAGCAACTTGTAATAATGATGAGTTACGGTTTAAATATGTGTAAGACTACAGGTACAACGGACATAACATCTTAGCTAGAATGTCTATCGCACAGTGGCATTGTAAGGGATGGTTAATATTTCTTGCAGTGCCAATGTAGATGGGCAGTGGTCACCTCTCACCATGAGGCCCATTCGCCAGTCTGCCTACCTATTTTAAATTAAAACAAAACTAAATGTTACTCGTGCGAGAACGGGTCGGGTAATTCTATTATAATGACATCCCCTATGCAAAATGGCGAATGAAAATGCCTTTAAAATTATGCAAATTCCGTCGGACTACAAAAGTTGGCGTGTGTTAGACGTCTAAGTTAGGAGCACTTAACGCTGAGTGTAAGATAATAATCATTGCGGATGTAATAAGCTTAAATGGTCTTTCTGACTTTTAGGTTTATTTGTAAGTGACAGCACGTAAATGTCCCACTGGTGGGATAAGAACTCATCTCCCTCTGAGTATTATGTTTGGAAAGTATTCCATCGCTCCAATACGTGGTAGATACACATGTGTCAAAATTTCATTGAAATTAGACACATGTAGATTTTATATTATCATGATGACGATTACTTTAAAAAAAATAAGTACATTTTTGTTTTAATAATTTTAAGCTTTGTTTACTTTTTTGACATAATTTAACAAATATATCTTAATCTATTCAAAAAAATTGAATTAATTTATGAGTAAACTACTACAGACTTGAGAAAGACCAGTGAACGAAATTCAACGGGGATTTTTTTGTCCTCCGATGATTTGTCTAACTATAGATAGGATGATATGATATGAGCAATACTATAATATATCTTCTTGAGAATATATTTTCATTTCACGGTGAGTCATTCATGAATTTGTACATATATTTACCTTACAAAAGGGGTTTTATTTAAAGACATTGACACATTTATTATAAACGAGTTTTCGTTCGATTTTGCGTTCGTTCGTAGGTGTTATTAGATATAAAAAACCAAATGTCATTAAATTCGATACAGTTGCTTGACTGTGAAATCGTAATATACAGAGTTACTATTGCATTTATAATATTAGTATAGGTGTATATTACATAGAATTAAGGAGAGTTAATTTATAGTTTTAAGTTATATAATGGAATGGAAATCTAGAACGATGTAATTGTTCATTCATTTTTATTAGTTCGTTTCGTTTGTGTAGCACAAACTTTATGTACGAAATGCAAATAAATCCAAAATGAAAATGAAGTTTTTATTACAGTTTTATGAACTTTTTCTTTTATTATATATTTTCCGATTTCGTATATTTAAAGTGTGAAGTATCGAGCACAAAGCAAAAAAACATCAACGAATTTAATTAATAAAAACACAAACTTTATCTGGATTAATTTTTCTCTTGGTATCAATAATCCGTGTTAAAAAAATAATAACTCGTGGCCACATAAATAATACTTCTCGCTTTAGCTATACTTGTGACGTTAAATGTCCGAGACCTTTTAAAATATCTTTACAGATTAAACAAAACATTTAGTTTCGTTTAAACTCAGTCGTTTGGGAGGAAATAACCACGTTAGTACGTCATGATGCCAAAACTTAATTTTATGGGACACTGACTTCTGTAACACAGGTTTACGTCTAACTCATGAGTCAAGGATTTCACTAATTGTTAAATATTAGCTGTGTTACCGTAAATAAAATTGAAATAAATACAATATATAACTATTTACTTACTTTACTTTACTTTTAATTTACTATTTGAATTGACGTCAATCGTAAGAGATTTATTACTTTGAATTTAAAAATCATATATTTCTCAAGAATTAGTTAATAAATCCTAAATAGAAAAAATACACCTTACGGAAAAATTGTAAAAAAAAATAACCATCTTCTTTGTTAAGGATTCAATATGGCAACCCTACAAATACGCCATCATTTTGCGGGCCGACGCAGTTACATCAGGGAAATGGCGTCATTTTCCCGCGCAAAATAGTTTCCTTTGGCGCTAAAGTGACATTAGAAACGACTTATTTACATTGTGCCAATATCAAACAGCATGTAAGGCGATAATGCGGCGTGTTTTGTGTTTGTTTCGTAGATTACCATATTACGATTGATGTTTACATAAATCCATTTTTATCTAAATAGTAGCTATTCGTTCCAACTTGCACAGGAATAATTTACATGTAACTCTTATAACTATTGAAGGTCAAAAATGCCAAGAAAAATTAATCGATATTTGTACTACGCACTATTGTGTTCCGAACCATCACTTCGCCTGAAATGAACTGCGGACTGTTCACCTGGCATTAGTGTAGCTTTGCCATTCATTCAGTGTGGGCGTGCGGGACGGCGCTAATATTTCGGAAATCCGAAACAAAGTTGGACTTGAATACCAATTCAGTAGTCAAGCAACTAAAAATACTCGTTGTTTAAATAACCTAGCTAATATTATTGTAATACCACAATAGAGAAAATAATACTTGGTGGTAGGGCTTTGTGCAAGCCCGTCTGGGTAGGTACCACCCACTCATCAGATATTCTACCGCCAAATAACAGTACACTGTATTGTTGTATTCCGGTTAGAAGGGTGAGTGAGCCAGTGTAATCACAGGCACAAGGGACATAACATCTTAGTTCCCAAGGTTGGTGGCGCATAGGTGATGTAAGGAATGGTTAATATTTCTTACAGCGCCTTTGTCTATGGGCGGTGGTGACCACTTACCATCAGGTGACCCATATGCTCGTCCGCCAACCAATACCATAAAAAAAAAATAATAATAATAGTAATTTAAAGACGACTCCATCCTACAATCTGTCAATTCTATAGGGACGAAATATTGTCACTTACACAATGTTGAACGAAAAGCGTAAGTGCTATGAAGTTCCCGGCACTTATAATCTTTTGGTCGCGAGAAATTACCTATAAGCGATCTAGATTTTAATAGTTTGATTAGATAACGTAATGAAGATTTATCGCTGCGAACTTTAATTCTAACTCATACACCATTCACAATGGTTTACAGGGCCGGATCTTCCATATGGCTATTTGGGCTTCAACCCAGGGCCCCGTGGATTCAAGGGGGCCCCAGCTAAGTCAAGTCAAAGTCAAAAATAGACGATAGTACGAAATAATCCATAAATTTATTAAATTAAACAGATCGTATGGTTTACAGCTCTGCGAGTCCTGCAATTAATCGAACCCATTCAATTAATTTAATTCAAGTCTACGTTCAGATATGTCTTAGGTGGGCCTCTAAGTAGTGTTAGCCCAGGGCCCCCTAAACTTACGGTCCGGCCCTCATGGTTTTGGAATACATACAAGACAAACATGCGATAAAACATTAATTTTGATTTATAAATATATTTATCAAATCAATATTATTATTTTTTTTAACGAACAAATGTGTTCTCGAAGAGCGGCGTCACATGCCACAACTAGTCTAGTTGATACAGCAACCTACCAGGGCGCCATTTTCAGATTGTATTATGTAGCAACTGAAATAAATATATTTATACATTTGTTTATTAATTAATAATATTGCTCCATTGTTTTAAAGTAATCTTAATATTTATTTCAAATTTATAAAGTTATTTGCATATTTTTGAAGTTCAAAATGACGTATAATTTATTAGACTTCTGTGTTGTAAGTTGCATATAAATAATCTATAAAACAACTCGCTTCTCATGACCGTCTGTTTATTAACTCTTTATTTCTAAACCAAATGATTTTAATGCGGTTTTAATTAAACCTTATTTAATATCTTCTTATAAGTTTTAATCATACAACATAGGTATTAAATTTTATACTCGTGTATAAAAAAATATGTTTTGTAATCAAGTCGTAAAAAGCTAATACGACTTACGCTGGCTACGTCATAAAAGAAACATGAAAAGAATACGTAGCCTACTAAATTGAAGGTCTTGAAAAAACCCATAGAAAAGTCTGCGAAGTTTTTATCTATTTTTAATTATACTTTAGAAGATCAAGTCATTACTGCATAATCGGTACAGTTCAATAGCTCAATGCATCACGCTTTGGGGTCTTCGTGATTGGCCTGCGGGTCAAGCCGGGTAAGGGCCTCGAGGTTGCCCTCCTTGCTTGGCATTTTCTCAACGGTAGCCTGTAGCTACCGTGTCAATATTTCTGACCAAATGACAGGGCCTACTTAGCCCAATGGGTTTTTGGTAGTTGCGTCGTCTTTTCGGCCCTCCAAATTGTTGTCGTCAACGCCTGCATCAAGGCGAGCTTACGAGGTTGAGGATGTCCGTCAGATGGTCATGCGTATAGCTGGGCAATACCGTGGAGGTGGTCGCACACTCTTGCGTCCACGCGAGCGAACATAGTGCGTCCAAGGAGTAAGACGAACTCCTCCATGGACACTATTGTATTAAGTTAAACTAATTTATGATATATTTAGTTTATTATTTTAATAATAGATGTCACTGTATCGAATTAATTGACGTTTGGTATTATTCTAAATACTAAAGTTTGAGAAATGTTTGTGCTAAAGTTTTTCAATTTTCACGTATAGATTTATAGAAGAATATCTCGCATAGAGCCTAAATATTTTTGCTAAACCTCGATAGGTAAGCTAAAGTATATACGTCTAGGGAAAATCTCCATATAAATCCGCATCAACAATGAATCACAGCTTAAAAAGTAAAGTAAGTTTTTGTTACCAATATCGCTATTTCAGCAATAATACCGCCGTTTGGATGATATTCTGATAGTTTTACTTTTACTTTTCTTGTTCCTTTTTTGTATGCAATAAGAATATTTATTTTTAAAAATACACGAAACTTTATACAGTTAGCACGAGTTAAGTATGTTTTTAACTAAAAAAACAAAATTGACGTTCACATCTATGATTAAAAAAAACTATAGATTTTCTCTTTGATTATATTCGTCAGATAAACTGTCAAAGAATGCGTCGAAAAAAATAGCGGCCAAAAGTAGGCCATTAAATACACGAGTAAAGTAATATGACGTCACGCACACAAAGACAATACTAGACACTCACTCTATCTAGATACATAAATAATCTACGAATTGTCTATATATAAAATGCTACAGTAATCAGACCAGTGGATTTAACGTAAATACATTCTATTTTCAATTATTATTAAACTAATTTTAGTTGTATTTTATGATACAGTTTAAACGGCAGCTTATTCAATAATCCATGTTATCAGCGAATGGTTAGAAATAAATACTATTGTATTGAACGTAAACAATGAATTGATTATGGAACGTGTCATTGCACCCGTAAGCCGCTTTGGGCTGATCATTGTTTGATATTTTATCTGTGTAGTGATTTATAGGATTTAAAATCTGTACTTTTACGTAATCAGTAGTAGTTACTCTTTCCACCAACCAATTACAGAATAGGTCAATAAAGTACGATTAAATTTATTTATACATATATATATATATAAATGCTTTTGTCACGAATGTCAGGGTTTGGATTTCTATCCATCCTCGAAGGTATGAAATTAAACTCAGGAAATATTCTTCTCTGATTTATTCCAAACTGAGGAGGTCCGATCGCTCCGACGGCTCAAAAAGCCTCATCATACCGGCGGGCGTTCGGCCTTTAATAACAAAAATGGGTGGGGGCACTATTCAATTTAACACCTGTTTATGGACAGTAAAATATTTCAAACTAATTTAAACACCTCAAAATTCACTAAATATTATTAATTTAATAGTCAAACAGTTTTCAATTATTAAAAATAATTAAAACAATCATTTCCGGGCGCGTGTTTTTCTTATATACGTGATATTCCGCCGATTTATATATTTTGCCTAGAAATCAATAAACACCAAGTTCACCCTTTTTTATCACATATACATATATTTATATATAAAAACGAAATACCACTCACTGGTTAACCACGAAATCTCAGAAACTATAACAACTACAAACTTTAAATTTGTTAAGTAGGTTCCTTATAGCGTTTAGACATCCGCTAAAAACGGATTTTACTAAACTTCACCAGTAAGGGGTTAAAACAGAGGTTGGAAGTTTGTGTTTTATAAATTTCGCGCGGGTATAGCCACAGGATCAGCTAGTATTAATATAATCTTGTATTGAGTAATATCACTTTATTTTTTTTATTTATTTTTTTTGACATGAGTTTTTTTTTTTATTTTAATAATGGCCTAGTAAAAAATTGCCGTGGAATCTTATTACAGAAACGAATACCGTGCCACAAAAAGGATGTATTAACTTTGCGAAGTCGGAAACTAGGTGTTATTATTTTATCTTTCTTCCTCGTGTCTATACAATGATTGTCACCGTTTCTTTCAAATAATAATAATTAAATTTAAGTTAATAATAATAATATAATAATTGAGAGCCGAGGTGGCCCAGTGGTTAGAACGCGTGCATCTTAACCGATGATTTCGGGTTCAAACCTAGGCAGGTACCACTGAGTTTTCATATGCTTAATTTGTGTTTATAATTCATCTCGTGCTCGGCGGTGAAGGAAATCATCGTGAGGAAACCTGCATGTGTCTAATTTCAACGAAATTCTGCCACATGTGTATTCCACCAACCCGCATTGGAGCAGCGTGGTGTAATATGCTCCATACCTTCTCCTCAACGGGAGAGGAGGCCTTAGCCCAGCAGTGGGAAATTCACAGGCTGATTATGTTATGTTATGTAATAATAATATAAAATATACATATTTATTTACATTAGAATTATGCAAAATAAGTTACATTAACATTTTAAATAATTCTATACTAACCATGATAGCCTGGAATGATTGCATTAGTGCTGCAACATAGTTGAATCGCCATTCCGACCCTCTGGGCAAAAATGAACCAGCCCCTGTCACAAGTGGAGGCAATAAGGTGAGTTGCTTTTTACTTTTAATGAAGGCTTTTGCACTTTGAATCCAAAGTCTGCATGACATTGGAAGTATGTCTTATCTATAATCAGATAGCTAGCAAGAAATATAATATCTTATTGAAATAATACATACGTCTTTTATTTGTACTATTAAAAAATATTAAGCAAATGAAATACTTCTGTATTGAATAAAGACTTTTTTACTTTTGGCGCGTTTTGCTAATAATATTATATAAGTTAATGCAGTTCGCAGTTTCACTCACTTTAAAATAATGATATTGATGTGACAATGTCAATGTCAACGACAAAATACACATTCTTGTATTGACTATAAAGTTTAGCATTAATTTGTATCATAAGTGTATGAGATTTGCATTAAAACACTTATTTCTTCTAAAACAAACACATGTAAATACAAATTAATAAACAATTCATATAAAAAAAATCCACACACTAAACAGACACGATAATATAAAAATCACGATATATATAAACAATAAATCGAAGTAGAACGTTTACCAAAAATTCTTCGACTGTATGTGATCGAGCCGTGAGGAGTAAGCAAGCATTGTTGATCATCACAAATTGACGTAACACGACTGCAGGAAATATTCGTATCCATTTAACACGTCGAACGAGTGCATCCCATATCAGACATGGTAACTATTTATTTAGTGTTTAAATTTTTTTTATTTATAATTTCTAATTATGAAATTGTTTGTATATAGAACTCGTACATAATTTCATGATGATTGGTTGAGTAATTGAAACCGTATCAAACTAACTTTTAACAGTATTTAATATATGTTTGCACATTGTGTATATGTGAATGTGAATGAATTTGAATTGAATCGCAAACGATGTGTAACATTTGTTATCTTGGAAAATCGGTACAACCTGACAGCAAACATTAGTACCACGCGCTTATTGGTCATTTAAAAAAGCGCGCGCTTCCCAACTTCCTGTTATACACTTCCGTCCCTTTTTACGCATTCGATCTCACAGATTGCAGGATAAAAAAGGGAAAAAAGGGAATGGGTGGGGCTGACCAACTTACCATCAGTTCCACCGACCCATCCGCCAACAATAAAAACAGTCATTAAATTATTAACATTACAATTTGTTATTAAATTTTATTACGCAAGAGTGGTCTATGATAAATATAAAACAAATTCCGACCGAGAGCGCTTCACATTAATTAATAAAGGGAAAACTCTAACATAACGAAACGTTCGAAACGAACTTTTTAATATTTCATGACTTTTAATTAATTTTCATCGACACTCTTGTTTATTTTGTAAACAACTGGATCGCTGCCATCTTTGCCCGGTTATGGCCTCCGGCGTAATAGCGGCCCGAACAATTGGCTACTAAAATCGATTTTAAATTAAATTTTTTACATCCTTGCATCCAGTGTTATTATAGCAAATGTTTTTAAACGTCCAACAACCTTGCTAATTATTTATCAACAGCTTTATATTTGTTATAGAACATTTCAATATAAATATGAATTAACCACCAACTGGTGGTGCTTTGTGCTTTGTGTTTTGAGCATTGCTTTGGGCAAGTCATTCGACAATCGTTCTATTACAAAAGCTAAATTGTTGGCTTTCTGATTGACGAAGTAAGATATAGTAAGCCAGAGTTACAACAGGCACAAGACATATAATATTTAACTTCGTATTGTATATGGAATGATTCATATTTCATACATACTCATTTGCTTGCCTGCCTTTCTAAATTTTGCAATAAAAATATGATTTATTTCAGGACATAGAAATTTATTGTAGAAGATTATTACATGTCAAAGAGCATGAAACAATTTGTTTGGATTTAATTTAATATTTAATGGTTCTAAATCAGGAAAGGTTGAAAGTTAAAATTATTTTAATCAAAGGAGCACACAAAGGTCTTGCACTAAGTGTAATATAAATCTTTATAAGCCGTACCCACAGACATTTTAATGTACACCGACGTCATAACAACGGTTTTTACGGAGATAATCGTGTAATTTTGGTTATAATATATTTCGAATTTATGGACAATATATTTTAAGTAATACATGGATATAAGTAAGTAATTCCTTCGAAACACATATTAAGAATTACAGAAGCGAAATGCAAAATTATTCTATGAATTCAAAATGTTGGAAATTGAACGCGTACCCTTTAAATATTAATATTATTGTAGGCTATGCATCATAACATTCTCTGGCACTTCTAAATTTAGTGCTATGTCGAGTGTGATTTTTTCCTTTCAGTATAATTCCTTTCCACAGACCGGCAAATTACAATTAGAAATATTATGATCAACTTGACTGATATGAATCATACTAGACTATAGAAAAAAGGCAAAAACTCATTAGAGTTAGAGTGTACAAAAATTGTCTTATTAAAATGTGTTACAGGATTATGTTTAACATGAGAAAAATATTAATAAGGAATCCGAAAAGTGCAAATGGATATATTAAATACTTACAATTAAATACATTTTTATAAGTATAAGGAATTGTATAGATCGTGTTAGAATTCAAAATTTCGTCTACACCATCTCGATATCATGAAATTCAGAGAAGATATTTCTACCTCGCTCAACCACTAAGTGGAACCAGCTTTCGGTGGTGGTTTTTTCGAACCGCTACGACTTGGGAACCTTCAAAATAAGAGCCTCACTTCTAAGGTTAGATAATGAACCTGCAAGTCTTCAGCTGTACCAGTCGTTCATGGGCGTTGGTGGTTACGTTCCTGCAGGCGAGCCTCCGACTCTTTTGCGAACAAAAAAGAAATTAAAAAAAAAACATATCTACTGTGTACTGAGTGTACTTCGTCCAAAAGTGAGTAAATTTCAATTCTATTTCATTTTAATATTTACAATGTTGCCAGTCCTTATAATGTTGAACAAGGAACTCCTCGTGCTCAGCCGAAACTTTTGATCTTTCATGTGCTAATGTGCTTCTTCCACTGGACCGTATTGATATTATAACACATATTTTATAGTAAACAGGATTATATGAGTCCACTAGGCCCAGGAGTCTCGCTCCATTTAACATTAGATGTCCTATGAGAATTGCTGTTGGTGAACATACATATTTATCTATCATTACACACATTCAAAGGATATTTGAATTCCGAAGCAACTAAAACTAGACAAAATTATTTTAATGATTTTTTTAAAAATAACAATGTGTATGAGCAGCTTTATTTATTAAGTAATATTGTTCACGTTATCTGTGGACTTCTATCTGTTAACTTCTGGGACCACTCACTCATTAGACATTCGATAGCCATTCCAGCTTAAAGGTTGAGTGAGCCAGTATATAGTAGCCAGAATAGTAAAAACAGGGGTATAACATCATAGTGCCCAATGTTTGTGTTGGAGATTTCAGCAATATTTCTTACAGCGCCAATGTCTATGGTCGGTGGTGACTAGACTAGATCATACATACATTTCTTGAATTAAATAATCTTAGATATCAAAATAGATATTACTGCTTAAAGGACCAAGTACATTTTTGAGTAAAATATAAATGACATTCCCGTTAAGTACCATTTAATTTTCGTCTGTAACATTTGCTTTCATGGTATTTGATATTATCGTTACTCAATTACGCATGGCTGTACTGATCAAAATAAGATTTGACGCAGAGATAGATTATAGTCTGGCATAGCTCATAGATTGCTTTTTGTCCCGGAAAAAAATCTCTAACACTTGAATTCAGTGGCGCCTGTCCCGGACTCGAACTCAGAATCATCATTTAAGATTAATATATGTCGCATCCGGTCAATCATACAGATACCTTAATGGAACGAAAACCGCGCCTACGTTTGTGAAATTGACTTCGGTGTAGTTCGGTGCTAACTTCAGCTCGCTCAAGTTTGGGCAGAACACTTACTGCAACGCATCAGCCGAGTGAGGTCACGGAACTGTCCTACTGTTTCTGAAGTGCTATGATTCTTATTTTAATTACTGTGTGGGTAAACCGAATCGTGTAATAAAGTGTAATTAAATATTGACTAAGCGTTTTCTTTGTATTGTTTTCACGATAACCCACTGTACGCGAACACGATGTAAAATAATAGTGACAGACAATATATCTGATGTCCCTCCGGCATATATTTTAAACACGAAAACTAGTGTTCTATAAATTTCGTTGTCTTTGATCGAGATGTGTAGCTTTTTGTATTTCGAATGTTGGAAGAGAATAAATATTGAGTTTCTTCCCGATTATTCTTTGTAGAATCAACATTCCGAACAGGTGGTACACAGGTGGTTACATTTAATACAATTCTGTAAAATGACGATTCCAAATTGCTTGTTACTTGAATAAAGTACGAGTACAATACAATACAAATATTTCATTATGATACATACATCAAAGGGGCCCTGTACCGCTATAACCCCGTATCTTAAGGGCCAGTGACTGCCCAATCATTGCTTACATTTGTTAGACTTATTATTAAATTTACATTTAAGTTTAAATATTTTAAGAAGATATAGACAAGAGGAAAAAAATATACAAAAATATAGTCGAGCTAATGTGGTAAGGAATTTCCTTTATTATATGTACTATAATCTATGCATGCATATGGGTGTTTCTATGTGTGTCTGTGTGTGTTATACTTATACTTATTTTGATTTTGTGTTCATGAAAATTCAGAGTTGCTCTCTCGGATTTGAACCCGCTTTCTCAATTTAAGTTTCACGCGCCCAAATAAGCCCGCTCAAATAATACTGTATTGGGTTTAAGTTGAATAAAGTACGAAGTCAGTCTGTTCTATGAACGAAAAAGTATCATGAATTATTCTCAAACGTACGTCCGTGTCACGGACTCTCATTACTGCGACCCACAAAATATAATGAGACGGTTTTTCAAGTGGAAATATCAAATTATAAAAATTATCGTTGTAAAATATATATATATTTGCGCTATAATGAAAAACATTTGACTCGACTGTATATTTACTAGCCATTGATTTTATGTTTCGTGTGAACTTTAGGATTTCTCGTTTTTATAATAATATCAGAATAAATTATTTTATTTATTACGGAGGTTGATTTATTTCTGTGTTCAATGGTTATAAAAACGTTTATCCTGACTGAGAATACAATCGTCCAGTTAATATTTCTGTCAGAGTCAACCTCTATGGTGTCCATTTGCAGCCAGTGGTCCTTTACCAGTCAGCCTAAGAAGACTAAATAAAAAACACCAGAACAATATACATTAAACAACGACTTTAAAATTAATTTTACTTTTGGCGGGATATTGTGCGAACTCGATTAGATAGGTTTCAAGATAATTATACTAACTAGTATTAATTAGATTCAAGTAAAGGCGGGTGAGTAAGTCAACATAATTACAGGCGAATAATATATATATATATCATATATGTTATATGTTGACGATATTAGGAGTGTTTTATTTGTCAGTGTCAGTGATAGTCTAAGTATTAAACGCCTCGTCGATGTCGTCGTGGCTAAGGCTGGCTGTAGACGCCGAGGTCACAGTTTCATACCCTAGTGATGTGCCGTTAAAAAAGTTATTGGGTTTTCCTATTGAAGAATTCTCAGTAATAGTCTGGAAGTTGGAAGTGTGTACTTTTCCAAAAGCACGCAAAGCCGTTGGACCTGCGCCTAAACTCTTTCCGGTCGTACCATCGGATTATGAGAGTTAGGGAATAGAGTGCACCTGTGTTCCAGCACACACTTGTGCCTTATATTACACGTAGTTGACACACACATAGTGGACAACATACCTATATCCGCAAAATTAGTATAATCGATATATTTCGATATTTAATCCATGAAATTCCATGACATGACAGTTCAACAGGCGGCCATGACGGACGTATACGGGTGCGTTCAGAAAATGTGTTCCAAATAATATTTGCATACAGGGTACTATATATATATATTTATATTTGTTTAATTTATTTTATCTTACCCGAACGAAACCGGGTTCTCATCTAATAATACATATGTAATTTAAAGGTAATATATACCTTTGCACGTACTATACCTTAATTATCATATTAATATATATTTTATATATATTTTCAACCATATTGGGTCATTATTTATATATTTTTTTCATTATCTCACCGTATGAAAGGAACACGTGGGTGCTCCATACAAAATATTATACTAGTAATTTATCTTAAATTTATAGCAAGCAGACTCATTATCTGATATATAAATTTAAGATCGTCTTTGTACTTAGCGTTTATTTTTATTTATAAGTAAAAATATTTTACGAATATATATAAAACTGTACTGTACCTTAACAATCTTCTGATATATTTATTGCCATATTAATAGTTTGTGTTTTTTGTTTCGTTTTTATTAAAAACGAATCCGATTTATATAATACCTATGATTATGACTCTCGTATTTAACTTTTTTGAATTATTTTTGATATTGGTAATGTTTACCATTATATTTTTTATGGTATATGTATAAGATTTTTTCTGGTATTCTTTTTATTAGGACGACACAGTTAATGAAACACAATTGAGTTTCTCTGTAAAAAGAGATTTATTTGTTTAATTTCACAATAATAAAAATAAAATAAAAGTTTGTATTTACCTACGCATTATTTTACAAAAATAATATTTACGCACCTGTAAAAAGAGAAACGACATTTAATGTTTATTTATTAACAATGTCTGTTCCTAAATCACAAGATACTTTATACTTTACTTTTCACAATCACGAGATTGATTCTAGGTTAATATTTTTCATGACTAACAAAATTTAGTTGTCATGTCGCGTTCGATGACGGTTTATGCGCGGAATTCAAATTAAAGAAATATACTTTTTTTTCTTTACATATGTAGGCAGACGGGCAAATGGATCATGATGGTAAGTCGTCTGGGTGGCGGTAACGACTTTTTGTTGCGCTGTAAGAAATATTAGCCATTAGTTAAATCGCCAAATCACCACAACTTTGGGAGCTATTTGGGATATGTTATGCCCTTGTTGTGCCTGTAATTATACTGACCCAAACTGGAAACTTAGAATATCTGAGGGTTGGTACCTAACCAGACGAGCTTCCACAAAGCTCTACCACCAAGTTTTAGTAGAATAGTCTCATGTCAGTAAACAATAATCTGGATTGGAACCAAAACCGAATGAAACAGTACAAATATTCGTTCTTTTCTGAACGATATGTTCCTGCAGTTTACTATTAAAACCCTTGGATCTTGGACTAATCGTGCAATACCTTAGCTTATCATCGCCTCCACTGATGATAGGACTGATTCTTTTTCACTCAGAAAAAGTGGAGTAGAAATTCAACGGCAATTCAATTCTTATTGTAAATCTCTAAAACGTTTAGGGAAAATTCTGGAACAATATATTTTTTTTACAGAAAAGTCTCAGTAACCATTTTATGCTTAAAAATATACAACTTCAATTAAATTTATTTGTCTATCTTTATAAAAGGTGATATCAACTTCAAACGAGTTATGTTTTCTTTTCATTTTATGGTACATAAAAATAACCATTTAACCTTTGCTTTGTATATCACTAATTTATTACATATTACCAAAAAGTAAATAAATGAAAAAGAAGACACAGATTACGACTTACATTGAATTATATAATATATTCATTCTACAATAAAAAGAAAAATGTACTACGGTACCTTTTAATTTTACCTGTGAGGAGGACTGGTTTTGACGGCAGTTTTGTGTCAGAGCAGGTAGAGCTGTAGAGTGTAGATCTAAGGTAGCTCTAAGCTACTCCACCGACGCTCCTCAGTTGCATAAGAAGTGGAGACTGAGAAAATTAGCACAGCATCGGCTAGGAAACAAGTCAAGGCCCTTACTAGATCCTTGACATCATGTTTTCTGAACAATCCAGAAAAATCATATAATATTGTTGGTTTTACTTTTATACTAAGTGTATATAATAGAAGTACATTTATATATTGTTTTTTTTAAATAACGAAGTCTGAAGAAAATTAGAGGTCGTGATTGTCAGTTTTTACAATCCTATGCGAAAGCACGTAGTCTCATTGGTCCTGCGCCTGCGCAAATTTATTACTCCATTTTATTGTGAGTGAATTCGTATTTCCTATGCAGTTTTAACCTGCAACCTTCGGGTAAGATTTGCATCTTTTAACCATAAATGTATAAATTTGTGGAATATCTACTGATTATCTTGGCCGTTATTCCACTAAAATCTACATATCGAATTGGCGGCAGTTATCATTTAAATTTAACAGTGAGTGGCCTCGTTGGCTAGGAGGGAGTGGGAGGGCTCGCTACTCGAGCCTCCCAGGTGTTTTACACCGGCGGTCAGCGGCGGAGCCTACCATCTTATCCGCCGCAGGGCGTCAGCTTCGTTGACGCTCAGCCTCCAGTGGCGGACTCGGGGGAGTTCGCCACATTCCCACGTCGAGGATGAGGGGGAAGGCGCGCACCAGACGCGCTTTCCATGAATATTCAGCCGCCTTACGGCGGCTGCCGCTGGTGGGGTCGCGGTTGCATGCCCTTGGCGATCCCGTGGCCTCACCACTCGGCGGCATGGTGGAAACCCGAGGATGGTTTTAGTGGGTAGGACAGGGCATTAGCATTAGCGTGCCCTGGCACGGGGCATTAGGCCCCGGTTGAGTCCCACATACCCGTCCCGGTCCCCCGACCGGGCCGCATGCGTAAATGCATTTCCTCCTCGTTAAACTAAAAAAAAAAGGTAGAAGGTACCAAATTTTTCTATACACGTAATCATTACTGTAACGGTATAGATCTATTCACTCGTAGGCGACCATCCCCCTCACCCCCACGATAAATAATCGCCGTTCGTTAGTATTGATTTTTGATTGATAGAACGTTTTTTGCTCGTAATAAGCAAAAAACGATTTACGATACCTTTATTTTTTATTTAACTAGTTAGACCTTTTCCTAACACGTTCATATAATTTAAAAAAATATGTCTACCACATTGGATATAGCAAGCAAGTAATGAACATAAAATATAAGTAATATTTTATTATTTTGTTTTTTTTTTTTTAAATGAACAGTCTCAACATTTTCATTTAGTTTAATCCAAAAAGTCTGCATACTTATCAAAAATATTATTTCGAAAGTAATCCTAAGCTTTGATGCAATCTATGATTCAGTCAGTGTATTTGTAAATTTTTAATGATTACACACATACATTTAAATCCTTAATATATTTAAAAAAAATTACAAAATTCGATTCGAATCAACCGCTGAGCTATTAAAATGAACTAGCTATATTTAAAATATGTCGCTAAAATGAATAACAAAAGCCCCGTGTGAAAAAACATAATATCGTCTGAGGTATCGAAACCTGATTTCATATAATAAAAACTCTTTGTCTCGACTTACGAGCAGTTGTAAAACATGATCGAAAGTGAAGCAAAGTGTGCGCACAGTACGTTCATAATTATTTAAATAGTTATGTGTTATATCTATTGAAGTGAAGTGTTGATCCGTTCTTTATATTAAATACTAATTGATGTGAGTATATTTAATTGTCTATAAACCATTGTTCGCTACGAATAGCAAGATATAGGAAATTATTTAGAACAAATTATTGTGTGATACAAGGAATTTACTGATTCTGAACCATTAATGACAAAAATCTTTTACAGATAAAATACAATATTATAAAAAATTGGTGGATGAGGTTATATAGCTATTAATAAAATTGATGCAAGATATTTTTTTTGTGTCCTGTGTACATACTCTATGCACAAAAAAACATTAAACGTATTTAAAATCAAAATATTTTTTATTCAAGTAGACTCATAAAAGCACATTTGAATCGTCCTGTTACAGTGTCCAATAAAATGTAAAGCCACCGGTTCGGAAAGTAGATTCTACCGAGAAGAAGCAGCAACTAACTCAGTAGTTACTATTTTAGTTACAGAGTATGTCAGTAAGTACAAACCAATTTTTATACATCCTGCGTAGAAATCAATTAATACTTAATCCACGCTTTGTAATATTGTAATTTATAATAAAAAATAATTTACTTAGAGTCGCATCGAGTTTGGTTTTAATTTTTAGTAAAACGTGTTGTTTTTTTTTTATCTTTTATGTAAATCAAATTCTAGTAAACTGGCATAACCTTGCAACATGCAACATGTAATTTTGTATATTGTATATTTATAAATAATTACTATTATAATATTGATAATATCTATTTATTATTGTAACAACATTTATTCATGAGTGACTTGTATAATATCGATACCAATGACGTACTACATGTGAATTTTATAAACAGACCAAAGCAGTTGCTTTAAAATAAAAAGTTGATTTGATTAAACGTAAATAATCATTGACTTAATTACAACATTGCATTACTTAAAGCATTTCTGGATACCATTTAAGTTTAAATATCATTTCGAACGGGATGCTTAAAAATCCAATGTCAGAAAAAAATGTCAGAAACACGAATATTATTCGAATATGGGAGTTAAAATCCTGACAAACGCAAGTTACCATGTTCGTAATTTCATATCGTGCTCGATTTCAAAGTAAAACATCGTGGCAGACACTTCATGTACCGGATGTAATTCAGCCACACGTGTATCCAGCAACATGCAGGGAAGCAAGGGGGTGGAAAAGTTCCAACCTAATTATATTATAATACAATGTTTAAAAAATTATAAAGGCCTTATATATAATAATTTACTCCATCACATGTATTAATAATAAAATAATAAAAAAATATGTAATATGATCGGAACGAAGCAAATCGCTATTTATTATGTACTAGAGACCCGCCCCGGCTTCGCACGGGGGCAATGCTGAATGTCTTACAACGTTTAAAATTTTTCTGTCATTAGACAATACAAACCACTATGTCCATGCGTTTTAAATCTGCTATATCTTCGAAAATATTCATTTAAATTACATGCTATAAAGGGCCATATTGATCTATATTAAATGCAAAATGTATTTAAGGTACTTAATTGATTAAGGATTAATGCTGTATTGCTTAAAATCGCTCCTAAAATAAACCATTATTTCTCGTAAAAATTAAAGGATAAAAAATGGTTATTGTGATTTACCCACTCAAGAAATAGACATATACCATCGTGGACTTTTTTGAACCTTTATAAGGTGTACAATACTCTAGTACGTTATTTTGATCTATCTCGTATTGTTCAGCGAGGGTTTGCAATGTGGGCACAAAAAAATGTATTTATTTACGCCATCACTTTAGAAACCTCTAAAATGATCAGTGTTTGTCTCCTATATTGTGCATGTATTATACATATAAACCTTCCTCTTGAATCAATCTATCTTTTAAAAAAAACCGCATCAAAATCCGTTGTGTAATTTTAAAGATCTAAGCATACACATGGACAGACAGCGATGAGCGACATTGTTTTATACTATGTAATGATTAAGCAACAGACACAATGAAATAAATAGACATCGTTTGAGTGTTAATAAATACCAAGAAATAAATTTGTTATTAAAAATAGTTTGAATAATGTAACTTTAAGCCGTATATATCGATAAAAAGAGAAAGAAAACTAGTAATATTCCTTTGTGTCCCAGAGACCATTTGAATTCGACCATTTAAATTATTAATTAATCATGTATCGGATGCATTAATTAAAACTCTGTTTAATGATTCAGACAATGGAGGGACGAAACCAATGGACTAAACAATAGACGGTTGAAATTTTGGATTTGAATATCGTTTTATTCATAGGAAATCTATACCTAACTTTCGGGATGTTTTTATCAACGTAATACATTACAGTTGCGTCACAATATATATTATTTACAACATACATACATATAAACATAATCAGCCTGTAAATTTCCCACTGCTGGGCTAAGGCCTCCTCTCCCGTTGAGGAGAAGCTATGGAGCATATTCCACCACGCTGCTCCAATGCGGGTTGGTGGAATACACATGTGGCAGAATTTCGTTGAAATTAGACACACGCAGGTTTCCTCACGATGTTTTCCTTCACCGCCGAGCACGAGATGAATTATAAACACAAATTAAGCACATGAAAATTCAGTGGTGCATGCCTGGGTTTGAACCTGAAATCATCGGTTAAGATGCACGCGTTCTAACCACTGGGCCATCTCGGCTCTTATTTACAACAACGTTATGTATATTCACACTGAAATTGATCACTTTGATAGAACCAGTGATAATGATTCGATGAACATGATACGTTAGACAAGCTTATAACACCAAGTTTCCGACTCTGCAGTGTCAATAAACCCTTGCCGGGGCAAATGCTAAAATTCCTCAGATGTATGTAAGTTTTCCAATTCATAAATTCAAAGCGTTGGTTTAAAAATTTTAATGAATAAGACATATTTATCAATACAAGATTATACAGATGATAAAAAAGCGTTGGGTTGCTCGTTTGCCACCTATAACATAAAAAAAAAAATTATATACATAACTCTGTATTTCAAATTTTGGAAAAGAGTAAATATTAATGTTCTTGCCGGTTATTCTCTATAGAATATACCCCCCGACCGGGTAGCTTAAATACAATTCTGTAAAATCTCGACTCGAAAGTGCTTGTAAAGCTTACTTGAATACAGTATGTTTTGATTTGATTTCAACATTGGGATAAGAATGAAATAATGTATAATACTTAAACTGAGTTTTACATTTGAGTTAACAAAACTTGCAACAAAATGCAACAAGCGGCCTTATCTCTAAAGTAGCGATCACTTCCACACAAAATATATGCTAGAAGAGGATTACAGTAATATTATATCTAATAAATCTAAATATTCAAATACATGTCGCAAAGTAATCGCTTTTGTTGCATCATTATGACGTTCCGCGCGCTCCACATTCCATTAGTCATAATCTAAGGAATCAACGTAAATTGCTTGTCACTATTTCACGAAGAAGGTACAAACTGTGTTCTTAACACTGCAATTGTCGTATTAAATCCCCGACGTCAATGGTACTCGCATTCCTCTCTTCCGGTACAAGGGGTATGACGTTTGGCTCGCAGTTGGCGGCCATTGACGATGTGGAGTGCATACTTCCTGCTGTGTCAATATCTAAAGTAACCAATGGGTGATATTGTCGCTGTCCTAGAAAAGATTTGAAATTCTTTTTCTTAATAAACATGACTGCATAGAATGTATGTAAAACCAGTGTCACTCGGGATGATGATGACTATAACGTTTACCTATAGATCAGGATCTGCTTTGGCATTCAAACGTAATGGCGAAATAAAAAAATATCAAATAAATATTGTATATTAGCCCAGAAAAGATTGTATTACCCTGTTTTTATGGACGGTCGTATATACTCGTAAATAGGTAAGTATCAAGAAAAATATTTTTTTGTATAATATAATTATAGAAACGGGCGTATAGGCCGCCTAATGGTAAGTGGTCACCCAGATTTATTAGCGCTGTGAGACATCATATTAAACATTCCCTACATTGCCAATGCGTCACCTACATTAGAAGCTACTATTTTATGTCCCATGTGCCTGTAGTTACACTGGTTCACTCACCCTTCAATCCGGAACACAACAATATTGAGTACTGCTGTTTGGCGGTAGAATATCTGATGAGTGGGTGGTACCTACCCAGACGGGCTTGCAAAGTCCTACCACCTAATAAAATTCAGACATTTTTATTTTTCAATTGTACACTAAGTGCAACTTTTTTCTGGACAAAGGTCGTATTGATTAGGCCTTTATTAACCTAAATAGCGTCCTAGAGGTAAGATATTATACAGTGAACGTAACTAAAATACACCAGGCTGGCTGCATCTACATTAGTTAACTTTTTTTTTCTAACGTTGTGTCGACTTGCCAATCCATTAGAGGGACCCGTCTAAAGCTTAGCATCTATAATGTTATCAAGAACTAATCTTTCTGAGTCAATAAGTTCCAACTCTTCTGATGTAGAAATTTTGTTTCTCAGCATTTAAAATTTGTAACAGTCGTAACTCTAAAAGGTAAATTAATACATTTTATTTTCTTATATTGTAAGTTATTATTTATACCGACTTTTGATTTTTTTTAAAGTATAAATTGTTTTTAGAACTGTGATGGCCCATTGGTTTGATAACGTATATCTTAAGCGATGTTTCCGAGTTCAAACCTCGACAGACACTGAATTTTCATTTAATTAATTCGTATTTATAATTCATCTCGTTATCGGCCGTGAAACATCGTGAGGAAACCTACATATAGTATATGTAGTATGAATCCGATAATAAACAGGTTTATATTTATTAACACGCGTATTAAACTCTATTTATATGCGATTTATTTTTCTGCACCTAAAAGTGGTCGTTATGACCTTTATACTCTTACCTACCTGATGCCCTAACACGAAGACTTTTTTTAAACGTTCGTGATAACTATGCGAGATAAATTTGTTGTTGTTGAACTAAAAGGTCATGGATACAATTATGTATGAGCTTCAAATCATATAAAGATACGTTAATATGTTTCTATAGATAAATTTAAACCATTTGATAAGGACTGATAATTCTAAATCATTCTTGCCTAAAGTCTAAAGTTATAATTATTTATGTATTTTGTGCATTTTTAAAATATTTTTTAATGACTTATTTTTTTCTGGACAATAGTATAAATTAGACGGTAAGTAGTGACAACTGGCTAGTTATGAAAAACGTTATCGATCCATCGATAATACGTCACCAGCCTTGGGATCTTAGATTTTATGTATATTTTATGTATATTTATACACACACACAAGTAAAATTTATTTTGATATAATGTTAGTTTACCTACTGATTGTGAGTTTTAGTATATAGTAAGATATTGTTTA
The DNA here is from genome assembly GCF_037043105.1 of Vanessa tameamea. NCBI lineage: Eukaryota > Metazoa > Arthropoda > Insecta > Lepidoptera > Nymphalidae > Vanessa > Vanessa tameamea. The sequence continues at coordinate 10,332,728 of NC_087325.1, forward strand.
TTCTTTTTAAGAACATGGACAGAATTATATGTTATGGAAGAGCGGGCCCTTCTGTCACGAGTATTATATTATACTCACTAGAGGGTCCCAACCTTTATTTGCTATGTACAACTTGATAAAGAATAAACTATTTTTAATTTTTTTTTTTAATGTATAATTACGACCATAACGAATTATGTCTGTCGTTATACTGGCACTTCGATACGGTATAGAACAAATACTAAGTATTGCTGCATGCAGGTAGAATACGAATATGGTTGGTGCCTACCCAGATAGGCTTGCATACCACCCTAGCCCAGCTCTACCACCAAAAAGTATTTTACTACTTCTTGTACGTAATACTTGTATTAGCGAGTTTACTTTTAATAACGTCTACCGAATTTTTGTCATTTGACAGAGATTACTGGGATGTTTCTTCCACAATTATTATTTAAGTGTTTTTTTTTAATACCAAACTAGTTTTCGCTTGCGGCTTCGCTCGCGTTTTAGAGGTTAATTTTCGGGTTCACAGTATCTTTATAAATTATAGTCTGTGTGTTATTCTGATGTATAAGCTATATAATTGTAAAGTTGCATTAAAACTCATTCAATAGTTTTTGCGTGAAAGCGTAACAAATAACCATACATACAAACTTTCGCCTTTATATTAGTTAGGTATTAAAAAACTTACATATATTGCTCCAAGTTTGTGAGGAAGATTATTTCAGTTCAACACTTAATCTGAACTAAATCTAATCAGATTATATTAATACTTTCTAAGTTCTTAATAGTGATAAATCCAACGTTATTTGGGCAAATGTTTCATTAAATTTGTACAAATACTTGCGATAATTAATTATACAAAATGAATTTATTATCTGTTTTTATATCAACTGTTACTCTGCTGCAAATGTGTGTATTCGTGTACTGGTGTATTTTCGTTTCTTATTGGTCTAATGGCTAGCTATTAGTCTTCAGATCTTGAGGTACTGGCCGCGGATAGGTCCAATAAAAATGGTATTGCCTTTCAAGAAATTCTTAGTAGTAGCAAAGGATGATAACAGAGGTTACACTCCCCTGGATCGTTGGTTATGCCCCTGAATACTTTCGATCAAGTTTGATTTGCGTTCGTTAAGTTTGTAACAGGAAATAGAGATCTTATTTTTTATATCGCTGAAAAAACGCGTTACGCGTTTCCCCCACGAGGAAGTGGGGGGGGGTGTATGTGGGACTCGCCCCGAGTACACCGGAATACCCACGAAAAACCCAGTAAGTGAGCTAGTATAATTAAAAGCTTAAGGGGCATCTTATACCCAGGGTGGTGAGAAATGGTTAATATTTTCTAAAACGCCAATTTCTATAGGCGGTGGTGACCATTTACCATCTGATGGATGATTCCATTTTACTCGTCCACCTATTTATTTCATAAAAAAAAAAACAACGTAATAACTGAATTATTTTCTGAAATACAATCGATTTTATAGAAAACATCACCAGTAACACAATCCTCTGTCACGTGAGTTTTTTCGGATCGTATATTTATCCAATGTCATTGTTTTCCGATAGCAGTCCATCTTCCAATAACTCGGAGTACCGAGGCGGTCGTTACGTGTACCATGATCACAATTTCGTAACAAACTTTATTAGTGACAAGGCATACACTGTCTTACAGAAGCTTTTAGCTCGTCTATATATTTGGCTACAGTGTCAAGTTACAACAACACCGCCATCTTTATTTATGACGGACGGATAGCATAGGGAATATTAAAGAGTGATGTTTTATTTAACTAAATCGAAGGTAGATTACAAGGGCGTTGACAGATTAATTTAAAAAAAAAACGTGTGCTCTTAAGGTTCGGTCTTTACGGTGAAAAATTACTTAATTTTACGTACACGACATACTCGTATAACGACCGATAAAGAGATTTCCAAAAAAATGAATTCTACTTATTGTCAAATCTTAAAGTTGAATAAAAAAATTTAGATACCATAGATATGTATTCAGGTTTTACATTTGATTGCCGGACTATTTTGTTGTTTGTTGACATCTGACAAGATCACGTTAAAACAATTTATGAAAAATGTATTTACGTTAAATTAGTATCAATTACAGCAGTACGAACTACCTTGATTCCGTGAACTAACAGGAATATAATAATAAAAAATATTTGCATCAACAAAACAAAAAACACTTATCCTATTAATATATAACCTGAATTCCAATTCAAATTATAAATTATTAGGATAAATGTTAATTATTTGATATAGATATCATACCAGTAAATAATAAAGGCTATAATTAGCCTACTCTATTTACTCGCATAACCTAATTCAACGTTAACGGAACCATATTTCATTACATAATAATATATTTTAATAGTGACTAATAAATGAGTAAAATGAAACGTCAAGCAAATGTCATGACGTTTGCTGTCCACACACAAATAAATTATTCCGCAAATTTTAAACCTTTTCACCAGTAGGACATTGCGCATGTCAAAATACAGAACACAGAGAACGTTTTTTTTTTTTAAATTATTAAGGGGACTACAAGAGCTAAGTGCCCTTGAGAATCGCACGCACACACTTACAAAATCGACAAAAACGGCAAGCCCGTGAACTAATGGTTAAGCGAGGTAACGAGGTTACGCCCAAATATTCTAATAGATGGCGCCAAACCGAGCGAAGTAAGATCAATCATAAATCTCATAAAAAATAGATAGGACAACAGAATTGTTTTTATTTCTTTCGATGTTAGTTAACGAATGATTATAAAAAAAACTGATTCAATTAAACTTACAATATTTTTATTTATATTTTGTACACAATAAAATAGACAGTTAGTTTTAACCTTTTTTTCTTTTATTTATATTATTATACCTACCACAATTAGTTCTTATACTAAATATTAAAACATACCAATTTTTAATATTTTATAAAAGTTTGATAATCTATTTATATAATAAAATCGTAAGTGTTCGAAACCTGTAGTGTAGTAACCGTGGGGTAACATATAGCGTAGTGTTTGTTCGTTTTATTAATATCGGTTCACAAAGAAAAAAAAAATTCAATTAAAACAAAAACATCTAAATATTTACAAGAAAAAAATGTCGTCAAGTCGATTTGGTTGAATCATTGGTTAACTAGGTTAATCATACTAGGTTTAATTATAAATCTCATAACAATAGATAGGATATTAGAATTATTTGTTTTGCTTTGGACTGTTATTCAAAAATGATTAAATAATAAAACTGATTTAATTAAACTTAAAATATTTGGATTTGGTACTACAAAAAAAAAACATTTAGTGTTAATTTTTTTATTAAAATATTTTATTTAATTTCACTTGTATGTATGAATGTATGTACGTATGTCCTGAAATCTTGCAATCAATATTACACCTACTTCCATTGAAGCTATGGAGCTGAAAGTTGGCACACATATTTAGTCTCGATGACAATCCACGATTCATGAATTGCTTCCATTTTCAATCTAATATGGCGGACGTTACTAAAAATTACAATTTTTGAATTACGTACAAATGACACTTCTAAATATTCTAGTTCTCTGGTTCACAACAATTACATTATTTTTTTTATTATTAAAATTAGTTCATACATAACTTTAATTCCTATTATAAACAAAATCGATAAAATTAAACTCTTACGCAATATAAATAGCTTCCGTGTTATTGTTTTCGACTTTCTTTATTCTGTAAAAAATAAATATATGTTAGTAATTATATTTTTATTAATTAAAAAATTATGTATTTAAAAAATATGTATCTAAATATGCCCCATAGTACTTTTAATGAAAAATATCAAATTGCTTCGAGATCATGGGGATCGAACGTAGTCACTCTCAATTGATTTTATCCTTACTTTCACCAAATATTCTATCATAATATTTGAAGAACAGCTCGAAAAATCTGATTCTATGCGAACTGATTGCACATTTTTTCTAATAGATGTTTTCAATATTCATAATTTATAAAAAAAAAATATGTTTACTAAAAAAATACTCTTACCTTTTAATATCGTTCATAAGTATGTTCGGCGCTTAATTTATATAAACGTTTTTTAGTTTTCCTCACGCGTTTCACTTCATATCCCATATTTACACAATTAAAATTTATGACAAATAATATAATAAAAAACAAATGCCTAATTACTACTACATTATTTTAACTTAATATATTTATCTACAAGAAAGAATAATATTTATTATAAGAAAACATGAAACAATGAATTTACAATTAAAATTACAAAAAAATATTTCGTTACGTAATGAGACTCGTAACGAAAAGATCGACACGTCTGTATAGCATCAGGTCTCGGCCGGCAATGTCTGTACACGGCGTTTACGCACACATGCGTACGAATTTTGTTCGAAAATAAGAATATCTGATTTAAAAAAAATCTATTGAAGTTATTAAAAAAGTGACGCAGAGGTTAAATAATATATTGCTTGTAGAATAATCTGACAAAAAACCAGAATTATTGAATGTATATAAGTATAGTTTTTATTTATTAAAAGATTTTTTTAGAGGTAACTTTGTGATTTTTTTCTATCGTACCAAATTAATTACATCATGTTTTCAAAATAGCAAATAACTAGCATGTATCCTGAAGATTATCATATATTTTTTTCATTTGGTTTACTGCATCGGATCTTATACTTTTTTGCATTATAAAACTTGCATTTAGCTCATGTAGTCCCCTTAAACTATTTGAATAAAAGATAAAGATGTCTAGGTATCATGCCCAAAAATTTTTATCGCCAGTCAAAGTCAAGATAAGGAATTCAATGATTTTCGTAGATGAAATTATTCATCATCGATCATGAATTGCAGTAGATGGTGTATTGAATAAATAAAATATGAAGATTTGCTTGCAAATAATGATTATCTCAAAAACTATGTCTTTAAAAGTAGTAATTGTCTTGTATCATCTAAATGTCTTAGAGTAAACAAGACTGAATTATTGTGATAATAATCCACTTACTTATGTAGATAAACAAGTAAATTAAATAATTTCATGTGAATAATTTTATCTGTTCAAATTTTCAAACTAAGTAAATACGAATACTTAAATCACGCGACAAGCTTTTATATTATATGTATAAATTGTGTCAAATGTGAAATGACATTCTTTTTAAATAAAAGTTTGTTTTTAAGAGAGGTTTTTCGTGTTCTGTAGCCTCCAGGACATTTCGATATGACAACCTCTAGTTTATTCATTGTTCAATTTCTCAACGGATATAGTATTCAGAAATGCAGATAATATTTATAAATACATATGTCACAATATCCTTGAATCATTCAATGCGAGTTTAGGTATGTATGTGTAATGTATCTTACTAATCAATGTAGTCAAAGGCAATTATATATATTTATCAGCACTGTCATTCGGCTTTGCTTACGTAAATTGAAATGTGTTCATTTTTTTCCTTATAACTTTAAGATAGAAAATTGTATCGACTATTTGTTATCGCATTACTCTGATCTATAAATGTTTTCTAACAACAATAATAAATAACTTTGTCGTCGTAAGATAAACTTGCATACAGCGTCCAATTAGACAGGACATAATAATGTCTACAGTAAATTTTTTTTAGTAATTTCAATTAATCTGATCTCTATGGAGACATCGGATTACGATATGAAAACTATGAAGGCCCAGTTGTTGGAAGACGTGAATCTTAACCGAAGTTTTACGAGTTGAAACCCGGGCAAGAATTACATTTTCATGTGCTAAATATGTTTATAATTCATCTCGTACTCGGCGGTGAAGGAAAATATCATGAGGGTACCTGCATATTGTGGATGAAAAAACTGAATTGGATTAGCTTGGTGGAGTAAGCTTAACCTTCTCCTATAAACGAAGGTAAACCATAACTTATTGACACTTTTACAGGCTCGTCCTTTTTACATTTTTGGTTACATTTTTACTTTTTTTATCTCATCAGAGAGTTGAAACAATGGAAGATTCTTTGATTTCCATAGCTGTAACTGTGGGAGCTTTCTAACTCCATATGTCAACTGAAAATGTGTTGTTTGATGGTATTGATGATTGTACTCTTCAACGATTCTAACCACAGCGGTCCATCTCAAGGGAGCAAACTACGCAGGACTTATAGGATGTCATATTGCAGAACTCACATTCAAAATCCAATGGGACGGCAAATCCCAAACGACCATAACGAGTTCAGGGCAGGATCAAAAGGCTTAGGTTCTTTCCGAGGCACTGCAATATATCTATCTGCTTCCAACTTCCAGACAGAGATTACTCGACAAAAAAACCCTATAACTTATTAATTAACCTGGGGTTTGAAATTCGGGCCTTCCTTATATCCAGCCACTAGAGTAACGATCGAGACCGCCCACCAATTTTGAGGACACGAGGCGTGAATCTCAATAGACCTTCTAATTAAAATATCAATACGATTCTCCACCTCACTTATTTTGTCTAGTTTCTCTGACACGGTAAATTTTTATTTTTATCAAAAGTTAAATAAAATATAATTGAATACAAAAATAAAGTTAACGTTGTGTGCAAAAGGCGCTCATAACTATGACAGCGGTCTCCTCGAGACAACCTTTGGACAAAGGACTTGAAATTTATAAGCAAAATGTCAAGTTCGTAAATGTCGTGTGATAAACTTAATAAATAATTATGTTGAAACTTATTAATATTATAAATACAAAAGTTGAATGGATGGATGTTTGTTAGTCAATCACGCCAAAACGGCTGAACGTTTCTAAATGAAATTTGGCACAAGGTTAGATTAAAGTACTTTTTTCCCTGACGCCTTCATTAGACCCCCCCCCCCCCCAACGCTGAAGAAGAAAAACTTTTTTATATATATATATATACACAATACATACACTCATACATACACATTCCACACACACATACATACGTATTATATAACACTAGGAGTAAAGATAAGTCAATAAATCCTTCTTGGGGCTAGTTCGTTCGTTAATTCAAATCGTTTCTTAAAAATACTTTGATAAATAGAGCCATTTATTCAACATAACATAAAATTATATAGATAATAAAAAAGCGTGGAGCTAATACTTGTTGACATAATTGTATTTAACTAATATAACTTTGTACTTCAAATGTTGGAATAGAGTTACTACTGAGCTTCTGGCCGGTTCTTCTCGGCATAATCTACATTCCGAACCAGTGGTAGCTTTACTTTTAATATAGTTCTGTAAAATGACGATTCAAAAGTGCTTGTATATGTTGATTTATATAAAAATTGTATTAAAAAATAATTCATTTATTAATAATAATGTGATTTCAGATCAGCATGATTACTGGACTGCAGCTCTCTCTACCAATCTGTATCCTTGCTGCTGTTCTGTTCTGGACGAATTCCGCAGGTTATTATGACAAACACTACCCCTTTTCGCCCTACATTACGCTAATAAATATACTAGCTGATACTAAATTACATGATCTAAAGGGCCACATTGATCTATGTATATTAAATGCACAATATATTTAAGGTTTAAATTGGATAAGGATTAATGCTGTATTGCTTAAAATCGCTTCGAAAATAAGTAACTATTGCTCGTAAAAAGTAAAGGATATATATTTTTTTTATGGGTTATCTTTAAGAGATAGCAATAATATACCATCGCGGACTTTTTTGAAGACTTTTATAAGGTGTACAATACTGTAGTACACTATTTTCATCTATCTCGTAGGGTTCAGCCAGCGTTGGCAATGTAAGCGCAAAAAATGTGTTTATTTACGACATCACTTTAGAAACATCTAAAATTATCAGTATATCCAAATAACTTAAATTCAAACAACGCGCACGAAGTCGCGGGCACAGCTAGTTTAATAATAAAACGATATCACACTAGCGATTTCTGAACGTATTTCGATCGAGGGGATCGGTCGCTGGAGTGAAGTCTCCATGCGCAATTCGCCGCGTGCGTAACGATCTCGCGCTGTTAAACAGTCAGTTATGGATTTCTAAGAGGAAACGTAGCTGTTGTCTTGAAGTATATGCCATGTAACAAAGTCAAGTTTACGTAGCGTAACCCAAACAAGACACTAGCCGCCTCGTTAGACACTCTCACAAATAACCAGTGCCCTTAAAACTAACGACTACATTAATTAGCTTGGAAATTAAACGATCTAGGCTGTTTCAAATAAAAAATTATACTGTATATACAATAATAAAAAAAAGGGATAAGATAACTTTATTGACTTCTATTAATAGTTTTCTAAGGAAAAAAAAAATTGAAATGAATGAATAAAGAAAAATCTTTATTTAACACAAAGCGTTAACCCATAAGATTTTGTCATGTTAGAGTAACTAATTGCAGGTAAAACTACCATTAGTTTGAAGTATACAATCAAGTGTTTGAGTGCAAATCTATCAATTTGTCCTTAAGAAAATCAGTAAGCGCCAAATACCTACTTCATATTAATTTGTTCAATTGAAGAATTACAATGTTTCCGATATAAGAATGTTTCTACAAATAAATTTGCCGTAATATATAATATTATGAAAATAACCAAAAGACACCAATCCAACCGTATATACAGATTTTGATGTGGTGCCGAGATGGCCCAGTGGTTAGAACGCGTGTATCTTAACCGATGATTTCGGGTTCAAATCCAGGCAAGCATCACTGAATTTTCACGTGCTCAATTTGTATTTATAATTCATCTCGTGTTCGGCGGTGAAGGAAAAAATCATTACTATTCCACCAACCCGCATTGGAGCAGCTTGGCGGAACATGCTCCAAATCTTCTTCCTCAAAGGGAGAGGAGCACTTTTAAGACTAGACTAATATTCATATTATTAAGTTGCTATTGGAACTAACACGCCTTACACTACTGCAATATCAAAGTATATCATAGTATATTAAGGTAAATCTTAATATTAAATACATTATCCTCATATAATTATACTATATGTACATTCTTAAAATAATTTATACACATAATGCATGGAAATAAATACTTCGATACAAATTAACGCTCACATATTTTATTGCATCATATTATATTATATATTTCTTTAAATATGCTGCTCTCGTATATCTCGTTGGTCTAGTAACTAGATATAAGGACGTAGGTCCCGGGTTCCTGAGTACATACCCCAGATCACACTGATAAAGAAATATTGGATTTATCGTTCGAATAAAATTTTGTAACAGCCCGGAGTTGGGAAGTTGGAAGTCTGTACATTTCCGTGCCTCAGAAATCATTTAAAGCCACTGGTCCTATATCTGAACTGTTTCTTATCGAGTCTGATTTGTTTTTTTCGGATAATGACATTATGACATTCTGTCAACATTAAGTAATGATGTGTGACCTCTTTCTGGTCTTCACTTTTTGTAGAATGAGGGAATAGAGTGCCATGTGCAATCTGAGCTGATCTGCTTGAGCAAACATTTGTGCCCTAAAATCTCCGGAGTTGTGGTTATTCTCATTGAAATTGGTCGCTGTGGCAAAAATTGATCAGGAGATCATCATATTTATCTAATTTACTTTACTACACAAAATTGTATACTGACTGACAAACACACAACCTTAGTATAATATAGATTTGAAATTTGGAAAAAAAAATACATTTGTCTAATGATTTAAAGACTCACGCTGTTTGCAAAGGAAAACTTGCTACAATATGATATGATTGCCTCGTTTCGGATGGGAATCCTGATGATGTAGTCCTGTTAAATTTTGACTACAGCGATCGAAATTCAACAGGACTACATCATCGCCATTTAATTTAATTCAATATCCATAGTTTTCTTTCAATAACAATAATTCATTTATAACATTTTTAACCTTTGACGTGTTTTACAGGAGTTTTTATACCAAATCTAACAGAAGCATGCTATCGTTGTCTCTGTCACGTGTCAACTCGTTGCCTGACGTCCCATGAGTGCACGGCGGGATATTGTGGACCATTCAACATTTCAAGGGTCTACTGGATCGACGCTGGCAAAGTCACACTACCTGAAGACGATTCAAATAGAAATCATGGTAAGAATATAAATTTAATAAACCATTAACCTGAATCTTGAACATATAAGACTTTTACTTTTGTTTTCAACATATATACTTTTGTTTTCAAATTCCAACAGTAGTTCCATTACAATTGCTCTTTTTCTTTAGTTTAATGCGTATTTGAGACCAAAACATACCCATACATACCCGTCTTGGTAGGTCCTACCCACTACTTGGTGGAAGGGCTTTGTGCAAGCCCGTTTGGGTAGATACCACCCTATATTCATATATTCTACCGCCAAACAGCAGTACTCAATAATGTTGTGTTCTGGTTTAAAGAGTGAGTGAACCAGTGTAACTACAAGCTCAAGGGACATAACATCTTAGTTCCCAAGGTTCGTGGTGCATTGGCAATGTAAGGAATGGTTAATATTTCTTACAGCGCCATTGTCTGTGGGCGATGGTGACCACTTACCATCAGGTGGCCCATTTGCCCGTTCGCCAATCGATAACATAAAAAAATAAATAAAGAGAGCGTAGCTTCGATTTACAAATAATGTTATTTCATACTTTTTACGTTACCATGTATTTTTTGCCGCAAGAAAATATAAAGCATCGAAATCTTGGAGCAACAATTGTATTTTTTCTTTCAAAGACAATTCTAAGATGACCGCCACGTGGTCATAGACAAATAATTTATCTCCATCCAAAAACCATTTAAAAAACAATATCATAAATATTACGTATAATTTTTCCACGCGACTCCATCCGCATAAAATAAAGTTATTTTTTCCGTAATTGATGTGCCGTGACTTATTCAGGCCCAGGGCACTATGTCAGATTTTATTACGGTACATTCTCTCAAGTGAAATAATAAATTAATAAAGTAGAATATTCTATTTAATTTACTTTTTCTATGCATAAAAATATCTTCTACATGTAATTTAGGTCTAGGCCACTGTCGGTTCTAATATCATAAAGTGGTAAGATTTGTTTATTTGTTTTTCACTGATTTAAAATTACTTATCTGATGATTGCGGACCTATACAGTATTTTTATGTTGTATATTTTTTGTGATAAATCTTGAAATGTTTAAGAAATGACAAAAATTGACAAAAATAGCGGCAGATTAAATATAATTTGCCGCAAAATATTTATCTATCTTAAAATAAATAAAATACAAAATAACATTTGTTTTCTTTTTCTAATTGAAGTATTCATTTTCACTTTGCAATAATATTTCATCATAATTTTCGTATTGTTAAACGATAGACTTAATAACATTTTAAAATGAAAATTCACAGCCAACCATTGAACAATTTTGAACCATCAGTCTATCTGGATAAAACTTTTGCAAAAGAATTTGTTATGGAACGTATATGGGCATAGAGATAGTTTTTTTGAAAATTCATCTCTTAACGGGGATTAAATAGGGCTTAAATTTTGAATAAAAATTCATCATTTCTGATGTTCAGACTTAGACTTCAGTTAGTGTGTTACCGAAAATAATATACGTTCATTTTAAAAATTCCTATCACAAAATCAAAAAAAAATCCTGGAAATTCCATCGGATACATGACTAGTATATATGTACATAGGTACTTCAAAGGTATCGCCATAGTACAATAGTAATATTTATATCTCTTAATAAAAAAATGCCGGACATAAAATCCTTATTTCATCCGAGTTTTACAACTATTATTACAAATCTCAGTCGCAAAACACACAAAGGTGTAGAACAGGTACTCTATAAAAACAAACGCAACCTTGACTTTGTAATGCTGTTTATTAGATTATTAATTACAAGTGTCTGCACATCACCTCGTCATATTAAACTCGTTATATCAGGGTTAACTCGTTATAGCAGCGTGGTGGAATATGCTCCAAACCTTCTCCTCAAAGGGAGAGGAGGCCTTTAGCCCAGCAGTGGGAAATTTACAGGCTGCTAATGCTATCAGGGTTGTCACGGGATAAAAATGAGAAAAAAAAGTCCAAATCATTTGTCTAATTATTTTTATTTAAAATAGGTAGGCAGGCTGGTTTGTGGATCATCTGATGGTAATTCGTCTCCAGTAAGTAGACATTGGCGCTGAAAAAAATATTAACCATCCCATACATCGTTAAACGCGCCACGAACCTTGGAAACTAAGATGTTATGACCCCTGAACCTGTAGTCAGACTGGCTCACTTATCCTGCAAACCGAAACACGACAATAGTAGGTGCAATACCTGCTTAGCAGTAGGTTATATGTGATGAGTGGGTGGTACGTACCCAAATAGACATGGACAAAGCCCGTTCAACAAGTAAACGACTGTTAGGAATGTCAGTGCTGATCCGTATCAAATGCGTTCCTAATTGATTAGCGTTTTTTGGGCTTCTTTTACGATATGAACCACTTTACGACATTTTCAAGAATGTTATATTTGGACTCTGCACCAAAATTTGTACTACTTATTTCATTGTAGATACAGTTTGTGTTAAATCTTATTTTATTTAATCGCCTTCGATATTTAAACCATTGTTTTTTTCAGCGTGGGAAGATTGCGCGCGTAATTATTATTGCTCGAAGCGAATAATAGAAGGCTACTTAGAAAAATTCGGAAAAGTAAGTTTATATATTAATTTAAATATTTTTCCCCGAACTATCCAACAATTTTAAAGAATGCAAGTTATATTAATATTTACAAAACAAATAGAAAACATTTATAACTTAAATTCCATCCAATCTTTCTCGTCAAATTATGAGGGCGCATTAGTGTGAGTGATGCTCGTACTTACAAGATGTCTTAGTGTGTGTGAGACAATTAACATAAGACAGTAACGACAGCAAAAAAATACAAATTATATTAAATTTGTAATAATTATAACATTAGTGAGATATGGTGTTAATGCGAGTAAATATAAATTCAAATCAAAGATGTCAAAAAATATTGAATATGACATACCGAAATACGAATTGGGCGAATGTCTGACTACAGAATATGCTAAAGATGCCGACTTGAAAATACAAAGCGTTACGAGTAACCGAACGAACAGCATATCAATTATTGTGCGAGCAATTATGCTTTAACCTAACCGAATTTCGTATTAAATTCGCTCACTCAGTCGTTATATTCCCATTAAGTTTTTAATTTGGTCACTTAACGTTTTAATTGGTAGCTTAGTTTATGTATTGCCTAGATCAGCGCTTTTTACTTATTTCTAGTGACAGTTTAATATTAAAGTATCCCATCAACGGTTGCCAAGTATTTTTTGTCTCGTCTGTTCTTGAGGAGGAGGTTTTTGGAGATTATTCTACCACATTTGGTGGGTATGTGGTAGAGTTTCATGAGTTATAAATACACGACACTCATCTCAGAGGCCAGATAACGAACTGGCACGGTGTGTAGAATAATCTTATCTCATATGAAGATTGATGGTTCGAACCCGGACAAGTAGCAAGGCTTATTTTTGCTCGTAAATACTATGGAATCCCTCAATTTTAAACACAATTTTAAGTAAACAGTGTAAGGTCCTATCTTTAACTTTAATTAACTTTAAATAATATTTATTAATTACTTCTATAACACTTATTTACATAAGAATTATTAACATTAAAGCTGTACAAATGATGACCGCGTGGAATGGTAGCGAGAATGCTAGCATCTCCCCGTTGAATCACAGTTCAGATCCTCTGGGCAAAAAATAACCAGCCTATGCACTATTTGTTAAATATTCCCTTGATTTTCAGGACTGTAACGGTGATGGCGTGACCAATTGCTTTGACTACATGATGATAAACGGCAATGGGGGCTACGGGTGCACCGCGCCGCTCAACCGCTCAGAGAACGGCCGACGGTGGCTGGCACGTTATGAAGAATGCAGACATTCACTTGAATAACCTTGAACATTACTGAGCTAAAATAAATACGTCGATGTCTTATTTTTTATTATTTGTTTTATATTAACCTTTAAAATCTTATCGTATTTCGTTTTTTTTTTATTAAATACCACCACATGGAAAGCGAAGAAATTGTAAACATTAGCGGTGTAAGAAATATTAATCTCTTACCCCGTCAATACTCACACTTCAAACCAGACACAACAACAGAACCGCAATACTAAGAACCGGTGTTTGGTGATAAAATAGATGATGATGATGTTGTTATTGATGGTGATGATGATGTTGTGATGATGATAATGATGATATTGATGATGATGATGTTAATGACAGTGATGATAATGTTGATGATGTTGATGGTGATGATGATGATGCTGATGATGATGTTGTTATTATTGATGACGATGTTGTTGATGATGATGATGATGCTGATGTTGTTATTATTGATGACGATGTTGTTGATGATGATGATGATGCTGATGATGATGTTTGTTATTATTGATGACGATGTTGTTGATGATGATGATGATGCTGATGATGATTGTTATTATTGATGACGATGTTGTTGATGATGATGCTGATGATGATGTTGTTATTATTGATGACGATGTTGTTGATGATGATGCTGATGATGATGTTTGTTATTATTGATGACGATGTTGTTGATGATGATGATGATGCTGATGATGATGTTTGTTATTATTGATGACGATGTTGTTGATGATGATGATGATGATGATGTTGTTATTATTGATGACGATGTTGTTGATGATGATGATGTTTGTTATTATTGATGACGATGTTGTTGATGATGATGATGATGCTGATGATGATGTTTGTTATTATTGATGACGATGTTGTTGATGATGATGATGATGCTGATGATGATTGTTATTATTGATGACGATGTTGTTGATGATGATGATGATGATGATGTTGTTATTATTGATGACGATGTTGTTGATGATGATGCTGATGATGATGTTGTTATTATTGATGACGATGTTGTTGATGATGATGATGATGCTGATGATGATGTTGTTATTATTGATGGCGATGTTGTTGATGATGATGATGATGCTGATGATGATGTTGTTATTATTGATGACGATGTTGTTGATGATGATGATGATGCTGATGATGATTGTTATTATTGATGACGATGTTGTTGATGATGATGCTGATGATGATGTTGTTATTATTGATGACGATGTTGTTGATGATGATGCTGATGATGATGTTGTTATTATTGATGACGATGTTGTTGATGATGATGATGATGCTGATGATGATGTTTGTTATTATTGATGACGATGTTGTTGATGATGATGCTGATGATGATGTTTGTTATTATTGATGGCGATGTTGTTGATGATGATGATGATGCTGATGATGATGTTTGTTATTATTGATGACGATGTTGTTGATGATGATGATGATGCTGATGATGATGTTGTTATTATTGATGACGATGTTGTTGATGATGATGGTGATGCTGATGATGATGTTGTTATTATTGATGACGATGTTGTTGATGATGATGATGATGCTGATGATGATGTTTGTTATTATTGATGACGATGTTGTTGATGATGATGCTGATGATGATGTTGTTATTATTGATGACGATGTTGTTGATGATGATGCTGATGATGATGTTGTTATTATTGATGACGATGTTGTTGATGATGATGATGATGCTGATGATGATGTTTGTTATTATTGATGACGATGTTGTTGATGATGATGATGTTGCTGATGATGATGTTTGTTATTATTGATGACGATGTTGTTGATGATGATGATGATGCTGATGATGATGTTTGTTATTATTGATGACGATGTTGTTGATGATGATGATGTTGCTGATGATGATGTTTGTTATTATTGATGACGATGTTGTTGATGATGATGCTGATGATGATGTTGTTATTATTGATGACGATGTTGTTGATGATGATGATGATGCTGATGATGATGTTTGTTATTATTGATGACGATGTTGTTGATGATGATGATGATGCTGATGATGATGTTTGTTATTATTGATGACGATGTTGTTGATGATGATGATGATGCTGATGATGATGTTTGTTATTATTGATGACGATGTTGTTGATGATGATGATGATGCTGATGATGATGTTGTTATTATTGATGGTGATGTTGTTGATGATGATGATGATGCTGATGATGATGTTGTTATTATTGATGACGATGTTGTTGATGATGATGATGATGCTGATGATGATGTTGTTATTATTGATGACGATGTTGTTGATGATGATGATGATGCTGATGATGATGTTTGTTATTATTGATGACGATGTTGTTGATGATGATGATGTTTGTTATTATTGATGACGATGTTGTTGATGATGATGATGATGCTGATGATGATGTTTGTTATTATTGATGACGATGTTGTTGATGATGATGATGATGCTGATGATGATGTTTGTTATTATTGATGACGATGTTGTTGATGATGATGATGATGATGATGTTGTTATTATTGATGGCGATGTTGTTGATGATGATGATGATGATGATGTTGTTATTATTGATGACGATGTTGTTGATGATGATGATGATGATGATGTTGTTATTATTGATGACGATGTTGTTGATGATGATGATGTTTGTTATTATTGATGACGATGTTGTTGATGATGATGATGATGCTGATGATGATGTTTGTTATTATTGATGACGATGTTGTTGATGATGATGATGATGCTGATGATGAATTTGTTATTATTGATGGCGATGTTGTTGATGATGATGATGATGCTGATGATGATGTTTGTTATTATTGATGACGATGTTGTTGATGATGATGATGATGCTGATGATGATGTTGTTATTATTGATGGCGATGTTGTTGATGATGATGATGATGCTGATGATGATGTTTGTTATTATTGATGACGATGTTGTTGATGATGATGATGATGCTGATGATGATGTTTGTTATTATTGATGACGATGTTGTTGATGATGATGATGATGATGATGTTGTTATTATTGATGACGATGTTGTTGATGATGATGATGATGATGATGTTGTTATTATTGATGACGATGTTGTTGATGATGATGATGATGATGATGTTGTTATTATTGATGACGATGTTGTTGATGATGATGATGATGCTGATGATGATGTTTGTTATTATTGATGACGATGTTGTTGATGATGATGATGATGCTGATGATGATGTTTGTTATTATTGATGACGATGTTGTTGATGATGATGATGATGATGATGTTGTTATTATTGATGACGATGTTGTTGATGATGATGATGATGATGATGTTGTTATTATTGATGACGATGTTGTTGATGATGATGATGATGATGATGTTGTTATTATTGATGACGATGATATTGATGACGATAATGATGCTGATGATGATGATGATGATGATGATGATGATGCTGATGATGATGATGTGGCTATTAAATTCAAAATTAGAATATCTTTATTGAACTTGTTACCATTTTAGTGATTGTCAAAATTAGCACCGGTTCGGAAAGAAACACCTCAGACATGAGAAGAATCAGCGGGTAAAACTCAGCTGGAATTATTTTTTTAATTTTTTTTTTTTTCTAATATTTTTGTTTACAATCATAAATTATTTATTTTTTTAACGACGTTTTATTCCCAAGACGTGCTATCAACTATGAAATCGTTAATGTTAACAACCTTTAGCGTACAAACGATCTTCAACGGTGTTTTTTAGCCTTACAATAGAAAAGTTTTGAACGTTTTCTGATATCCTGTTGTAAAAGCGTATAAATTACCGAGATACGGTACCTACATAGATGGGCTTGTACAAAGTCCTAAATATTTTTTAATTGTACTTAAGATCCAATACTATTGTATAATTATAAGTTACAATCAAACATTCCTTATAATTAATTCCTATTTAATGTCCCTGAACTGTTGCAGATACTAGGTATTAGGTATTGCAATCAAATCATATCAAATCCCTATATTAAATATAGAAGCATTACACTAACCGATTGATTGTCAAATAAAACATTATTACAGGCAAATAAAGTACCCTTACCAGAGAAGAATCAGCGAAAGAAACTCAGCGGGTTTTTTTCTTTGCTTTTTTTATTTTTTTATTTATAAAGCCACTGTACTATGGAAAAATGTTTATTGATCTAATAGCCAACATACATAAATATACGTTTGACGTTGCAAACATAAGATCTGAAATCTATATATTTCATGTCGAACATTTTATCCAGGTATATTGTAATTAAATGTGTATAGGTCAGGTTAAATTAGCCACTCAATGAAACGCATAGCTTTACTAAACGGTGCCGTTCAACCAGCGAATGAATGCCAGCCAATTCATCTTCCACACATATAATAAAGTCGCACATCAAATAAGGTTCTATATTGACAATTTCCAAACTCGGTGATTTAAAAACTCTCTATTCCATGAACGAACGAAAGATGTCATTCAGGCTACTGGTTAATCGGCTAATTTTAACAGTCGGCTGCGACATATTTTTATACCGATAAAAAAAACGAAAGGCCATAAAATGGCGATAAATTTAAATTCTTTTTAAAACATACATCAAAGGCTAAGGCTAAGGCCTCCTCTCCCTTTGAGGAGAAGGTTAGAAACATATTCCACCGCGCTGCACCAATGCATATTGCTGGATTCACAGACAGAATTTCGTCGAAATAAGACATGCAGGTTTCCTCACTATGTTTTTCTTCACTACAGAGCACTAGACGAATTATAAACATTAATTAAGCACATAAAAATTCAGTAGTGCTTTCCTGGGTTTGAAACCTCAATCATCAGTTAAGATGTACGCGTTCTGACCACGGGCCATCTCGGCTCACCCTTTATACCGGATTGAAAAAGAAAACTAGTTTTATATTAATTATAAGAGATTCATTCGTTTTATTATAAAAAATAGGAAGATTAACTATTATGTCAACATACATGAATCTGTAATATTTCCTGCGCCTACAGCTAGCCTTTGAAATTAGCCGCCGTAGCCAAAATTCGGTCACGAGGACGTTATTATTAAAAAGCATAAAGGCACAGTCACATATGTAGTAATAAATAGATTGCCTACGATTTTTAGGCTAGTTTAAATTAATGAAAATGATTATCATTTAAAACCATCTATGCTAATTTAAATGGGAAAGTAACTCCATCTGTTACGCTTTCACGGCCGAACCACATTTTTTTTTATGGCATAGTTAGGCGGACTAGCATATGGGTTACCTGATGGTAAGTGATCACCAGCGCCCATAGACAATGGCGATGTAAGAAATATTAACCATTCCTTACATCACCAATGCGTCACCAACATTGGGAACCAAGATGTTACGTCCCTTGTGCTTGTAGTTACACTGGCTCACTCACCCTTCAAACCGGAACACAACAGTAGTGAGTACTTCTGTTTGGCGGTAGAATATCTGATGAGTGGGTGGTACCTACCCAGACGGGCTTGCACAAAGCCCTACCACCAAGTAAATTGGAATTCTTTTACGCGGTGCGTGTGCTCACAGCACAGTGAACTGGCCGAAATTGTCACGTAAGGTTAACGTTATGCCACTTCCAGGTGACCTTCCGCACTATTTCTCCTTCCCTCCGTCTCTTTTTATTTATACTTAATACCTACGACTGCATGACACCCCCCTCCCCCTACTTCCGAAGAAACTGCGGGCTGGCCCTAGTTAATATATATATTGCAAGAAAAAACATTAATACAGAAAAAGAAACCGGCTAATTTCTGAAACGCAAACAAAAAACTAACCGGAAAGCCAACGAAACTCCTCTATTTCATTCCAGGAAATGTCCGTTAAAGTAGCGTGGATTTTAAAAAAAAAAACCGCAAAAAGTAATCTAAAACCGAAAATAAACAGCACTGTAGCGCAGTTCCGACTTCACAGAACATTTTCACAACTCCTGCCCGAATACATGTTGTTTCAGGTCGAACGAAAAAATGCCATTTATTTTCTTTCCCACTTTTTTTAATTTACCAACTAAAATTACGATTGGTCGAACAGATAAAATGCATGTACTATTTGCAATACAAACTCAAAAATAACTCAAAACTCAAAATTCCTTTATTCAACATAGAAGCATTACACTTACTTATTGATGGTCGAACTAAACACTACCACCGGTTCGGAAAAAGGAACACCTTGACCTGAGAAGAAACGGGGAAAGAAAATCAGCGAGTCTTTTTTTTTTTTGTCAAATTAATTAGATACATACTTGTATATGAATAGAAACAGCCAGGTGGCGATCGTTTCATTCCCAAGGTGTGCTATCAAACATAAACTCACTAATTGTATAGTAACCTTTCGCACACAAGCGTTCCTTAACATTTTTTTTAAATTTGGCAACAGAAGTATTTTGAACGCTTTCTGGGATCCTGTTGTAGAAGCGTATACATTGCCCCACAAAAGAGTTACTGACTCTATGCAGTTGAGTAACAGAAGTAACAAGATTGTGTTTGTTCCTTGTGCCAATGTTATGAGAACCACATTTTCTCATAAAAAAATTAATATTTTTCCGTACATACAAAACATTACAGAATATATATTGAGAAGCAACAGTTAATATCTTAATTTCTTTAAATTTATATCTTAATGATTCCTTGGCTATAAATTGCGCGAATAGCCCTCTTCTGCAGCATAAATATAGTATGGATAGCGACTGCGTTACATTTGCGGACATTATACTGTGAAAGTAACTGAAATAAACTAGGCGAGCCGTATCAACATCGGTAAATAATCTAAATTTTTTGACCGCAAACACCGCAGAACTCAATCTACCCGCCAATCCGTTTATATGGGGGTGCCACTGTAACTTGGCATCAAGAGTAAGGGCAAGAAATTCAGTTGTTTCAACTGGATCTATCGATTCCCCGTTGATAAGTACATCGGGTTTTACATTTTGCACATTTGGTGTGCTAAATTTTACAATTTTAGTTTTTTTATTATTCAGCCTAAGATTATTTACGCTAAACCAGTGTACTATATCAGACATAGCATTGTTTACATCGCCATACCGTAACTGTTTCCTATTAATTTTAAAAACCAAAGAGGTATCATCAGCAAACAATACTAAAAACTAAGGTAATATATAAACAACTGTAATTAATTTATTTATTTTATGGAAACATGATCATACGCCGCGATACTAAGCCCCTAATAAACTCGTTTATACTGGATAAATCCAGATATCGAATATTCTGTTCCCATTTAGCTATTAGAGGATAAATTCCTTCCGTAATTGTAGTTCCAGAAAGTTCTACGTGGAATGCTTTACTGGAAGACCAACCAAAACAACGAGTTTAAATTCAAAAGCAACTTTAACGCCGCGTAAAACTAAATACTTCTTACGTGAAGAATACTGACGACTTACAATTAAATAATATAATAACGAACTTTTTTATTTACATGGGTTAATTGACGCGCACATGGGCCACCTGATAGCAAGTGGTCACCACTTCCTACAGATATTGAAACCGTGAGAATTTTTAACCATTCCTTACATCAGCAACCTTGGGAACAAGTATATAGACCCCAATCAATTAAACCGGATCACAACAGTACTAAGTATTGTTGCTTAGCGGCAGAGTATACAATGAGTGGGTGGTACCTACACAGGCTTGCACAAAGCGCTACTAACAAGTGGATAGATTGATGGTTAATGGTCATTACCACCTATATCCTTTGGCACTATTAACTAAACTACTTATCCCTTACTTCCACAACCGCCTTGTATCTGTAATGACATTGGCTTCAAACCACCCTTCAAACTGTAACCTTTTTAATCAATGGAATAAAATTATTATATTTCTGTTAGGTATTTTTTATATTATTGTTAGGGAAACAAACACTAAATGTTAAGTGCATTGAAATATTAATTAATTTGTATATAAACCAATCAAATCTCCATTTAAATCTAATTCATACGTAGCAATAAACGTGCACTTCAGTTGCATTACCGATATTCATTTTAATTTATTAAAGAACATATTGGACTGACAACGTCTTATTCTGGACGATTTTCGACAATATTGTAACCACATCGAACGCTTCGATTCGAATTCTGTTTTTCGCCAAAATTGACTTAGATATTTTTGCTCTAGGAGAATACATTATCCTCTTTTTTTAATACCGTAGAAAAGTATATGGAACAAGCATAGTCAGACCTTGATTTATAAGTAGATTTGCTGGCCAGACTCGCTTGCACGTATCAACTACGTACGACAGTGTGGTCAGCTAAAATTTAAAAATAGAAATGTCATCTTTATTTTATTACTGGCAGCACTAAGAGAATTTTGAAAATTTACTGCTAGGATCTATAATTTAACGTTTTCTCAGACGTTATGACTTACTACTGTGGGTTTTTTTCACCTATACTGTATAGTCAAGGAGCGACATCACATTTATTTTACAATCGTACTTTTTAGTATTGACGAAAATCATTTAAACGATTGACCTTTACTTGACCTTCTCCGCTAAGTTACCCTCACCAAGTATTTAATAATATTTATTGGTTCATATTCTACAAATAAGATTTGAAAATTGGATTAAAGTAACAGCCTGTTATCGACCCACTGCTGGGCTAAGGTTGTCCTTTGTAGGAAACGATTTGGAGCTTCCACAACGCTGCTTCAATGCAGTTTGGTGGAGACACATGCAGGTTTCACGATGTGTCTCTTCAACGCCGAGCACGAGTAGATAGCCTATTTATAGAGTGAGTTTTTAGATTACGTTTAGTGTAGATAAAATTGCGTGGATCAACTAGTTAATAAAGACAAAAGAATACCAAAATCGTATTCCATAATAATAATCATAATCGGAGATGGATCCGATAATCCGTAGCGACTCTTGGAGCGGAAGGTAGTGACCACGGTCCAATTGATCATCAAATTGCTTAATCTATACTAATATTATAAATCCGAAAGTAACTATCTGTCTGTTAAGATTTCACGACCGACCTACTGAATCGAATTTAATAAAATTAGGTACGAAACCGTAGACGAAAGTAGTTAAATCTCTATATATAAAAATTGTTGATTGTATAATTATTCGATCGTGATGAAAACTTGGTGAGTTTAT
This sequence comes from Vanessa tameamea, assembly GCF_037043105.1. Lineage (NCBI taxonomy): Eukaryota > Metazoa > Arthropoda > Insecta > Lepidoptera > Nymphalidae > Vanessa > Vanessa tameamea. The sequence continues at coordinate 10,355,700 of NC_087325.1, forward strand.
TTGTTAACGTCCTGGAAGGATTCAACCCAAAAAGTTTATACTACTTTGCATTTATGATATATTTGATCTTCAGTAAACGTTTAATCATTCTATCCGTGCGAAGTTGAGTTGGGTAGAGAAACAAAAACAAAGAAACCAAGAATTCACTCCAAACACTCCGACTCACGAATCATAGCCAAATAATAATTAATTCTCTTTGAATCGTACCATATGCGGAGTTTATATTCAATTTGCATTTACTTGTTCTGTGTTAACAATTCAAATTTGAACAAAAACAACCAAACAACAGAATTACCGACAGCTACGGAATAATTATAATTCATATTTGTGTAACAACTATTATAGAGCAGAGATATATCTGTTCTTAGAACAGGTGAATCATAACCAAATATTGCGATTTTAGAACCGCACATACTCTGTATTTACACGTGCTTAAGAAAACGTCGTGAGGAAACCTGCATGCCTCCCATCGTCTATACGTTTAGATCTTTTAAATTACGCAACGGTTTTCAATGCGGTTTTCATAAATAAGCAGAGTAATTCAAGAGGAACGTTTATATGTATAATACAAGCATATTATATTAGTGAAAAGCCGAGGATTTCATGTTTCCTAGCCGGAAAAAAAAGGGTTTTTCATTTTGTGTTTGTTCAAGTTTTTTAGATTATAGTACCCGCGTGAAGCCAGGTCGGATAGCTAGTTAAGAGTATAAACTGGTACAAAATAAACATTACGCCTTTTCAAAAGAAGAATACGTAGCCTTAAACATGTGATTACATCTGATTAATGACAAGCGTAAATACGTGGCTACGAAAGCTTTCAAACGATATAATTTTCAATTCTGAATTTACCATTGTTTCATTTGAATAAAATTATATCACTTTCAATGAATTGTTGCATAAAATTAACAATAAAATGTAATACAACTTTCGATCTTTCTATATAAATAATTTGTAAATTATGTTTATTAATGTTAAACTCTTAATAAATATTACAAGCTTGTACCAAAACGTAACAAACGTCTATCATCTGATAGCGTCCGCAATATTCAATTTCCGGTGACGTCACATGAAGCCTGTGACACTTGGACATCTAACACCACATTGTACGAAATCGGTTTACATGGCAGCACTACAGTTGACCGACAGTAGCCGTATACAATTACGATACGACCATAGAGATTTTAACATTTTTCCGGAAACCTAGTAACTATTTTAAGCCCTGGAATTGAAAATATCCATTATGCTGTATTAATATAATAATACACACGCACACACGCACGTACACACGCACGCAAACACACACACACACACACACAGAGAGAGAGAGGACAGGAGAAGGCTGGGACTTCTCGACGCGATACATCATGATATGGCTTGTCACTGTTGATGCAGATCTGTTTACTAACGAAAACGCGTTAAATTAAATTATCGGCGTGAATTAACAAATATAATCTCATTTGTATATGTTGGGTGTCTTAATTCTTACATTAATCATCTCACGCACACTAAGACGTGACAGCACGAGCGTCACTCATAGTAATGCACGGCGATAATTTAGCTTGAAGGGGCGCCTTTGTGAGTGAATAGATCTATATGATATGCCGCGTCACGACACGACATGAAACCCGAAGACGCGCTTTTGCTTGGACTCACACATTCGCACAAACTACATAGACTCATAACTACGAGTACCTACATTTTTGTAGATTGTACGTCACAGTAGCAGCCCAAAATCTTACACACATACACACAGAAAAAGTGACTAAACATGAAGTGTTTATGAATTGAAATCTCACAAATACTTCTCTAAATAACAGTTATACAACATAAAATACATATTAATTGAATATAACAATAGTATAACTTCGACAGCTTGGACGCGTTTCGATTTCAGCATACTAAGTTCTCTACTTAAAAAATATTCCCATATTTAATGTAGCTATTCTGTAATAACACACATGAAACCCGATATGTCACACGATCATAACATATCCGAAAATGATTTGCGAAATTGACTGCAACAGGTATAATATTTAAATAACACAAGAATCAAAATAAGTATCACAGTAAATCGACTTACAACATTTTACAGTAGATCGTCAAATTTTTTTGTTTTAGAAAAAAATTTTGTTCCCGAATAATTTCAATTTTTTCTCTGTTAAAATTCAAACATCGTGTTAAATAATTTCATGTACTTAGTAATTTAAATATCATCCTAGCTTTATCTCTTTTATTTTAAAAATTGCTTTCATAATTATATGTTTAATACTTTAATACATTACGAAAGCGAATTTTATCTTAATAAATTATTCTTTTTTTTTTAATAACTGAAAAAAAAACTAAATCAATTTATATAAATCTTATACCAGATGTAGCGTGTTTCAAAGAAGACTTTAGTATAAATATTTCAGTATATAATATATTTAATTTTCCCCTTAGGCAGTACAACAAAACACTTAATTGCGTTTTTCTTCAAATTAAAAACATATATATACAACAATATATTCTTTGTGAAATAAAAAAAATTAAAACAAATTTAAAGACTGTATTTTACATTTGAAAAATTATATTTCATAATAAGAATTATATTTGACAGCTGTCAATGTGACAAAGGCAACTTCAGAATAGCGTTTGTACTCGTAAACTTTTATTTGTATCGCGAGAAAAATCAATGAAATTCAGTGATTTTTCGCTCACTTTAACGATGAAAGACTACGTAAAGAATATTGCATGTCTGAGAGTTCTCAAATATTTGCGTCAACTATATATACCTACCGCACTCAACCCGACGCCTGCGTCTCAAGGTCAATCAAAAAATAAATCTTTTACTAGGTAGGGAGGGGTGGTTTGCAGGTATTCGGGTGCAAAGTAACCTATAGACTGTTCGAGACTATAATATATCCCTGTACTAAATCTATTCAGCCATTCTGGCGTGATTGATTAACAAATCCATCCAAACTCGAATTTACAATATAATCAAGAAACAATATAATCAATCAAAAAATGAAATAAAAATCGTGACTCCATAAATTTATTCTTGAAACAGTTGAATATTCTCGATACTATTATTAGAGTAATGAGTAAAATAATTGTGTAGTAGACTGTTTCCATTGTCTAGAAGCATTTTAACGACAGTAATATTTTATAAAGGAATTCTGAGCGTCAATTACCTTTAGATGAAATATCATCCGGTGAACAGTTTTGAACCCATTGTTTATGCTAACCCAACAAATACTGCCAGGACTCGCTCTGATGGCTGCTTGTATAAAATAAAATCTAAATCCGAAGATCCGGCTTAGTAAGACAAACTGAATATCTGTTGACCCAAATCGGCCATGATTCCTAGGGTTTTTTGTACGTTTGTAATAGATGATCCGCACCAACTCTTCAAGAAACGCTCTTTGATTTTCAGACCAAATTTTTTTTTATGGCATAGTTAGGCGGACTAGCATATGGGTTACCTGATGGTTAGTGATCACCACCGCCCATAGACAATGGCGCTATGAGAAATATTAACCATTTCTTACATCGCCAATATGTGCCACCAACCTTGGGAACTAAGATGTTATGTGCCTTGTGCTTATAGTTACACTGGCTCACTCACCCTTCAAACCGGAACACAGCAATACTTTTGTTTGGCGGTAGAATATCTCATGACTGGTACCACCATCTCTTGTCACATAGGAGGTGGTGACCCGATGTAACATGAAATAACATTGTTCAAATTGTCTTGGATATTTGTTTTAGCTCTGATTTTCTAGGAGTGGCTTCATAGACTGATCACTAAGTAGACGACGAAGAATATATTCTATCAATTAGATCTTTATTGTAACTTACTTTTTAATTCTATTCTACAATAGTTTTCTGAAGGAAACAACATGAAGCGTGCGACAACTTTCCAGTCACTATCGTCCGTTTCGTTTTGACAAAAAAAAATTGTATCATGCTGTACGTGATACTGGCCTTTACAGCGTCACTGGCGTAGATGCGAGTACTAGATTCCGTCTTGAAATTGAAATGACCTTAATTCTGGGGGCGTCTCCTATAAAATCACGCCTCAGATCAGGACGTCGGAGGGGTAAGGAGCGATTCTGCTAGTAACACCTAATTTGACGCCAACAGTCATGAGGTCACTAGTCGGGGACCTCGTTTGCGCCGAAAAATAGTGAAAATGTATGGCGTGTGTTCTCTTTAAAGAATTAATTTGCTGTAGTAAACCTATCATCTTTGTAGACACAGAAAGCCCGAGTCTGTCCGGAAAAATTCCTCTGAAGGAGGTGTAAGAGATTACTCTTTTGTCTGATTCTCTCAAAAAAACGCCGTTGAGAGTATTTTGAGGTGTTTGGCGATCGAATCGATGTCGAGGTCTTTATGAAAGTCGACGTTACGAATGTACCACAGCGATTTAATATAATTTGAAATGGTACAACAACAGCTTGACTCAGAGTACAATTCCTGGCATCTGTTATGTATTTCGAGAAGTAAATTGACTTATAAGAATAATAATTGACTTAGAGAATAATTAAGTATTCTATCACATTCCCTATGCTGTGTTTTTCTAGATTTCGAACTAATTCTTTTTCCATTATGTTATCACTCTGCAATTTCAGGATACCTTGTTTGTCAAAACATGTCTCATAATTTATTAAAAAATACTAATAGTTAATCTATTATTTATTTGTATCTTACATTATTAGTAGAAATAATTTAAACGTAAATTCAATAAAATTATTTTCCAAAGATTAAATCTTAAATACATTTAAATACTACAATAGTTGTATATAACCTATCTGCAAATATGTTTTTTTATCATCTTTCATATATACAATATATATTAATATATTGAGTAATATAACTTATATATGAAGGTTTTTGTAACACAAGCTTTGAATTTATTAATTGCGAAAGTTACACCAGAAATACAAAAGTTATGAAATTATACTTATTAAAATTAACAAAATTTTAACTGGCGTTGTTCCGAAAGTATTACTAAAATGTAATGTAATACTCCCAGATTATAACACAAATAACTCCATCTAACTTTATTAGAGCGAGTTGAGTGAGTTGAGTGAGTTGCTTTCGAAACATTGTGGTTGCATAAATAGTACCTCGTCACCTTTCGGTGTTTGGATGGCCGCGGCATTACAAAACATAAATGACCTGTCACATAAATTAGTGGCCATGACAGCGCGGGAAATGGACGAAATTTTCTGTGACAAAAAAAAAATACGTTCAGAGTCCTAGTCCGCTCAGCCGTGGTGCCTTTGTTTTATTTGTTTTTGTAGAAAAAAAGAGGTCGTATAACTATTGTGCTAAAATAATAAATCAGACTGCAGTCAGTTTAATAATTATTTTGTAATTTCATTAATTATTTTGCAGTACGTCGTCGGTTTATTTATCTTGGTTTTTTTTTTCTTTTTGTTAAGGTACTATTAAGCTGGAATTTCAAAGATGAATAATGTCGAAGGAAGCTTGAAACATAACAAAAGCCAAAGTTCTCATACGACAAACTTTGATTGAAAATTAGTCTAACTTATGTATCGCAACAATATTTGTTCTTTTACTGTCAGCAGTTAATAAGAGTGACCGAAACTGTTTTATGATTTGCTGTATTCATGTGACAAATAGCGACACTCAAAATCGATAATTTTTTTACTGTTGTAATTATATATTATAAAACTTAAGGTTGCGTTAATACTAGATGCCTTAAAAATGGTCCAAAGCTTCAAATGTGATTTTCAAATTACTACCCCCAAGGCTGTTGAACAGAATGTTTAACTACAAAAATTTAAAAAAAAACAATACAAAAAGGTGTACCATCATATTACCTAGCCAAATAAAGTAAGATATTTTTATTAAAAATTAACAAGCTTTGCTCTCGAGCCAAAAATTTAGTGAAAATAATATAATGAATACAAGTAAGTACTGAGACATAGACATTAAAAATAATTAATTTTATGAATTAAATAACAAACCGCTTCAAATCAGTAAGCGTGTTGTTCTTTAAATTAGTATTGAGTCATTATAAATTAAATAGCGACATCTATTAGCAAATTTATACGAGGAACACCGATAGCCTACATTATATTAGATCTCCTGCAAAAGTTCAAAGAAAATCGTAAAATTGTAATATTACAATGGATTCCGTCACACATTGGTATTTCTGGCAATGAACGAGTAGACATCTATGCGAAACAAGCTTGTAGCGACGGAATCAAAACCGTAATAAACTATATTTGATTAAAAAACGATGCAAAGACATGTGGGATGAATACTTCGACGAAATGTCTAAACAAAAAGGAATTCGGTATAAGAAATGATGTTCTAGTAAACAGATTATGTTATAAACGCGCAAAAGGTGAAGACTAGAAAACGTCCTAATTGGGACGTATTGTCTTTAGTCTGTGTCGCGCACAACGAGTGATACGTTTCGCGCTCCTCGTAATAACTATCCAAATGCCATCGTGTCTATTTAGAAAGTGTACCAATTACGATACCGAAGTTAATAAAACACAAGGGATCTCATACCACATCTAAGTAAGCAATATACTTTGATTTATTAATATATTTCATTTATTTTTCTAACATTCTGATATTTGGGGGCTAGAAAAAAGAAAGAGATGGAAAATACATTTTTGTCGTAAGAACGACAAGGATGCGTGCGTTCCGTACATAGAATAAAAGTACAGATGCGAATATTAGGCAGTAAAGTCATCTTTATTCCAGAGTTCTCTTTTTCTTTTAATAACCTTTTTATAATTTTGTTTGTTACACTTAATTATAAATTAAACTTGTCGAATATAAGAAAAGAAAATATAAATAGTTTATCATTAACATAATATGTTAAAATAAAGCTACCACTGAAATCAGGCTTCAAGAGTGGATCGCTATTGTTCGTAAACAAAGAAATAATTCGTTTATATTACCTTACTGTGTGACAACAGCGAGTTTGACTATTTACCGTCTTTTCTTCGTTGGTTTCCAACTACTGAGATTCGGCTTCAAGAATGGATCGCAATTGTTCGTAAACAAAGAAGTGCATGCAGTTGGACGCCTTCAAAAAGTAGTAGAATTTGTAGCAATCATTTCAAAGCTACCGATAAATATTCTTCAAACAAAGGTCGTACACTTCTCAAAAAGAACGCTGTTCCCGTTATAGAGGTAATAAAAAGAGTAAAAAACTAAATGAAATATATATATATATATATATATATATATATATATATATATATATATTTCTAGCCTACCTCAATAGTGACGAGATATATTTTACTTATATTGTTTTATTTCCCAGGAACACATCAATATAAATATTGAAAACTCCCCGACAAGTCTCGACAATGTCAGCATACTGGATATGGTAGATATTTTTGAAACACCCAGAATAGCAGCACTTAAAAACGCGTACGTGAATTAACATGCAAGAATAAACTGTTGCAGAAAAAAAAACAAAGTGCTAGTTCAACAAAATAAAAGACTGAAGAAACGTGTTGCCAACATAGCCGTGATATTGATCGCTCTGGACACATGCCGTTAAATAAATTTGAATTTTTATTTAAAAAAGTACCCTCCCCCAATTGCCCTGACTGCCCGGGGCTTAAAGAAGATGCACATATTAACGGATTGTGTCCGAAGTGAGGTGCCAGTCAGAACGTTGGGATTCGAAACAATCGTTTTGACTAATCCAACATCCGCAGCAGCAAAAAGGATGAATAAGATGGTGCGCAATAATATGAATCATAAAATTAAACAGTTTTAAGTTTGTGATAGTTTAGTTTTTGTTTTTTATAAGGTAGCCTTACTAGAACTATATAGTCATCATATTGACTCAGTTCGTAAAATGAGAAAAAAAAAACTAGTAGAACTTCTTTACTATGACGGCGTAAAATAAAACAACGAGAAATTTATGATTTCCAGTAATTTATAATCACATTTACCTCGAATTAGCCCAGAAATATTATGAGTGAGTGAGCCAGTGTAACTACAGGCACAAGGGACAAAACATCTTATTTCCCAAGGTTGGTGGCGCGTTTGCGCATTTGTAATGTAAGGAATGGTTAATATTGCGCCATTGCCGATAGTAGTGACCACTTACCATCAGGTGACCCGTTTGCTCCTCTGCCTACGTATATACCAGTTTTATCTGCTTTCAATTTAAAATAATAACCTTAATAATATATTGTTATCTCCTTATATAAAAAACAATTGTATTTAGACAGTTATCTGGACGACCAACGCATTGGAGAAGTACGGGTAACGTATTGCGCACAGTGGGGGACTAACAGGGGGGCGGAAGGGGCAGTTCGCCCCGGGTCTTGGGGGGCCCCCAAATGCATCTGCGTTCCCTTAATAAAATCCTAAATAAGACTTTGTGCTTAGTACCTACATCATTTCATCAAGATCAAAACGCTACACTCTACAGCCATCTAGACTTTTTACACATAAACATATATAAATAAATATAAATAATATAATAAATAAACATAAACACTAATTTATACACACAAATTGCTTGTAAAACTGCTTTTTTTTTTAAAAACTGGGGGCCTCATTCAGCTTTGCCGCCCCGGGTCTCTGACGGACTTAGTCCGCCATTAATTGCGAAACGGCAGTTTTGCGTTACAGAAAAGATTGCATTCGATTGTTTAATATATTTCGTAATATGCCCTATTAACGGGGTACTGGATAGACAAAACGATTGTTACAAATAATAGTACTCTACAGATCCTCTCCCGTACTGTAATTATCCTACGCCATAAATCATACACATTCTGAATTACTCTTTGCGAGTTATCAACGTCAATGCGTGGACATACATGACACCTTAGATGATTTTTTTTTTTTTTATAGAATAATAGCAATGCCCCAAATAAATTAAGGCGTTACAGATTTACATAGCTAGGCGGCCCGTAAACCATTGACGCTTAAATAATTAAATACGCAATAATAAAAGATATTTATGTATAACAAAATCGCCTATAAAATTTGTGACAATTTTGTACCAGGAATATATTCTTATAGCGTAGCTACTAAATTTACAATAAAGTCTATTCAGATATTAATATTTTATTTAAAAAAATGTATTACTTTAAAATGTATCAATTTATAAAAATATATACCGACACGTATGAATATTTAGTCTCTAATAAATTTGTCAGTGTAGCCTTTAATGTCTTATATTTTGTTTTAATTTTTAATTATAATTTTGTTTCTTCTATATATGCATTGAATTTTATTCATAATTGTATAAACTTCCCTTTCGTATTCGTTTATTGATCTAATTATATTGTATAATGTCACCTTTTAATTTTATGTTTTGTCTTTGATTAACATTATTAGTCTATGTATAGTATCAAATTATCAACGGAAACTTAGTTGATTTATGTAATATTGTATATTTTTATGCTATAAGTGTCTTATCATTGTTTACTTTCGAAAATAAAATAAAAATTAAATTAAAATCTGTTTCTAAGGCACACTACCATCATCCTTTAATATGGAAAGTACGAAAGTCATATTTTACTACGCGTTCAATCCATCCACGTCACATTACCTTATAACATCGTCATTTTAAGGTGAACACCTAATTTCATGGCACATCACCGAGATTATGAGACAGTGAAATTAGCAATATAATACAGCTTGGGAACCTACATGATTATAGTCTGTTATTCAAGTGTAACTTCATCTAAAACGCATATTAACGTAACGTAACATAACGTATATGTCAAGTTTTTAATACATAAATCACGGAACGTTTCATTTCCGCTACTTTTATTTAGGTTTATTCTATTTCATTTTGAATCTCTATTTTATCCTTTATCGTTTTGAATTAAAAAGTTCAAATAAAAGTCGCTAGTAAGAATAATAAGTACACTAAAGGGCTTGACTTCTATATAAGAATATGAAATTCACGCTTGTCATGTGAATATAAAGCGGGTGAGCAGCGAAACGCAACTACATACGTATATAATAATATTATATACTAAAACCTTATAGATTTTATGCATATATAAAATATCTCCTCATTTATATTATTTTATATATGTTCCCGCCTAACGCATCAATACCTTGTAGCGTAATACATTTAAAAAAAAATCTCGCGGTCGCCTGTCAAGCGCGAAGTTCGAGTACTTCGGACCTACATACTATTTCTGAGTCACAGAAAATTTATTGTTTTAGTTGGTTTATTAGTTTATGATATTGTTGATTGCTATTTATTAGTATAAAGTCAGATAGTTATTAGTTTTTATTAATTTTCTATTTCAATTTAATTATTTAAATTTACCTTAAATAATTATTTTTAAGTAGATTGTAAAAAAATAACCAATGCACGAGGACATGCAATCTTGTACATTAAATGTTTCGAGTTTATTTTGAATATTTTACGGGAAAACTGTTTTGAAAAACTGAAGTTTAACTGTATACCTGTTTATTTTTTCTACGTTTATTTGCAAATAACAAAGATCGGCCATGTTTATTTAAATGTGTACTCTACCTTGCCGAATAAGTCCGAATATAAAATCAGACCTCTGTTCAACGTTATCACGTTAAACAGGGCCTGTAGGACTCATCCGGGCTCGGACAAATTTAATAAACATCATATATAGGGTGACAATAATTTTAGTATAGTCTTTTTAAATTTAGTAAGATTTTGAACTCAGCTCGCTTTTTTTGTTTTAAAATAAGTATTGAGAACTTAACACTATTTATCTAAAAGTAAACCAACAGTAGCGGCCCGGATTTCGGGATATGGCAATGGTTAAACTCCCGGCCCCCGGAATTCACGTAAACCTCTTATAGTGGTAGTGTCACGCTGTTTACCTTTGGGTTGCAACCGAATGGGCCGGCACGCCCGGAAAAGTACCACTCTCCCACTCATAATCGGCGTAAAGTGGTAGCTATGCTACCGCGTTTCGTCCCGTGTATGAGAATCCCGGAGACCCGATCCCCCTACCCTTCAAAACAGATGGTTGTACAGAATTTAGTTACATTACCCCAGGAGGGTACCCGCCATCAGCGATTGCGGTGGAGAATCCCTTCTGGGCGTCCATGCTCAGGACGTAACACCTGAGCAGGGGAGCACCGTCGTAATGGAAATAGACCCAGCTAAATACATCACTTGTCAAAGCATTTACAATTAACATTTTATATTTGAAATCGAAAATAGACAACATTTGTAAATAGCTAAGTTCATGGTCACCCTACAAGTAGTCGATTCAGGGATTAAATGTTCATATCTGGACAAAGGTTACTACAGTGATATCTACATGGCTACCCGGGTTTCATATCGGAATGAAATCAATGCATTGTTTCCTATATTATACGGATTATTCGATACAGGATCGAATTTTGCCAAATAAAAACGTCTAGCAAAGCAAAAGATCCCTTAAAGCCCGTCCCGTTAGAGTAACTTAAACTTTAATATATAATATAACAACTAAATAGCAACAAAAGTATCAAATAATTGTACTCTAAAGTTTAAATTTTTGTAATATTTAATCTAAAAATTTGCTTTAATTTTTTGATAATAATTGCATGTTCTTATGTGCAGTATTTTATATATAATATAATTTGTATTTATTACCAATTAATATTAATTTTAATTAGTAGTTTATTTAATGACGACCTCCGTGGTCGAGTTGTGTGTACACCGGTATTCATGGGTCTCACTCCGAGGTCCCGGGTTCGATTCCCGGCCGAGTCGATGTAGAAAAAGTTCATTAGTTTTCTATGTTGTCTTGGGTCTGGGTGTTTGTGGTACCGTCGTTACTTCTGATTTCCATAACACAAGTGCTTTAGCTACTTACATTGGGATCAGAGTAATGTATGTGATGTTGTCCAATATTTATTTAATTTATTTATTTAAATAACATTATTTATTAAACATTGCTCACCACAATATACAAGTACTCGTTCAATTAAATGAACATATACATTTTTATTTCGAATAATTCGTAGGATCAGTTTATTTAATTAAGACTAATATAATTTACTTTAAAAATAAATTTCAAAAATGTTAAAATCAGATGCACTGTCCGGGAATCGAACCCGGGTCGCAAGAATGGGAATCTTGCATGATACCACTACACCAACAGTGCTCGACAACCTTGGATTGAATAATTAGTCGTAATCCATTTAAAACCTTCACCGCATATTAAATTTTTACAATTTTTTATTAATTCTAAACCATTAAGTTTCTATTTTCAAACTCGTCGCAATTTATCTTCACCTACACTCATGGGTCGATGTTACTCAAACAATCATCAAATTAGCTAACTAATCAAATTGAAGCAACAAAAGTTGACACAACAGTGAGTTTGATCTATCAACTTTTGTTGAAACAATTTAAAATATAATCATATATATTATTACATATAGCGTAAACCTATTCTTGGCCCAGTGATTATGGGACGATGGCTGCACGTAGAAGATCATTTATGGTCTAATTTTGAAGAGCTAGAGAGGATTCTTAATTGCTATTTACTAAATTGTTACGATTTAACAAATAATTAATTTTAGAGAACGGATAAACGTTACTGGCCGGTTAGACAGCGGCGCTAAGGCTGTATAAAAAATAAAACGTGCGAACGGACGTCGTCAGTTTACAACGAAATTAAATCAAAACAAAACTTGTCACAGATTACGAAATTCTTAAAAATGCACCCACTGGTTTCTTTTTGATTCCCAATCCGTGAAAGAACCAGTATATATTACTTACGTCAAATGCCACCATATGACCCATTTGCACGTTCTGCCTGAGTCTTCTTTATTAATGTTACACTTGAATCTTCCATTAATCTTATGTTGAGAGTGCGTAGTGAACCTCCTTATGCGTTATCGAGCGTGAAAACGACATAAATCGCCAATAATTTATAACAATTTATTCGTTGCGTTCAGTACCGTCCTTACCACAACACACACGCGACTCGGGCCTAGGTCTCCTATCCTCCTCGAGCACCGAAAGATCGATAACTTCGCCTATATTGTAACTTTTTTCATTTTAGATTCAACACAAATATTTTGAGAGTAAATAAGTTTATTTTCGGCCGTCTGGCAACACTGCGTTAATAATAATTTCTAGCGACATTATGTAGTTTTGTATTTAGCTACTATAAACATAGGTTTTTTTTCGGACTGTATCAGAAATACCGCCATATTTTTTAGATAGAATTTGGTGTTCAATTAATAATTATCAGATTATTTTAAAAACTGAAATTTTTAATAATTATGAATAAATATCCAAAAAAAGTATGTCAATATTCTACCTAGGTAAACCTAGGGCCCTTGAATGGGTTTTGTTTTTGGGGAAATTGAGTAAATTATGTTTATTTTAGTAACGAAACTCTATGTGTTTATTTATTTTACTCCATATTTATTTAATTCAAGAAAATTTTATCAGATATTCTACTGAAAAAAGGAATACTTAGTATAGTATTGGTCAATTCCCAAAGTTGGTGGCGCAATGGCGATGTAAGCAATGGTTAATATTTTTTGCGCGCCAACGCCTATGCGGTGGTGACCACTTACAATCAGGTAAAAAAGCTAATTAACCACATAATACATTAGTAAATCTGAGGACAATTTATGAATCTAGGAACAAAAGCCGCTAGAAACAAAAAGAAAAACCGGACGATATTATTAAACAACTCTGTCCAACGCACCACAGATTCGTATAGTAGTTTTTTCATTCGTTGTACTCACACACAAACACACACACACACACACACGCACACGCGCACACGCGCACACGCGCAAGCACACGCACGCACACGCGCACGCACGCGCGCGCACACAAACACACACACGCACGCACGCACGCACGCACACGCACGCACGCACACGCAAACGCACACGCCCACGCACGCGCGCACATACACACGCACGCACGCACGCGCACACGCACGCGCATAAAGATAATACATATCTTGTACGGAGTAAGATAATTCTATTCTTAATACAAAAGTGCCGTAAAGGGACTTTTTTAACAATTTATATTTCGAAGGCAGGAAAACAAACAAAGACAACAAATCACCCACTTAATGGAAAATCTGTGTCACCACGACACTGCCACTGCAAGAAATATAAATCACCTCCACCGTCCCCCCTTCCACCACCAACCATAGAATCGAAAATGTTATATCTCCTGCGCCAGTAATTTATACTACTTCAACTACCTTCCAAACCAGAACATAACAATTTGATTTGATATATCTGATGTTGGAATAACTGGAACAACTGCCTGACCAAGCTTTACCTACCATGAATTATTGTCTTCACTGTCGGACATTATTTCGTACGTACAGGATACATTTAATAAAATAACCGCCGGTAACTATTTGATACCCAAGCTTCTTCTTATTTCCGCATCTCTGCATATTCCCGTAGAGGTCTATTAGCGTTGAGGTCACGATACAAGTGCACTTTGAAGTTCGGCTGCTAATGAGCGCGCCAAAACGTTTTATCACGACACGTATTCACTGACCCAACAAATATAGTATAATATATAGTTTATTTGTTTTATTTATCTCTCTAATATTATAAATGCGAAAGATGGATGGATTAATTTATGTTACTCAATCACGCCGGAACAATTGAACGGATCTGAATGAAATTTGGCACTGAGATAGATTACGCTCAGGGATAACACACAGGTTTCGCCGTCCCCGGAAAAATGCACCTAACATATTTATAGTGTCCAGCCATCCAGTATAAATCCAGCAATAAAAGTCCATACCTGATTATTTTGTATTTGTCATTTTGAATATGCCTAGATTTTATTTAATTATCTATGTAGGTATGTGTAATGTTCTTATGTGGGTATTTTCTAGATCTAATAAATAAATAAATAATTATATCACACGTACACAAAAATATACCAACTTATATAGATCCTAATTGTTTTACAGAAAAGTTATAATAACAAAATCTTTAGTATTCCATTATAATTAGTATTCTATTCTAGTAGTAATCTCTAATATTATAAAAACGAAAGTATCTCTGTCTGTCTCGCTTTGTCATCGAAAAACCACTAAACCGAATATGATGACATTTGGTATGAAGACAGCTTGAGCCCCAAGGAAGGATATAAGCTACTATTTATGAATAACACCTGACGACCAACCCTTAAAACGCGAGCGGAGTCATAGGCAATGAAAGATTTTTTTATACTATTGTGTTTGATTTAACTTTAACTAGCGACCCGCCCCGGCTTCGCACGGGTGCAATACGGATACTAAATATACTACAGATTGTCATTATATACAAAGTTCATAGCTTTTTATCATTAGACAATACAAATTGATATGTCCCTTCGTTTTAAATCTGTAATATCTTCGAAAATATTAGGTTAGGTTTAAAGAATTTATTCTCAGAAAGATAGACTCAGAACAGTATGATAAATATAAACAATAAAAATTTTCACCTTATAGGTAATTAGTTAACGGAATAGAATATAATTAAATCGCTGTATATATATTAATCGCTACAGAAGTGGGTATTCTCTAAAATATATTTTTAGAGTTGAGACTTAAACCCGTTAACTGAGTTTACATTTGTTATATAAGATGCTAATTTGTTATAAAGTTGTGCTCCATAGAAAGTAATTTTTTTTTTTTGCAAATTTGTTTCTAATTTTTGGGAGAACTAATAAGCTTGGTCTACGGGTGCTTCGTTTACTGCTTTGTCAAAACGTAAACGTCAAATCTAAATGTATCGATTTATTAATATTTTTTCTAATAAGAATACAAGAATTATATACCTACAAAAAGTTGTCGTAAGTTCAAAATGTTTGTTTCCTTGTGTAATTGTTGATGTCAAGGGTGGATATCGAAAAAGTATTTTAATTATTTTATTTTGTTTTCTTTGAAGTTCTTGCGGTTTTGTTTTTCCAGTATTACCCCGTATTTCTATTAAATAAAATAAATGCGATTTTACTAGATAATTGTAGATGTTAGACTTTTTTGTTTTATTTGATAAAAATGGTTATTGTGGGGTATCCCTAAGAGATAGACATATACCATCGCAGACTTTTTTGTAGGCTTTTATAACGTGACCTTTATAAGGTACACCTTATAAACTGTACCTTTATAAGGTAATACTGTAGCACATTCCTTTGATCTATCTCGTAGGGTTCGGTCAGCGTTTGCAATGTAAGCTCAAAAAAATGTGATTATTTACGACATCACTTCAGAAACGTCTAAAATTATCAGTATTTCTTTGTTTACTATGTTATGTATATACTGTTTACTACATATAAACCTTCCTATTAAATCACTCTATCTATTTAAAACCGCATCAAAATCCGTTGTGTAATTTTAAAAATCTAAGCATACACAGGGACAAACAGACAGCGCTAAGCAACTTTGTTTTATACTATGTAATGATAAAATTTTTTACGTCTCGTTATACGCTAAGTTGGACAAAAACAGAGATCAGAGGAGAATAAAAGCTTCAAAGAAGCTAAAAGGGCGCGTTGGAAACAATATTCTAATGTTTTTTGCCGACTTCAAGGAGAATAAAATTATCAATTCATTTTTTTTTTGTGTCCATGGTCCACCGGTTGCGAAAATTAGCAATTGGCTCCATCTTTGGAAATTACAACAAAACAAAAGAAGTAACTTTTTCTTGAATGTTTCAAGTAACAACAAGTAACAAACAAGTTCTCGTGATTTACACAGATGGCAGGTTTCAACTTACATCTTACTAATAGTTTACACTCAACAAAATGTCACATACATTACAATTTATATTTTTCAATGTATAATTTAATAGTCGTTTCCTAATAAAAAGTCTTTGGAATATACGTCGTTTATTAAAAAAATACCTATTAAGGATTAAAATAGATTCAATGAATGTTCATTCAATGGTGGCGCCACTGTCGTATACTTTTTACGCATGCGTATTGGTTTTACTTTTTTTTCAACGTCTCTGAATTTCATGAATGGCGCTAGTTCACAACCTGTCGTCAGTACACCAATAAAATTAATTATTTAAATGTTTGAAAATGTTAGATCAAACCAATTATAATAACAGTGACGAACCACTTAGATAGTGTTGTGATATACAATAATAATATAACACTCTAAATTTATTGACAATAAAAAAGTAAGTAACCTTACGAAGATATTTTTTTTAAACCAATTTTAAATTTAGAACTAGGTTAATTTACATTACCATAAGCAAGATGTTTTTTCTTTGTTTTTCGTAAAATAGACTATTATGAAAATTATGTGAATTCCTTCAAAACAAAACTGCGGTAATTTTATTGATTTGACACTTTACCCCAATTCAATGTTGTGAATCGTTTCTATGCGAACTTTTTATGTAAGGCATCAATCTAATGACTGTCAGAACGTTGGAATAGCATACTGCGACTTTAGAGACGCTTCCATAATAAGTCAACATAAAAAAGACATGTGAAATTAATGCCTCACATGTTATACTTTCGACGAATTAATTTAAAAAAGTACACTACGTGTTGTAATAAGACGTGTCATTTTTTGACGCATGTATACTTTTTTAATTTAGTTCTTAAAAAAAACACGGAAGTAGCTTTAAAATCAGTGTTGCAGCGTAATAAGTAGTAAATTAGATCAATTCATGTCTAGTCGGTCTGTTTTTAGGACAAGCGCACTCGTTGTCTGCTTAACTCATTAATTCTTAATGATAACTTTTCCAACGCTATTTCTTTGGCTCTTGTTCCCTAACATCATGTGAAGTAGATCTCGGTCAAGGGCCTTTATAAGTGTACGGTATTTATGTTTAAATATTTTATGAAAATATTTAACTAAATCTCGAAACGTATCTATTTAATTATTTGAGAATATTTTATAACATTCCTCTAAGCTACAATACAATAACAAATTTTAATATTACCTTTGTTATAGTTAAAATTATTTATTAATATTTAATGTAAGGGTTTTAATCTGTCATTTTTTTTAGTGAAACTTAATTATTCGGATACATTTTTAAGGTCTGAAAAATATTACTGATTTATTTAAGACGTGCCTAATACAATTGTGCGTTAATTAATAATGTCCGAATAGTTTTAGGCAAGCAAAATTTATAATTTGATAATAAATAATTATTATTCCATAAGAAACATTATGGTATCGCTGTTTAAATTTCTATTGATGTGAAATAATGCCTATCCTCCCATCTTTTCTCTATAACTATGAGTATGTAACAAACTTTGTAGTATACACGATGTCGAGCAGTCCATTCCCATATACTTGTGAGCTATGCGGCGCAGAGGGTTTAACGGACGAAGGAATGAGATCTCACACTCTGGAAGCCCACGTGGCAGGGCGTCCAGATTGTCCTTTCTGCAACTGTACTGTCCCCCAACCCCAGCTTGTGGGACACGTGCAACGTGCTCATTTACACTATTTAACACCGGAGAGAGAATTAATGGCGTTTATAGATGACCAAAGTCCTAGGTAAATGTTGATTTTGGTTATTTTTTAATGTCAAACTGCAAAGGGTCATTATAGTCGAAATCAAGGCTTACTGTGGTGATATGAAATGCAAATATATTAATTATTTCAATTTAAAAAGTAAATACTTCTCTAATTGACATTTTCGATAAAAATATTACAGCTTTGATGAGGACTCTAAAATGACAACAACAGACAGTTGCAGCTATAATACCCCAGGGTCAATAAACGGATGGCACAGTCCAGATACAGCTACATCATACCACAACGGTGCCATATCAAAAAACACATATTACAACGGTTTCCAAGAGAAAGACTATAAGAGTGAAAGAGACGACGATAAATACTCTAGGTCACCTAAAAACATCAATCTCACTAATGGACTAAAGAATATTAATATCAATAATGGAGTTATATCAAAAAAAAAATGCAGTAGGGAGAATTCTATCGAACGAGATATGATCAACGGTCGGGATAACAAAGGTAGCTTCATATACACAGTAATAATTAAATTCAAAAGTAATAACATACTTCGGTACAATTTTAATCAATGAATCTTCTATGAATAATAC
Organism: Vanessa tameamea; assembly: GCF_037043105.1. NCBI lineage: Eukaryota > Metazoa > Arthropoda > Insecta > Lepidoptera > Nymphalidae > Vanessa > Vanessa tameamea. Next base: position 10,374,709 of record NC_087325.1, read on the forward strand.
AGGTTTTGTTTCATGATGACATATCTGTTTTTTGACGATAAATAATAAAATAATACTATTTGTTTCAGCTATTCATTCGAGCTCAAATCATAATAGCAATGATAATTCACCTAATAAATCAAAGGTAATTTTTTTTCATGACATTTTTCACCTTTTAAGGAACTAGCAAGTAAAATGTATTTTTTGACATGAATTTAATTTTCTTTTACAGCTATCGATGGCAAGTGCAGGTCAAGGTTCGCCTCTTCGATCACAACTGGCCCTTAAACTTAAATCGAATACACCTAAAAAATCTGCACCCACACCAAGCCCTACTGTGCAGGTATAAAATAATCTAATATTTACCTTGAATAATAATAATTGTAAACAATATTGTCTTCATTTCTTTTTTATATTAGGACCACGAATGAGTGCCTTTGCCTTGTAATAGAAAATAATACAATCTAGCAATTCATTGTCATTACCTGTTATGTCAATTTCGACTGTCAAATCTTGAATCAAATTAAACGGCGCGCCAATATTTTAAATTTATACAACTATACTAATTTTATCGTAAACAGTTTCGTTTTAATTACAAAATTTTACTTAAAAAAACTCATAAACTAAACTAAATTTATTCAAATGTTATTTACCCTTAAATACTTTGCTTTTAGTGTCTTTTGTGCGATTTTACATCAACATGTCCGAGAAAATTAGAAGAACATATAAACAGAGCTCATTTCGACCTCACATCACCTTCTATTTTGGGAAATGCGAATGATAATTCCAATACACCTAATAACGCGACCCTTGGGCTGAGTAACGCGACGGTAATACTTAACAACCCGACTTTGGCGCTGTCCGCAATGGCCATGTCCCCTGGACCACATACCTCGTCATATCAGTGCCCTATTTGTGAAAGAGAGTTCTCTAATGGCACAGAAGTTGAGGTTCATGTAAATGTAGAACATCGGGATATTTTGAGTCCACAGAAATCGGTAAGTGAAAATGATATAGTACTTACATCGCGCGAGGGTATTTTTTAAGGGCACTTAACCTATTTTGATGAAGTTTAGTATGAACAGGTCTTAAGCTTAAATAAAAAAAAATTGGCTCCAAAATTAAGTGTTAAAATATTGTAAATGAAAAAATCTACAATAAAAAGTTTTTGTTTTCTATGATTGTTAACTGATTGGTTTGTGTATTTGCAAAAGTATAAATTGCATATGTACGAAGTCACAGATTACAGTCAGTACAAACATAAATGTAAATTGAGCAATTAAAGACCACTTTTTATTAAATTTATTCAGGGAATCCGAAACACAAAGACAAGTAAGCAATTAATAGACCATTTTAGTAATTGCTTGTTCTTCAAAACTTTGGCAACTATTAAATTTATTTATTTATTATAAATTATTCACAATCATTTGTGCTTGGAACATGCTATCCTTTTCTCAGGACCAAGTGGATAATGCATCTTGTGATGATGTGGTAATGGTGGAAGAAAGTCCAGTGAGTAACTGTCCTGTATGCTGCCAGCCTTTGCCTCTATCTCAACATGAGTTGGTATGAAATTTATCTAACAATAAAAAAAAATTATTGCATAAGTCAGGAACCGAAAACATCCATTTTTTTTTTTGTGACTCGTAAAAATAATTTGAGATATTTTACTTAAATATCAAATGCTCATTGGCTGTCTATTGCAACATCTAAGGCCATTATCTAGTGATTGTTATGTTTTTAGTAATATTGGTTCTTACCCTTATTTCTACCTATATATATCTATTGAAAGTTTTTACTTATTCAATTAATCCTTGTCATAATTTCTACGACACTTAATATAACATAATGTCTTTGCATTTGAGATTTTTATATTATCATATAATATAAACAATTACGATGACATTGGCCCAATTTTTAAGTTTTTTTCTATCTAAAATGCATAATTATATTAATTAATGAAGTACAGTCGGCATATAAAGTGTATCTCTTGCCAGATACTAATAATGATATTTCAACATAAATAGCACATAAGATATTAAGTTATAGATATGACCCATTCTTACAGTACTTTTAATTTATATTTAATAAATATAGTAAGAGGAAATGTCAAAAATGTTTTTAGATTCAGCATATAGAAGAACACTTTGAAAGAGGAGAAGAGAGCGCCTCCTCAACAATTACAGCTGCCGAAAAAGAAGCTCAGAAGAACAGAGAGGAACATGAATTCCAATTGCTCAGGGTATGCTAACATTATTTAACAGGTGTAGATATTATTTATATGACTATTACTCGCAAGCATTATTATTATTAATACTAAGCAAACAATAATATTTTTTGTAAAATATTATTTATGGATGTAAATATCTGTAATTTACTTCTTTTATTAATCTACTATATACTTAAACTTAAAAGTATAAATTAAATCCTTGCTATTTGAATTAAGGCCCAATATGGAATGGAAGAAGATGAGGAAGGCTACACAAGTCGAGCTGCCAGCAGTCTCAAGCGTGCTGTGTATAGTGGAGCTTTATCAGTTGCGGGATACTATGAACGTAGTGTCGGTCTGCGTAAAGCCAGCGCTCAAGGTCTCGATGCAGGATGTTCTAAAACGAATGGTATGTTGACAAACAATAAAAGTACTTAACTCTACACCATATACAGGTTTATTGGTAATTCGACGTATTCCCGTTAGAAGGTGATAGGGGTGATTATTTGCGATAATTTTAACCCCTATTCGCATTTTTTAATTTGGACCGATAATTATTGTTTTAATATTGACAAATAACCAGTGTTTATTCGTTTTCATAAATCAGAAGAATAAAATAGATTTTAATTGGTACTTTTTTTTAAATACATTTTTGAAGTTGCATTTTTGACTTATTTTGAAAAAATCTAAAAAACATGATAACTCAAAAATGGTTCACTTTTGCATCATGCATATGGGGGTTAAAATTATCGCAAATAATCACCCCTATCACCTCCTAACGGGTATACGTCGAATTACCAATAACACTGTATATAATACAGCTTATAAAAAGAATGGAATTTGAGTTCATTGATAGGACTTACAATAGGAGTTTCTCAATACATATATTTTAGATTGAGACCCCTACTTTAAGTGTGAAGATGCTTGTATCAGATGGACTTGCTCCTCCATAATAAAAAAACAGAATAAAAATACAGTAACAGTATTTATTAATTTATTAAAATTAACTGTAACTGTTATTTATTATGACATAATGAACATAAAATGATGGGAAAAAGGTTTAAAAAAATATATTCTTTATTTTTTTTTCTTTCAACAAATGTTTGTTCTTTAAAGGTATTTTAGAAAGGATAGCTCAACTGAATGCCCAGAATCCGAGCATAGTTAAGACGTACTTATGCAGCGCTGTGGATCACTATGCCAGCACATATGGAGACAGGGGTTGGGGGTGCGGTTACAGGTGAGAACTTACACATAAATAATTTTTGCATCCACATCTATCACATATATAAAGTTCTATAAAAATCGGTCCAATAGTTTTGCTCTGCTGCATTCATATAGACGAGCAGTTTGATGCTGGGTTTATTCTTTAATATCAAATATAATACAAAAAAATTTAAAGTTAAAAATATTTTTAGTATATATTTTTTAATTAATCACTATTCAACAGGAACATGCAAATGGTGCTATCATCGTTAGTACGTCACCCGCCATACGCAGCGCTGTTAAGCGGCGTCACGGAGAAGGAGTGCGACTGTGTGCCCTCCATACCTAGTCTGCAGCTTTTAGTGGAAAGAGCTTGGCAGCTGGGGTTCGATACTCAGGTTAGAGAAACTATTTTACTGAGTTGTTATAAACATAGACTCAATCACACAGATTTGGCAAAAAATATAATTAAGAGTAACTCAGATGTAACTTATGATTCTCATTTGTGATGAACCTCAGCTCATAGTCTAGGGAACTAGATTATTATTGAGCTATTTATAATAATCTCGTTGCTGTGGTTAGTGAACTAACTAAGCCGCGATGTATTTCATTAAAAAAACGGCCAACTGCAAGTCCGACCGTCACCTTTGATTTTAATTTAATTATTGTTACTTATCATTGATAGTAGGTATAGTTAGAAACATTCATATACATAATATAGCCCTGTAACAAACAAATAGACAGATACGGGCTTAGTAATAGAATTCCGTAGTACGGAATTACACATTAATACGAAACACTAAAGACGTTAAAAATCTAGAAAAAAGCTTAAGATGGTTCTTGGAAGTTTTTGTAAGGTACATTCGCTTGCCCTTATAATATTTAATTGGGGTCGTTATAGAGTGTTTAATACTACTATAAGAACAGAACATTTAACGCCCGCCCTTCCTTTACCTACTTATTTTGCTTGCACTCCAGTCGCCTTTAGAAAATTTCTCAAGTCGATTCCTATGACAACCATAGTGACGTCAAATATGAACCTTAATGATATTATTATTAAGTGGCATCTCTATTACAGGGCTCAGAACAGCTGGGCTGTAAATTACACAATACACGCAAGTGGATCGGTGCTTGTGAAGTTGTTACAGTACTCTCGTCACTTAGGATACGGTAAAAACAAATGCATATACTAGTTCTGTTGATATAAGACAATTGAAACTTTAAGATAACTAAGTAGATATATTATATATTATAGTATAAAAACTATCTCATTGATAGTTGGTATCTTATGTGTTTACAAATTTTGTAATTCTCAAGACAACACTTTGAAATGTTATTAATTATAAAAAAAATCGCCACCAACATCTCATGATCAACTTTCTATGAATTAGTGTAAGGATAGTAAAACAAATGTCCCTAAGACTTTTCATTTTTTTAACTTTAATGTATGTTTTATCTTTGAAAATTTTCATTTTAGCTTTAATTCCCTTAAGTAACTTTTGTCGCTGTAATTGGAACATAAGTTCATAGATATATATTATTTTTGTCGTCTGTTATCTTCTATCTGTACATTCAAAATTGATTACACGCACTTTCATCTTTCATTGAAATAGAGAAATTCGAAATATAGATACAATAAATGCTAACAATATATGTGGGCAGGTATATTTCTAATGACTGGACTGAAATATAGATAATAAGGCCAGTCTGGCCCTATATATCAGTAATAATTATGTTAATTCTCTGAATGTCTCTCGTCAGATGCCAGCTGATAGATTTCCACAAACCGACAGCGGCCGATGGTAGCCATCCTGCACTGTTTGACTGGGTGCTGAGGTACTTTCAGAATGAACCGAACGCCTTCAAGCCGCCTCTCTACCTGCAGCATCAAGGTGAAATATCTTTCATAATAATATTTATTTTTATAAAAATGACTTAAACACGTATTGGTGATTGGAAAGCATGTGACTGAATGAATTTTACCAGTAACAAGTTGGGACGGGCAGCCAGTAGGTAACCTTAAAATGTAATCACAAAAAGGTCTTCTATATTTCAGGTCACTCCAGAACGATAATAGGCTACGAGAAGCACAAAGACGGCAAGGCGACGCTGCTCGTGCTGGATCCATCGCACTCACCGGCTCAGGTCTGTATTTGACGTATGAGACCGAAGGGGGAAAATATTATGAAGACAATTATTTATTGGTAACTTTGTTGTAACTAAATAAAAGAAGTGTCGTGGTGATGTGTGTAAGTGCGGGTATACAGAGTACACGGCGCGCGTGTGTGTGTAGGTGCGGCAGGCGGTGTGCGGGTCGGAGGGCGCGCTGCGGCTGCTGCGTCGCGGCGCGTGCGCGCTGCGGGCGCGGCAGTACCAGCTGCTGTGCGTGCGCGGCCTGCTGCAGGACGACCGCGACTACCAGGTCTGTTTGGCGACGTCTACGAAGCGTCCCATTTATTTCTATAATATTATGTACACATTGGCTCTTTCATCTCCGTGCTTTCTTGATTTCATTCATTATTTATATTTAGGGCGTTATTCGCATACCCCTGAATTTTATAAATACCATAAATTCATATATAAATATATTTGTGCCAAACTTGTTCCAGGCCAGCAAGGTCCTGCAGTCGGTGCGTATCCCATAGTGCCGGTCGGGGCTCCGACGCCGTCTCGACGGCAGCAGAGTACGAAAGGCTAGTGTTATTAAAAGAAATTTCGTTATCCGTATATATATATGTTCATATTTATCCAAACTAGTTCTTAAAACTTTATCAAATAATATTCTAGTCCTAATTTATTATTGTCTATGAAATGTCATCGCTGATCTTACAATGCAGTCGGTCATAAACAAAACTCAAAATAAACAACAATAATATATTCAGTGTTATTCGTATATTTATAACATTTTTTTCTAGATTTTCTTTCATTGCTAAAGATATTTTGATTTATTATCTGAGTGCGTGTAATTTAGTGCACGTGATGGAAATCGAACTTTAGCGTCAGAAATGTTGCATTTTGAAACGTTACATTAATAAACGTTGGGTTTAAATCCGATCTTGAAACTCTGTATATATCAATTGTTCTATTTTATAGGTTAAAAACAAAACGCTAAATAATATTAAAACTAAGCGAGCTTAATTTTTATGAGAAATTACACGGTACGTTAAAGACTACCTGGCGTGTACAAATTATTCCATGAGATAGTGCTGCACTGATTGTGTTACTATCGATAATCAATTTACACTAACGTGACCTGAAAATTATTTACTTAATCAAAATATACTTTATTCGAGTAAGCTTTAAATGCAATTTTAAATCGTCACGGTCCTGCCTAGAGGTCAACAAGTATTAGCTCCATGCTTTTTTATCATCTAAGTAATCTTATATTGAATAATATGCTTTTTTTATTAATGTATTTTTTACAAATGATTTGAATTTATGAATCGGCAAAGTTAAAATCAATAACAATATCCTCATCTTTAATGCTATATATTTCTGACATAAATGTAAGCCAGTTTCGCTTAGAATATAAATAATATATTATAATTTAACATGTATTGGACCAGTTAAGGCTACTGAGATTTCTGTAAAAAAAATTCTCAGTAGTAGATTCGGGAAGTTTTTCCGTGCCTCGGTCCATATATAAAGCCGGATCGTACGCCGGATCTCTTCTCCGTATTTTACTGGTTCAGGCGTGTCTGGGCTATTTCCTCCGCAGTCGGCAAGTCTTCATTGATCATCGCCGCTGCAGATAAAATTGGTCAGGAGACCATTTATATATTATATATGTCTAATCGCATGAGTAATTAATAATCAATTAATACTGTACATTATTAAAAATTTAAAATTAAATATTGTATCTCCGATATTTTACATGCCGACGGTACTACTTGGGCATACCGTGCTAAAATATTTTTTTCTTGTCGAATTGAATGGTCTCAGAATGCCTTTGTACTTGCACACTTTTGCACATCTCCAATGGAAATTTCTCTCTTGTGAACATTACCATAGATACATCGATGATAGAAATGACCTATCACACTGAAAACAAAACTAAACTGATTTTGATTGTGTTGTAGATTTTTAGAAAGTAAAAGTTCGACTTCAATTGTAACATTAGCGATGTCACTGTTATGTCTTAGATTTAGTTGTCGTTAGATATTAATTCTACCTCAATATTATTTGTCAATTATTTTCTGTCAATTTAATTTAATTATAAAATATCGAATATTTACAATGTTTAATATTTATTTACAATTCATTGTTCAATGTTTAGTTAGCTGTCTTTCGTACAAGATATATATTACTGTGGTACATGTTAACAATGTAATAGCAGTTAAAAAAAACGTTTAAGAGTTATGAAACATAAAGACACACAGATATAAAAAATCACACTGTAATCGTAGATATACGTACGTAAATAGTTAATTAATATAGCTTCACGGCATTGCCTTCGTTTGAATAAGGATAGTGTAGTACACGCCGCTGCAACACGGTGTAATTCATTTGCACGATCACTATAGTTCCTATAGGAATTGCGTTTAGTCGTAGGTGGGCCGACGCGTTGTCTGGGGGAATGGGCCGCATGTTAAATACATTGAAAAGTCGACTTTATGTGTATGTAATTTAAATTCAAATTTCGTTACGAACTTTGGACATTCGAATTTTCCATTTGAATTTATTATAAAATTTTCAGTTTTTTTTTTTTTTTTTTTTAATATATTTAATATGTATATCGAGCGTTCGTTTTTTTTTAATTTTGTATATCTTAAATTATAATTATGAGATTTCATTTCTATTCGTACATACTCTGTGTTGACGTGTAACGATCATTATTATAATACTATCAGATGTGTATCTAATTACACTGTCTCCCTCATTTTCAAACATGGACGCAATATTATGGGTAACACCAGTATATTGTAAAGTGTTGCCAGGTTCAAAAATCATTTCTTAATAGTATAACGTGCACAAAATAATGGTTTCATTTGTGTATATTAGTGTGATATATGAAATGCGGCCCATTTAATGAAATAATGAGAAAAGGTTGGATCGGAACAAATAATGGTGCCTGATAATTAAATTTGTTTTAAAAATTGTTAGCAACTCGAAGAGATGATAGAGATCTTTGAAAAAGATTACTAACTGTTTTGTTACAAATTGTACTAGTGCGGAAAAGATTGTTTTTAAATTTCGAACATTATTTAAAATAGTTTTTTTTTTTTTTTTTTAAACAATACTGGCTAGAAGCTTACACCATACGATTGTTCGACACGCCGATCACCATACATTTAAGTGTTTATACAGTTTAAATACATGTATGGTAAGGTTTAGACAATTCTCTTTACTCTCACAGACATTAAATAAGTCTTAATGACTGACAAAGATAAATTAATAGATTTTAAATTGATTTCCATGATCTTATTAAACGTAATAAAACTAATATTGATAACTCACACATTGATACTTAAAACACACACTACCTATGGGCAAGTCCTTGACCATGTCTGCCTTGTCCAGAAAAAATAACAATTTTACTGTTCGATATATGGAGTTCTTTTGAATTTAATGAGATATTTTAAGATTCAGAACACAATGATTATTAATAACAAAAAAAAAAAATATATGCGTAAGACAGAGAGTCGAGAGTTTTGAAAATCGAATCTCTAGCAGTATATAAAATAAAAATGTTAAACATATTGTGTAAAAAAAAAAAACCTTTAAATGCTTGTTATTAATTGCATGATTGCGTCTTATTTTGTGTGTAAACAAAATTGGTAACCATTAAGTAATGTAGTTAGATAAATATTAAAAAAAAAAAAACATCATTTACCATATTTTTATTTACTCTATTTATATAAAGAAAAAATTACAAGATGTAAATTTAAAAAAAAGCAAACATTATTTATCATGGTGGTTATTTTAAGCCGAAAAACCAGTGAAAACCAGTCTTTAAAAAATTGAATTATAATCTGTATTTATGAATTCGATATTTAAATATTTCAAGCCCTTCTTGTATATTCTGGTAAATGTCAATTATTCGACATAAATATGTATTTATATGTGTATATTCATCTTCGTTCGTTGATTGTTGTGTAATTCTAGTGAAATCGACCAAATCGTTGTTTCTCTTGATATTTTTCGGATTATTTCTAGTTTTAAATGTTTTAAATGTTACGGATGCGGTTTTTGATGGCGCGGTTCAAGACTGTGAGGCAGTTTGATGGAATTAAAATGCGATTACATTATACGATAACTAACTAACCCCAGTATTGTAGAGTTTTGACAAAGATTACCGAAAATCGTCTCAGTTAACAGCCGAGGTATCATAGTGTATCAAACACTCGGAGTTAATGCATGTGTTAGATTAAATTCTACCCTACATTGGAGCATGGTATGATTAAAATTTCCTCCTCAAGAGGAGAGTTACCTTTGTCCAAGTGTGGGAAGCACGTGATGGAATTTCCTCCTAAACGGGGAGATTTCCTTGCCCAAAAGTGGGAAATTTTCGGACTTTTTCTATTTGATTTGATTAATGTTCTGTGGTTATATTATTGCATGATGTGTCGCGATTTGTACATACTCCTATTGGTCATATACTGCACGCTTTTATTTATTTTTAAAATCGACGTCGACTAATGTCTCCAGAATGATCTATAGAGACTAGTTATTTCGATCATCAGATACATCAATTAAGCTCAAACCGTACGTACCCTGTAAACAAACATATATCAACTCTCAGTTACTCTCAAAACAAGTATGCCTACGTAACAGTCTTCTAATTAACTCATACAACAAATAACCGATTATTTATGTAAAGATTTGAATATAATTATTTCCGGTCCGTGATGCTCAGAAAATTCAAGACAAAAGCGGTTACAGCTAGATCGACATCGTACAGGACGTATCTCATCATTGGCAACGATTAATTAATCTTCGTAAATTACCGTTAATTTGAACAAACGATCGACGAATACCTTGAAATACTGAAAACGATCTGTAATACATAATGATAAACTCACGTCACGTTTGACAAGTGAAATGTTGAAGAAAAAAACAGCTAACGATGTATGTTACAATATTTTGATTCGTGAATAATTTTAATATATTAATAATGTTATAATTGTTTTCATCATTGCATTACAATTTACCATCGTGTTGAGTCGTGAGTTTAGAGATAGCTGTTACAGAATAACTCTACATCAAAAAGGAAAGTTTTTGAATCGATTGATATCATATAAAGCTGTATAGAGACAGTTCAATATGAGAGAGTTTAAAAAATATATCTTGATTTATTATGATGATTGAAACAACTAAACAGAAATATATTACTTCAGTCAATACTTGCATTTCTGGTAATATAAAAATATATCGATATTCATAATAGCAGGACTTTAATTAGTAATCTTAGGTGATTAAGTCATCATAACAACACATCGTTTATGTTATATAATCTGTAATGGAATATAAACGAAATATTACAAAAAAATACAATAAAATTATGTATATTTTGTTGACGGTAGTAACCACTGTACGTAACCATAACCATGTTTTATCGTTGAATGTTTAATATAGCGTCACAATTAAATCTCTAAAGCCATTGTAATGAAATTACACATTGAGCTTGCCTGGACACTAAATAAGGTCGTAGGTAACTTGAAAATGTGTTAAAGCTTGAATATACGCGAAATGTGCTAACCGTACCGCAACTGTACTATAACGTATACAGTGCTACATGCCATTTTTTTGTATTATTTATTCGTATATTTCAAATCAAATTTAATAATTTCAATGACATTGATCGTACTTTCTTGAACGTTTCAAGTCCTGCTGTTAAGAATTTGAAATATTCTTAAATATATATAGTTTAATTTCTTCCTTGTGAATTAAGTCTATATTATTCAGCATTTCTGAGCGTTTATAACTGACCTGTCGAGTGTCAGACTACTGCCTTACGATATGTAATTCTTCTGTAATCACTTATTTCTAACTTGTAAATATACAACTAATCTTCATTATCAATAATTATAAATTAATCATTTATATTTGCACTTTCTAAATATTATTATAATAGTTTAGTTTGTGTTCTACAATCATGGGCTCAATTAGAAAGAGACAAATGTATGATAAGTATTGCTCTCTCACTAACTTAGACCTGTATAGTGTTGCAATAAACAAAAAAAGTAATTTGCAAGTATGTAATTTAAAAATAAAAAATGTTTTGAATGTTATATAAAAAAGGCTTCCCTTTTTTGCCATGAATTAATATTCTAGTTATAAACTTTGGATTTAAAGGCAATAGTTGAACTGTACACAACGAATGAAAATAATATATGTACAGAAATATTAGATATCGTTTAAATAGATCATTCAATAGATATCGTTTCAATGTATAACTTCAGATTAAAAAACTGTACGTAATTTATGAAAAAATCGACGCCATTTTATGGTAGTTATTGCCCTTAAATAGATATACTAACTCCGCTTTCAAGTTCTTCCCCAAAGTTTTCTATTTTAATAACTTATATTATTTAATAATTCAAAATGTTTATCTTTAGTTCGCATCTGTTTAAGTGATGTATTTATTGATGTAATTATAAAATAAATAGATTAAGATTAATAAGTTATTATAAATAAAGCACTCATTCATGTGATATTTATGCAGACAGATTTTTCGCTTATATTTTTTAAATTAAATGACATTTCGATATAAATTTCAAGTTCCGCTATGACGTCACATCAAACACCAAAATGTTCTTAATTCAAATATTATTAATAATAAAAGGGTTGGAGTTTGTGTTGAAATGTTGTTACATGTAATACTATGTAAAGCTTTTGTCACTAAGAATATAGGCATCCTGTGATAAGCCAATCGTAACCAAGCTGATGGTCATTGTCGATTGCTTGGAAATTTATTAAAAAAAATATAAAAGGTCAGCTCAACCGAAATATCAAAATAAAATTGCCATGATGAAAATGTCTGGCGTTCGAGTTTTTTTTTTTAATAAAATTTCAAGCAATTTCGTTGGAGCAGTTAACGTCACTTGCCTTGTATGTAGGGAGTGAGAGCTTCGTAGGAACAGCTAGGCTGTGCTACAATGTTTCTTCAATAAACTATCGTAAGTTACATTTTGTTGTTTTATTTACTTATCCATATGTACATCCCTACACAACACAAACTACAAACAGTGTTAAGTCTAGTTTAAATATGAAGAAAAAAATTACGTAGTTTTTTTTGTTCAAATTTTATATTCAGAAACGGAATGATTCGATGTAAATTCTCATCCGTTTTTAAATCATAGTAATACTTTTAAACGGTTGTGAAATTGATACCTTAAATTTTAATAGTAACTAAAATGTTTAGCGCCTATGTGAAGTAATTCTACAGCTGTCACGGTCGAGCGAGTTCCGGCGAGTGGCAGCGGGCTCAGACAAATGCATTCCTTTAGTTATTCTATTTTCACGTGATATTACAAAATATATATTCACGTTTTTGAGTTTGTTAACAAATCTATCAAACAATGTGCAATACCCATGGCAAGGCCCGCGGTTGGCTTTCAGCTCGATGTCCTAGTTTTTGATAACTGAAAACTAATACGCAAAAATACCAATCAACTTTAAGGATATCTAAGATGGCCCAGTGGTTAGAACGCATGTATCTTAACTAATGATTACAGGTTCAAAACCAGGCAAGCACTGCAAAATTTTCATGTGCTTAGTTTGTGTTTATAATTCATCTCGTGCTCGGCAGTAAAAGAAAACATCGTGAGAAAACCTGCATGTGTCTAATGTCTAATTTTAATGAAATTCGCCACATGTGTATCCACCAACCCGCATTGGTGCAGCGTGGCATAATAAGCTCCAAAGCCTTCTCCTCAAAGGGCGTGGAGACCTTAGTCCAGCAATGGGACATTAACAGGCTGATACATCATCTAAACGTAAAAGACCTATAGGAGATCCGAGGTATACGCAGAACTAAGCGCCACGCCCACTGAACTAAGATTATCATCAAGGTATTCTGTAAATTAAGATAGAGTATCATTTGAAAAATTACCATAATGGTGATAAAATAAAACAAACAGGTAAAATTTTTCGAAAACTTTATTTAAAAAAAAATATTGTTCACAAAAGTACAGAAGTCAAAGTGACATTTAACAAATTGTTACATTAATTTAATTACAATAAATGATATTCTTAAATACTTAATTATACACTCGCTAGCACTCGCGGAATACGTCTTGAAACCTGCTTCGATACATCGATAGACGCGTTTTGGTATTTAGGCATTAAAATGCAGATAAACATGCACAAAAATTGTTACAAATGTAAAAAAAACACATTTATATAATATTTCATTTGAATTTTATAAAATTTATTACAGACTTTGTCATATTATATTGATATTTAACTAATGTTTCGTTATTTAAATATACATGGTAAGTTGTAATTATTACCTAATTAATAAAGAACCTACATTAAACACGTGGACAGAATCTTGACTCGTTTAAAAACCTAAAATAGTAAACTATTGCTAGTATTATTTAGATCACGATATATTTAAAAAATACTATTGCCATTTGTAAAAATCAGTTTGTTACCGAGTATAAAACTGTCCATCTGTTTAAATATATTGTGAGATTAATTCACAACTCGGCACTTAAAAGTAAACTACCTAACGGCTCATTATGGTATGAAATTACTTACATTGAAATACAATCCACAGACAACATATTCGATACAGATTATAAATAAATGTATATTTATGTTTCATCTGTGGACGTATGAAGTTTTAAAACAAGCGAACGGTTACGAAATACTGATAGTAATTTAGGAACTAATAATAACCATTTTAGGATTTTTATTTTTAATTCCGAAATTATAAAATAAAATAGCGGGCCGATAACTCATAGACAAATCTCTTTATCACAGTTGTCGAAATGCGCAATAAAGTAACCTTTATTTACAAGAATACTACGGACGACGGCCAACAAAATATGAATATATTTTTTTATAGAAAATATCACGAATTATTGTTTTATAATTAATTGAGGTAAGGACTAAGGAAAACTTAACACAGCGTCGGCACAGTTTCCATCATCGCGTTGAATGAGCTAAGTCTCTTACATGAACGTATGATACTGCATGCGGGTGAAACAGTACTTATGTGTAAATTAAACGAGATTAATGTTACGGTTTAAAAAGATGAATTAAACGAAAATGAAAACTGATCATAGAACGATAATATTACTAAAGACTAAGCTTGTAAACATTAATTACAACTTAGAGAAATTGACTCCAAAACTGTTTTTTTTTTATTTGATGAAACGTCGTTGTTTATGAATAAAAGTATTCGTGTAAATACTGGCTAATGCATTATCTCTTGCAATAAAGCTAAGTGCGAACATGGCTTAATCTTACTATCTATGTCTTACGGTACGTAACGAGACTTGTCTATGGTCAAATTTTAATGGAGGCCAACGGAACTTCAAACGTATTTATAGTAACGATCGTAAACAATCTATTTCCGGCACTGTGACCATGAATATTTTAAATTTTATAAAATTAAAATAAGAATCACACTACGTAATCCTTTTGATAAAAATATAATCAAACATCCGAAATATTAGTAATATTAAGAAATCGTAATATAAGTCTCGTGTCCCGTCAGTCTCCATATAAAAGGCGTTTAACAAAGCTGAATAAATGGTTAAGTGTTTCCTAAACCGTCGATATAGAAAAATAAATAATCAATACTTACAAAGTACTTAATAATTTTTTATATAAAACTCTTAAGATATCTCGCAGTATAGATTTTGGTCCCGAAAATAATTTATATCGTCTAAAAAACGATATCTTCGACGATTAAGTAAGAAAAATAAACATCACTAGTGGATTTTAGCCTTAAAATTTATGTGACATAAATTCTTGGCCTCTAGGATTGTATTTCTGAGCCAAAGGTTTATAAACAGATATTCAAATGTTCTTACAAAACTTTCAATACATAATTAAAAGAACGCTTATTGAATTAAAATTATTCTTACAAAATATAACGCTTTCGACAATTTCTTATATTGTGATAGATAATGTTTTCTATTTGTCAAATTTCTACATGTATGTCGTTTAATATAGTCGGGGTTCTTATATACCACTAAATAAATAATAAAATTTAAAGAAAACACGCGGAAAACTGTCACCGACTGTAAGGAGACGGTACGTAGACAACTTGTAATACCAATATTTTTTTGTAATACGTGTGCCAGTTATAAAATTCATCAGAAAAGAATTCGTTACATAGATACATATACGTCGAGAGAAAAGACACATTTCATAGTTAAGACATATTGAACGTATTTATAACATATATATTTAAGGACTGTTTTGTTAATTTATTTAAATATTACCTGCGAGATATCTTAAGCCCTAAGCGCTAAACCTTTAACAATGAGTCGGGTTTCCAACATTGTGATATAAGGAGAGTCCGTTGCGCGTTGCCGGCACGTTATAAATACATCACAATCGTTATCAACAGCCTTTTTTTGTTTTTTTTTTAATCACCATAAATACGGTTACGTTGGCGGGAAAATGTTTGAAACAAAAATCAAAAATGGTTTTTTTTTTCACATTGAGATTATATGTGAAAATAAACATCTATAGTTAACGGATTAAATGCTAACGAAGAAACTAAGCATTCTTTTTTTTTAAAACCTTTGATTTTTTTTTCCGCCAAAATCGTAACCATATTTATGTTTTTTTTTTTTATTTTATTTTTGCAAATAAATATTGCATATAAGCCAACTTACTAATTTATTTGCTATATTTTTGTTTTTTTTTTTAATTTTATTATTGAATATATATAACAAGAAGGCTTACTCGATATTTCGTTTCAAAATGTAAGCAAAATTGATTCAATGTTTTAAACTTTATCCAAATTTAAAAATTAATTTAAAACCAATTATTAAAGTTTGTTATTTTAATAATTAACAATTTCTATAAGTCTGCATATTTCCGACGATATTTTGTAAAGTGTAAAAATATTCATAAAATATTTCATTAATATTATAATTGTAAAATCGAAATTTTTTTTAACATCATTTTATGATAAAATATTTGATATCAGTATTTATTATATTTTATTATGAACATATTACACATTTATATATTTTATGCCCGTTGGATATTGATCACAAGGTTTTTAAAACACTTTAACGAAACTATTTGACACAAAATTTATACTATTTAAATGACAATGTAGCTAAACTTGCCGCAGCCATTCTAGCACAAAATAATTCGCAGACTTGTAATTTCAACGCAGTACAACCGTTTTTGTGATTGAGATTCTAAATATTTTACCAATAAAACAACTCGTGCAAGCTGACGTCAAATTTACTAAGTTTCACAACGCCACCGCTAGACGGCGTTGGGTGTATGAATTTGCAGTCTTATAAGTCGTTTGGTTTACATCTTACTATTTATACTTTTTCCTCGTTTAGGGGCTGTTCCTCGTGTTTCTCTGTGTTGTTTTCGGCTGATTGAGGGGAATTCCAAGGCTGCAGTTCACCGGAGCCGAATACGACGAAGACTAGAGCCCCGCACACATAGGTACCGGCTAGGATGAAGAACACTATTTGCCATTGTTCGTATGTGTTCTGTGAAAGACATCATTATTATTCAGTTTGATATAACCGAGTAGCAAATAAGTCGACACGATTATTAAATAATAACCAAGACTTTCATTTGGTTTATTATTTTACCTTAATATCTAAATCATACCATAATTTGAAATAAGCTAAGAATAACATATTTAATAAACACAATATAAGTTAATCTCGTTTAATTATTGCGCACTAAGTTTCAGATCGCGCTACTATTGAAGACTCATATTCTTGGTGATGATGTGATGCCGTCCGACCGAAATCACCGCCGTCACTTATAAATAAATAAATAATAAATAAATATTGGACAACATCACATACATTACTCTGATCCCAATGTAAGTAGCTAAAGCACTTGTGTTATGGAAAATCAGAAGTAACGACGGTACCACAAATACCCAGACCCAAGACAACATAGAAAACTAATGAAGTTTTTCTACATCGACTCGGCCGGGAATCGAACCCGGGACCTCGGAGTGGCGTACCCATGAAAACCGGTGTACACACTACTCGACCACGGAGGTCGTCAATATTAATATAATTCGATGGGTCGCCAAATCCGAGACGAACGGAAAGAGTTACTAAAGTTAGTTAGTGTACGTGCTTTCCGAGACACGGTAGTGTACAAACTCCCAACATCCATCGAGCTGTTACTAACAAACCTAGGGATCTGGCCTCGGGAACCTCGGCCTTACCAACCAACCAACGAGGTGGTCAAACAAAACGAAGTGCCGTCACGAATAGATTAATAAACATGCTTACATGTTCCTTAGTTAACTCGCCGACCATGAAAGTGGAAAGCCAGCCGCCGAACGAAGACAGCGTGTTCGCGATACCGAAGATAGTACCTTAAATTGAAACAAATAGAGTTATGAACGATATAAATCTCTCAAAATAATGTATGATTAACATGTTTATCGTGTAAAGTTTGAATAACATGTCCTGAATGTATTTTGATGTTATCAGCGTTGATTAAAATTAGACGCGGAAGCAGTTCTTATCTCGTTGGTTGATTTTTGAATGTTAATCAAACAAATTAAATAAACTTTAAGTGATTATTATATATTCATATTATAAATGGGATAGAAGCTCTGTCTGTCTGTTACGGTTTCACTGCTTAACCGACGATCCAAATTTGATGAAATTTGTTTTGAATCAACCTTGAGCCCCCCAAGGACATACACCCTATTCCAAAGGAAGTAGGAATAAAGATAAACAAACCTTAGATTTACGTATTTCACGCGATTTGCTAATAACTCAGCTATATTGTGCACTACTAAGAGTTTGTGGTTAATATATCTTTATTTATAAAAAAACACTTGTACACTTAACTACTTATTTCCACTTTAATTTTACTTTCAAAATTCCAATAGTGCATGTGTCTAATTTCAACGAAAAGGAGAAGAGGACAGCCCAGCAGTGGGAAATTTACAGGCTGCTAATGTAATGTAAAATGTATTTACTGATTTAAGCGTGACATGTTTCATTATTTCAATATAAAAAACGAATACTTCGTTAAAATGATCGTCGTAAATAAAATTATCTTTTGTTTCATTTATGGAAAAGAACCATGACTCACGTCAGTTCGTATGAGCTATCCAAAAACATTCCAGGCGCTGACCTGATGTTAATTTCATACAATGAACCCAAAGAGGTACGTGTCGATATTATCAGACACGCCTCCGATGAAAAATATATATCTATACTATTATTATAAATGCGAAATTAAAGTAATTCTGTCTGTCTGTTTGTTTGTTACGCTTTCACGGCCAAACCACTAGACCGAATTTAAAGAAATTTGGTAAACTTAAAATTTCCAAAGCACCAACATGCGGGATAAAAACTAATGTATAATTCGTCGAATGTATTGCCAGAAATCTTTACATAAATGCCATAACATCAAAGCTTCAACTCAACCGATGGACCCAAACACGTAAATACACCAAAACATTCATTATTTTTTATATGTTAATTATTACACGTCAAAAACTTGAGTTTGACCTCAGATCTCATAAGATAGACGTATTTATTTTCCATTCAATTAACATTTAGATCATAAAATCGCTAATATATTTATTACAAGGTATAATATATATTTATGACTAGGAAAGAACTCGGTTCGTATGTCTCCTCTAACATACTGGCAATCGACTGACGGTGACACGTTATTATGATATTTGTACCCTTTAAATATAACGAATATTATAAATGCGAAATTAACTCTGACTGTAACCTCTTCACGCTTAAGCCTTACCGGTTTTTTTTTTTATGGCATTGGTTGGCGGACGAGCATATGGGCCACCTGATGGTAAGTGGTCACCACGGCCCATAGACAAAGGCGTTGTAAGAAATATTAACCATTCCTTGCATCACCTATGCGCCACCAACCTTGGGAACTAAGATGGTATGTCCCTTGTGCCTGTGATTGGTTTAAGCGTAAAGAGGTTACAGACCGATTTACATGAATCTACCACTCGAGGGGGACGATGGTTCGTGTGCTAGAGGTAAAGTTTAAATTTCGAGCGAGTAAAGCCACAGGTTCAGCTCGTAATCAAAATGGTCAATCTCGCAAGTCACTTGACATTTCGATCTGTTTCTGCGTTGATTTTAGAATTTGTTCTTCTAGGATAGCCGGTCAATCGCGTTAGCCCAGTTTTTTTTTTTCAAGTATTGCACCTAACTATAAGAGTTTTAAGAACATTCAAGTCATGTCTCCGTGTATCAAAATCTTACCGCTGAATTTAGGTGCTATGTCCAGCCCATTGCCAAGGTAGCCGGCGGTGACCGCGCCGTTGATGGTGAGCGCCATTGTGAAGATCGCAATGGACCAGATCCTGTCGTGACCGAAGAACGCTTGAGCGATCATCATTAAACCTAATAAACAAATGTACAAGTTATTATAAATAGATTATTCGCTGCATAGATTGTGTCATCAGATCTGAACGTCGCTTTTCAAATCTAAACAAATTTTCTCGTGGAAACCACTATCAGACCTTGAGAATACTGCCTCATTTTTGAAGTCAATTAAAATAAAAAGGAACTATTGATTTTCAAATGAAAATTATAATACCGTCGCAATAAAATTTGGCCCGACTTAATAGACCGTATATAATATAAATAAAAAAATAATAATAAATTCGATTTTCAAATTACCAGGTAATCCAACGGCGAATCCAGTGAAGAGTTTCCTCGCTGCTGTGGTGGAGAGACGTCCACTGCGACGGAGGGAGTCAGCCAGCACGGACGATGCCAGCGCGCAGAGATACTTGCCGAGATATGGGAGGGATGACAGCAGACCATTCTATAACGAAAAACGATCATTAACTTTTATGTATTTCAATTACATAATTGAGACAAAGTCACGTTATAAAAAAATATACACATATATCTTTGTTATTATAGAACAAGTAAACGCTTAATATAAGTATTAACAGCTTGAGTTAACCAACACTTGAAAAATAGCAGAATTATTAATTAAGGAAAAAAATTATATAGAAGTTCACTGAATTCAGGGCTACTCAGAATTAGTGCCACGAAATATACAGAAGGTAAATAGAAAATCCTCTCATTATTGTACTAAAAACTTCGTTAAACGAAGATTAATGTAAATGTCTCTGAAGAGGTTTAAATTTGAGTTAACTTTTAATCCAGACCGAAGTCTCTGACTACTTATTACGACATATAATTTTCAATCTAAAATGAGGTTTTATTCCGCCATAAAAACAAGCGGCTAGTTACCCAGTGACTATTATTAAGCGTCTATAAATAGCCTGGAATGCATTGAAAATAGCTCCTAGAAACTCGGAATCTGCGACAGGCGCCATAGTATGTTTTTTTTGCGATGTGTTTAAAACTGCTTAGTAGTAAATGCAAATCAGAGGCAATGCGGGTCGCTCACCTCGTTCGGAGCTGGATATAGTTTTGGTTACGTTTACGATAAGATAACTCTGTTATGTAATTTGTTATAATCTTTACTCTCTGATTTACTACGGTGGGTTCTCGCAAGCCCGCCCCATTCATTAGTTATTCTACCGCCAAACAGCAACACATAGTATCGATGTGGGTGCTGACCACTTTTCATCAGACGACCACACAGCTCCGATGCGAGATGGGTAGACATGGGGCAGATTTTCATCGAAGACATGCAGGTTTCCTTACGATGTGTTCTTTAACATGAAAATTCTGTGATGCTTGTTCGTCGGCTAAAATTTTCATTAATTAGGGGATAAAATTATATATTTAACTGACAGAACCGGCTACGTTATACGTAAACGTTTTAAAAAGACGCTGAATATAAAGGTACAAATTATTGTGAAAATATTCAGCGGCTTTTTAGAGGAGCGCGTACGAAAGAGACGTCGATGTTTTGTATAAGTAAAGATTCCAATAACATAACGAATACAATAAAGAATATAGATGACATATTATTAGAACATACATTTAATAATATTAACATTGTAATATTACATTTAGTTTAGTAAGTGATTGTATTGTTATTCTATGGAATTTAAATATATTAATTATGAATTTATTATTCCGGAATGTATAACATATTATTATTATGAACGCTATGTTTGATATGTAAATATATTTTTTTTGTCGAATTTTATTGTATTATGCGGAAATGTATATTATTAATTCTCTATTATTTAATAAATTCCTTAATCGATACTAATATTATACACGTGAAAATAGCTCTATCCGTCTGTCTGTTTTCTGTCGAATTGGATGAAATTTGCTATGAAGCAAACTTGAACTCCAAGAAAGGAAATGTTTTAAACGTAAAACATACGACGCCGCCATGATATACACGCCGGCGAAAAGTATTACTGAATGAATAAAAAATAAACAAACATATAGACAATCGTTTAAATTATTACCTGTACCGCTTGCCGTTAAAACGCTTAACCTTGTAGGTCTGTTTGAGATAAAAATAATGGCTTTCTAAGCAAATTGTCACAGCTACCGGTTTTATATATAATCAATAATTTATTACGTAATTTAAATTTAACATAAAATGTATTAATTATTTATTTAAAACAGGCTCAGTTCGATGACTTCAGGTGTGGTTTATACCACAGGCCAATACCCGATGTTGAGTATACCTTCTTAACTCGTTTTTATTGCTGATCGAACTATGAATCATATAAACCTTTTACGGCAACACAAAAGCTACGTTAGGCTGTAGTAAAGCACATACGATCGCATTATTATTGATTTTTTTATGGCATTAGGGCTTCGTGCTGGTAGTAGTGCTCCCCTCTGATCCTGAGTCACAGATTACTCTACCATCAAACATACAATACTAAGAAATTGTTTATATATCTTACGGCAGCCAGTCTGAGGGCGAGGGGCAACAATTACCATCAACTAGATATGTTTTTAAAATATGTGTTTACTAGTTGTCGCCAGCGGTTCCGCTCGCGTTTTCAGATCGGTCCTCAACTGTTAGATACAAAGAAGCCTATGTCCATTCTTATGGTTCATGCTTGCTTCATACTTACTAAATTTCATCAAATTAGTTTCAGTGGTTTGGTCCAAAACTAAAACACATTGACGGAATCCGACGGACATAATAAAACTTAATCTAAAGACCGAACTAAGAGCAAATAAAACTGCAGCAATTTGCAATTATTTTTTTATAACCATTACTGAAAACCAAGAAAGGCGTCAGATATTTTTACGACAGTCATCCTGTATTGCGATCGGATATCTAGTGGAGCTTCTCACGGATCGTAAAGGGGTCATCAGACGGGGGATTGACACCGCCTTTGCAAATTACAAGGGAATGACGCTTGTAATTATTGTAAACAGTTAGTGCTAAATATAGACCGTATGATACCAACAGGTTTACGATACGATGGAATGTGAGCGCCACACATTGCGGCAATACCAGGAGATCGAAACGTATGATATGCCATTACCAGCTAAACGTATTTACGCGAGTGTTTTATTGCGAAGAGTAAATTATATTTTAGTAAAATATTTCTGTGTATTATAACTGCATATTATGTAACCAGTCATTTTAATTGTCCAAAAAGAGTATGTCTTCTGTTTTATAAGGATTCTTCCCAAGAATCTACTCCGAATCGGTGGTAATTTTAAATTAAATTTCAATTGTAAAATGACGATTCAAAAATGATGTTTAGCATTGATTTAATTTGATATATACGTGTATTACTATTTTATCAAATAAGGTTTATATTTTAAAAAAAAAACTATTAATTTAATTGAAGGACTTTTTTTATCAAAATCCGACTGTGGCTATTTTGATACATCTAATCAAAGACAGTAAATACACATACAGCCAAGCTTCATCGAACACGTACGCTCTTTCTTTTTAATATGAACTAACGGGCCTCATTATAAGTGATTACCAATGTCCACAGACATTGGCGCCAACAATAACAAATTACCAACCTTAGGCACTAAGATATTATATCCCTTGTGCCCGTTGTTACACGTGCGAGTTTCCTAGCGACGTTTTTATTAATCAAACACAAGACGAATAAATAAAAATTAAGTACATAAAAGCAGTGCTCTCCCGGCTTTCAGCGCGCCCTTTTCGCCCACCTCGACCCACGCGGCCAATTAAATGAATTAATCAGCGACGATTTATCAATCATCACGTCGACGTGTAATTTACGCATATACATTTGGTCGCGTGAAACTGTATCCTCCGCTCGATAGCGTTAATACTTCCGAAACCTCGCTGCGAACACGTGTTTTGATAACCTAACCTCATTATAATTCAAGGTGTTGTTAATCATGTATTTAGATAATAACGTCACAAAATAAATTAAATGTCATTCAATGATAGTAGAATTCGTGGTAATGCTAAGCCTGAGTGGTAAGCGACACACAGGCGGTTCGGGACTTGGCACAAACGAGCGGTTAAATTCAATACGAATATTCATTGGATTCGGAAAGGCTCGGCTGGCCCCACTTACAGCATGCGACTAAGCCGAGCCGGGTCGACTTTCTTGTTCGACAGATACTGCTGATTCTAACGTGCCGACCATGACGAAGTGTGTAGCACAACTAAAAACCGCGGTGTCGTACAACTTTTGTTATTTATTAGAACAATATATATTGTGTCATAAGGAATTCCATAGTTTTTGAGGGATTCTCTTTCCCTAAGGGGAAGGGGGGTAAGCCCCCTTTGTCAAAAAATACATTTAACTCTGATACCAGAAAAATATAGGTAAAGTGGCCGGTACCTATTTTTAGTTATTCTGTATTCCTGTCATTTCAAAGGCTTGCCACGCCGCCTTATTAAAATTGATTCAGTATTTTTTGCAAGATGTTCAATCAGTATAATTTTTTGCCTAGGAATCGTTTCTCTCTAGCGTTACATAAGGCAACGTTGCAATGGAAGTTAGTTTCTTGATACATCATTTTATTTCACGTTTAATGTTAAAACGAAATACAAACTGAAATCAGTGACAGAAAAATTCACGAATGGAATATTTTTGCGAATCAAAATTTTAGTACGATTAGCGATACGATGATAAATATTTTCTAAGAATGTACTTCCTAAATGTTTCGTCACGTTTCCATTTAAGGAATATTTAGGTAAATAAGAAATATCTAGATTGAATTAGTTGAAAATTTACCTAACAATAATATACATATTTAATGTATGTTTTGGCGACTATCCGTTATTACGAAATAATATTTATTTTTCTGTAACCAAGTATTCTTTATACTAAATGTTTCGGGAGGGAAGCGTTTAGTAAAAATCACTTAAATTTTCTGTCCGTGTAATTGTCAGCCCGATATTAATATTAGTTGAAATTTAAATGTGTTTATTTAGGAAGTAAGAAATTTTATTCTATAGCTCTAAAAATTGTAATTTTCGAATTAGCCTCAGAAATATTATTTTGCATAGCGTTTTCGAAAAATCGTAAATATGTTAAAATTACTACCTCATCGCAATATGATACAATTTGTAATAAATTAAAAATATTTTATTTAAAAAATTTAAGCGAGTTTCAGTATAACTTGAAGCGACGACACGCAACTTAGTAGGTACTAGCAAAATAATTAAAACGACCAATCAAAATAAAGTATGTTTTCAAGAAGGCCTTTGAAAGCACATTTTAATCGTAATTTTACATAATTTAATTTAATACAAAGCAACCACCGGCACCGATTCGGAATGTAAATACCTCGAAGAACTGGCAAGAAACTCAGCAGTTACTTATTTCCGACAATCAGTTACACAGATTATTGAATACAATTATAAATTTTATTTTATTTATTTTTCTTTTTCTTTTACCTCATATAAGACAATTGCCATTTAATTATTCAAACATTCAAGTACCTATATCATGATAACAAGAATATTAATAGAATCTCTTAACAATGGCTATTACGATACGCCATGCTTGTAATACGAAGAATTAACACTTTTATACCACTCATTAGTTATAAGTTTACGAGTGATCTTGAAACGACTCAAGTGATCAAGTGTTAATAGCTTTATGAGTACCTAAACCTTTAGAAGTACATTCGGCATCACAATCTATACTAATACTATAAATGCAAAAGCAACTCTGCCTGTCATCTGTTGCTCCATCACGGCCAAACAAGTGAAGCAAGTTTGGAACACCACGACTACTTACCCTACCCTAAAACGCGCGTAGCCGCGGGCAAAAACTAGTTTAAAATATAATTTTAAAAAAAAATCTTATTGCACATATGTGAACTATTTTGTTTTAATATTTAATTTTATTTATAACATATGTAGTTGAAGTCATTTATTTAATTTAGTTCTTTTTTTATGTACGTACATATTTATTTTAACGGGACTATTTTTGATAAGACTTAAATAGCTATCATAAATCATAGACGATAGGTACCATTATACGGAGGTTTATCCGTCTACAAGTCTAAAAGTCTAAAATTTTAGTATGATATAAATTTTAATTTTTTAATTTTAACTTGTGGTCGTATGTACACGTCGGGAATTACCGGAGCCAAGATTACAGAAAAGATAAGCGTCGGGTCTTTGATTAATCTGACTAATTGAACGAACAGGTCTTAATTACTTGGCAATAAAGACGATAATTCTACACCTACGCTGTGACTACGTCTAGTGAATCTGGCGCCACGAACTTTCAAATTAATGCGTAAAAAAATCATTAAAATTGTCGAATCGTATAATCGGTGATAACTTTTTAAAAAACTGTTTTAGTAAATGCTAATTCGCTTATCTTGATTTGAGTTTACGATACAAAAATTTATAATATAAAGAAACTATTTGTGGCCCGCGATTTTACACGCACAGTAATTATATTAGTATTTTGTAGATAAAAGGAATCTCTTGCCAAGGACTGGTAATCTTTCGATTCGGATCCTATGTACGACCGAAGAAACTTCGATAGATTAATCAAGCTCTCGACCAATTCGATGTCAAATATTGTTTATTTGGCTTTTGTCCTCTTGTGGTTGGAATTTACTACACAACAGTGGTAAACAAATGTGTACGTAAACTTTATCCTTGTAGTAACTTGTAACGATCGAGAGCCCAGCCGATGTTGTCGAAAAACGCTGTAAGTACAACGTATATTGCATCTTTTTAATAATCCAAGTAGGTATTTGTAATTTTATCTGTTTTGAAAATAACTTCAGACAGACACCTCAGTTTCATTTAAGTATGGATTTTTGTTCGTATTTAATGCGTACACGCATCATTTATCGGATTGTCTTGTTATTCCGGAATTCCCACCGGACAAAACACGTGATATCATAATGTAAGTCATTGTTTTGCTTCCTTTTATAAACAATTAGAATTTTTGTAATACCAAGTTTATAAATATTTACTATTAGCAATTGCTAGTTATTAAATACAAGTTGTCATCCGCGGCTTCGGTCGCCAGGCAAATAAAAGTAGCCTTCCTTCCTTGGAGTTCAAGCATGCATATTTCCAAATTTCATCAAGTTCGCTTATGTGGTTTAGCCGCGACAGACAGACAGACAGAGTTACTTCCGCATTTATAATATGAATATAGATGTATATTCGTTATCATTTTAGCGCGTAAAGCCGTGTTAATGAAGGTTTGTCTGAAGAATGTCAATGACATTAAATCTTCGCATACAAATCGTGACATTGACGTGAGCCTCTTTAAAGTAATTTGCTCTATCGCTTCATGGAAACGTTATTGAATTTTTCCTTAAAGAGATTAAACATGCAATGACAAAATATGCTTAAATTATTATCTTAATTAATTCTATATTTATCTGTAAATAAATCTAATTACTGCTTAGATATACAATGAGGATAAATCTTATCGTTTAAGTGTCAATCTCTCAACTGTATTTATCAAGGAGCGATTTCTACTGGGCTAAGCCCATTCCCTTTTTAGAAGGCTTAGGGTTATTCGAACACGGGTGATTCTACTAACTTATAAATTAATACGTTTCCGATTCCATTTCGATCCAACTTCAATCAAATCCACACAAAAATGAATCTAAGACTAATCATAAATAAGGATCAATTCTAATAATTTATATCGGTTATGATATGATTATACTCATATCGAATTTTGACCGAACCGCAACTCTATCGTTTTATTTATTTATTTTATTTTTATTTTCGGGAAATATCATATATATAACACAAACATTTGATACCAAAATAAGTATTACATAAGCTAACAAAATTTTCACTGTTTCCTAAACATGTAGGTTTCCTCCGTCGAGCACGAGGTGAACATGATAAATAAAGATTAATTATATACAATTAAATTCTTATACTTATCAATGAGGAGGCGTATCATTTGTAATGCCTAAGACTTTAACAAAGTTGAAGCGTCAATAGGGCAATGGTTTACGGACCGCCTAGCGATGTAAAAAGTCGCAGGATCGATACTGACCCCTTGGGCTGTTTTCGTCCACACTCCTAACACAAATGATAAGCTTAAAAGTAGGGGTAAAAGGTGCCCCTAATTAAGTAAGGAATATTAGTAATTCCTTAATAATTAATTAGGGGCATTACTAATATTCTTTATAAAAACAGATGCGCTTCGCAGTTTGACCATCGGGAAAGAGTTACTACTGAGTCTCTTGCTAGTTCATATCGTCTATCGATCTTCATTCCAAATCAGTGGTAGGTAAATTTGAAACTTGAAAAAACTACCTAAATAGAGCATAATTTGATTTGAATGATACCTATACAATAAAAAAAAAAATTTTTGCAAAAAGCAATTTTGACCAAACAAAAATTCGTGCAACAGTCTGAATAGTCAACGTCAACAAATAGCTATCAATTGTAATAAGGTGATTGTCGGCACAAATGTTATCAAATACGATCAATTGGAGATGGGATGCTGCATCCTGCGTCCTCATTCTACGATTACGTAGTTCCGCCATCGTTAACTGGTTAAAAGGTTCAACCAGTCATGATCGGGATCGTTGCTCTAGAATCCAGTATTGTGGTTCTTAATCCGGTCTATGGAATTCGAGGGTGTTCCGCGTGTAAATTAAAAGGTACACAATTAAAAATTGTTTTAAATGAGACTAAATGATGAAATTGTTTTAAATAGAATAGATCATAAGTGTTTAGTGTTTACAAGTAGTTTAGGCTGGTATATAACAGACAGAATATAATTCGAAAAATGTAGGTTTTGGTATGATCCATCGATTAACGTGAGAAATCAAGATGGTGCTTCTCCAACTAGCACGAGATCAATCAGAAACACAAATAATGCACGTGTTGGACCCCATGTGGGTCAGTAATGGAATCTAGTTGACAAGAATTATAATTGTAACTACGAACGGAAATGACTTCAACAGCGAAAGCTTTTTTAAGGAGAATAGCACTATACACACAATAGACTCGATTAGATATTAAGATTCCAGACACAGAGATCTTGATATCATCTCACTGCGGTAAAAATTGAAATGTTACTAGAATAAAATAGTTTAACTTTAAGCCAACAAAGAGCCGCATTCAGCCGTAACTTACAATTACGTGCGCGGAACAGAGTTGCATAACAATCATCTGAAACGTACCATTGCATATACACGGCACCATCACTATGCTTCACAATATGTATACGTTTTAAAGAAACAGTACAATTAAGTATGTCGAATTGATAAATATGTTAAATCTAAAAATAGTAACGTATTTTTTCTGAAACGCTGATCGAAGTCATTTTAGCTAAATGGCTATTAGTCGATTGCTGATGACGTAATAACCGACCAATGAGCGTTCAGATAAAAGCTAAATTAATGAATCTGTCTTTGACCTGAGTGTTATAAAAGTGTGTTTATTAATTCGCTAATTTCATAGGGCATTCTTTCTTAGAAAGACCACAGTCGTGTGCATTTGGAGAGGCCTTTGTCCAGCAGTGGACGAATAAGGACTGAATATGATGATGATGGTGATGATTCTTACTTTACGAACTTCCACACGAACTACAAACCGCATAAAGTTTAGTAGATTTACAAAAAAATTTATTGTATAGTATATCTCTATGCGGTTACCGCAAGAGGACAAAAGTCAAAGCTAAAGATATCATTGGTCGGAAGCTTGAATTATCTATAATTTTCGTTATGGGTTTCCATAAAAAAGGCCTTTCGAATGTCGACTAAGCTGTTATCGCAACTAGGTAGTAAAATTAAAGAGGGTTATAGGTAGTTCATAAAAAAGTGTTACATTATAAATAAAGATAAATTAATGAAACATATACCTAACGTCTCTCTCCGATTGAAATAGGCTATAGGTATTTTGGACACATATTCATCTTGACATCTTACTCGCATCGTACACAAAGACGTTTAACATCAAAAAATATCTTTTAATAGTTTATGACGTCATTCTATCATACATGTAATATGTGTGAAATTTAAATAATTGAGCTGATTGCGTTTGTAGGTTGTACCACTCTTAGTATAGTCGACGCCAAGTCCAGACGATTACCTCACAACACGACAGTTAGGAAGGAATTTTATAGCGTCTGCGAGCCATATAGAACATTTAGGTCGTCTAGATGAACGTGCAAATGAAAGAATATTTAAAAACGTATAGTTCGTTTTAAACTACATTATAAACCCGTTACATATAAAATAAAATATTTATTGTATAAAGTATAGTTTTTATATTTATAATCTTTATAAATAAAAATGACTGCATATTTGTTCTCTTTGTGTTCTTAAGCCCTTGATTCGATTATGATAAGAATTTGGAGGTTTATTATTTGAAAGATCGCGAAGGATCCTAGCCAAAATAAAGTCGATGTACGAGTGTCCTTCAAAATAAACTTTTTATAAAATTGTTTTTCTATCCCTACGTCATTATCAGCTAGTAAAATAAATAATTACAGATAATATATACTATTTATAATGTCACTTAACACTATCATGGTCGGTAACACTTGACACAATGGATAAGTAATAGCTGTCACGTCTATAGGCATACATTGTCCAAAAAAGTTAACACTAAATCTTTTAAATCATTTCGTTAATCCTATAAAATCATTGAGGTAAGGACCGCGAAAAAAACACGACCGTATCGCAGCCGGCACTAGGGTGACCATACGTATGGCACATGTAGAAAATTAATTATTCCTTAATAACAAAACTGTTCAAGCACAAGGGAAATAACATCTTGGTTCCCAAGGTCGGAGGAGCATTAGTGATATGAGAATCTTTTAACATTTCTTACAGTACCAATGTCTATGGAGATTGGTGACAACTTACAGATGTCCCATTTCCAAATTCACCTACCTATGTGATATAAAAAAACGAATCTGCAAAATAAATTATGAATCCTCAATAATTATACTACAAATTTTCCTGTAGTATGAATATTTTGTTCAGTTATCATTTTAATTCTATATAAATTCAACACAGGCATACGACAAACAATTGTTGCAACCGCACTATATCGAATAAAGAACTTTATTTATTTCATATAGGGACAATGTAGCGGATAAACAATTATGTAATACTGTTCCAAATATAAAAGTGTTAAAAATACCAGAGACGTGTTAGTATTTATTTTGTACCTCTAAGCGTTGAACTTTGTTTTACTCAAATCAGCAGGATACACTACTATATAGAATGTTTAAGTATAGATGTCTGTTACTTTGAGATTATTAAATTTTGAACTATTTCAAATGTATAATTATGGCAAACATTGTGCAACTTTTAAACATGTAACGTTCGAGTGAAACGATTCTCATGCAACGTGGATTTACTCCTATTAGATAGATATGTACTACATTATTTATTGTTAAAAACAAAATATGACTTATAACTTAAAAGATTATACAACGATACAATATTGGACATCATTAATTTCAAGTTTATCAAATGACAAATATGCGAACTAAATTAATATTGAATTCAAAATTAATGTTGCAGAGATGAAACTAAACGCGTTAACTGACGTGTTATAATTTTAGTGTCTGTCTGTCAGAGTCATTTCTTTTCTTTTACAACAATATTTTAGTCAATTGGAGGAAAGCCTATTTGTGATGAAATTTGTTCATGGTTTTTTTTGCTATAAACAGATAATAAAAAATAATATTATTGAAATACACTAAAATATAACAGATTTATATGAAGGATAAATAGATGTTTATCAAAAATACATAAAATATAAGATATATTAGCGTTTTATAGTCAAAACAAAATTTATAAGTATTTCATACAAGATACCAAGGTGGGAAAACCTGCTATTTTATATAAGACCTGAGGTTGTCCACATGGCTGATGCAATAGAGTAAGAGTCTTGCATCAAACTTGTTTATCTCCAATCATTTTTATGGAGAGCAAGCAAAAATGAATTTAAGCATTTTGTAAATAGGTTATGTATGTAAATTTTATGTTCAACGTTAATTAACTTTAAAGTCATTCGAACAATTGCCAGATAAATTAAATATCTAATAAATTACGTTTTTAACAACTCCATATGCAGATGTTGGCTTTGATTCGAGTAGTAGAGAAGTATGTAAAATATTTAAAAAATACGATCTTATGATTATGCTTAAAATTCAAACTTTGATAATATATTTATTAATATTAAGTCTTAGCAAATTATTACAATTAGTAAAATTAATTGAATAATTAGTATTTAAGTTTAAACAAAATAACCTAACTTCTTTTCCGAGATATATTTGATTGGAACTTTATCGAATTATAAACATACAAACTTGTGTACATATATATACTTAAATACAACGAGTGAGAGCCAGAAGAAACTATTATACTATATGTCATTAAGATTCTATAGCTTATATGTTGTAATATGTGTATTACAACGACAAGATAAAATCAAACATTATAAATTTGGTTCTGATTAATACCGTTAGTCGTAAAATAATTCAAATAACAAGCAATCAGTAACTGTTTTTAACTGGATATATTGGATATATTTTTACATATAAATATATAAATATCGCCATTGAAACTATGTTATTAGTTATAACGACATGAAATTACAAAGTACAATTATTTGGTCACGTACAAGCAACTAATTTTATACCTTATATTATAATCGACACGTGTCAATATTAGACGTCACTTATTGATTTTTCTTAGAAATAATTTATCACGACTATTGAGATACAAATGCACGTGGAATGAGTAAGTCTATAAATATATTCATTTGATAAAAATCTTAAATGTAATTATTCTTATTTATTCGATATTAAATTATAGATGATAATGTTTTAATTCTTCTGTTTAGACTCAATCGCGCTCGACATAAAGTTTATTTATAAAAAAAAATGTCTTTATAAATTTATTTTCAAATATAGGTTTATGTTCACATCAAATCAGATTAAAATATTCTTTCAAGTAAGGCAGATCATAAAAGCGCTTTAAAATCGTCACGTTGTCTTTGTATTTTGTTGTTGATATTAGTGTGAAGATGACGTAAATGTACAACAGGTGACCGTTAAAAATATGTAATGCAACGCATATCGGGTATTAGCTGTATATTTATTAAAAATATCTTAATAAATTCATTTTACGCCGAGCGAAAGGGCGGTTAAAATTTGGACAATAGCTAAGAAACTATTGTGAAATTTATAAGCGTTAACTGCATTAACAGCTAGTATTAGTAAGAATAACACTAACTAAAAATAAAAATGAATACACATGATATTAAACGTTAATTTGTGTGCGATCACAAAATCCTATAAAAATAAATAAAATCTGAGACTTGTCTAAAATTAATATCTTAATGGTCACCCTATTATTGTCGAGCCACGAATTCGTTATTGTGAATTTTATTACATCTCGATTTGATTTAAACTTTAGATTAATAAAAATAGAGTTGTCATTACTTTAAAATGATTCATATTAAATCGGAAGTAAATGTAACCGTGTACCATGACTGAAACCTTCGCGAATCGTGGGCGATGAACTGGAATATTTATTTAAAGATTCGTAAAGGATGTCACGATTAACTTCGGTCAAGATTACACAGACGAATTTATTTTAATCGTCTAGTGACAATGAAGTAAAAGAAACGCGGAAAATGCTTAACATATTATTATTAAAAATATGTATTATTTATTAAACTTTATTATTAATATTTGTGGATTAAATCATGCTAATTAATTGTATAAATTTAAATCACTAAGAATCAATAATATTATTAGTGATAGACAATATTATCCCCTCTCCCCAGACTAGTATGACTACGGATGCAACAGACGCCTCATTATTTCAATTGATCGACAAGTTGGTCCCCTGAGATGACTACATTGCCAGCTGTATAAATTATATTAATAAAAAAATATATATTCATTGAATCTTCAAAATGTAAATTAAGTCGATTTTACGGTCTATTAGATTGATTGCAAATGAAATAACGTTTATTTCTAGTATTATTTAAATAAATTATATGATTAATTATTGGACTATTACTTTATTTAAGAGCCACTGTCGCTTAGTAACTTTGATATCGGATATTTGATTGTGATTTTAGCGAAGATGTGACCGATTCTTTATTACGAGTATATTAACACGACGTTACTATAATGGCCTATACGTTAGTACTCCTTTTCAACAGATTTATGACTATATCATATTTGTAAATTTTGATGAAAAATACTCACTACAGACTTTATTGGCGGTTCTTTTAGATAGAATCAATATTCCGTGGTTGTTTTATATTAAACTAGTTCGCTCGCTAATTCGGCTCGGTCGTGAAATAGCAACAGACAGACATACCGGAAGATATAGTTTCGCATTTTTAATATTAAATACTATAGATTAACATTGCAAAATTCTAAATTGCTCGTAAGAACTACTCGAATAAAGTATATTTTGATCTTATATAGAAGGATCCATCGATAGTTCAGTGAAATCTTTCTTAGACGGGCATTAAGTTACCAGATTATCCAAATTTTCATGTCAACTATATAACTTAATTACTCACGTGTTTGATGTCGTAGTGCAGGATGCTCTCGATGTAGGTGGGCAGCTGGTTGACGACGGTGAAGTACCCGAACACGGAGGCGCCGTGCGTCACCACGATGGCCCACACGGGCGCCGACAGCAGCATGCGGCGCCACGGGACCGCCGAGTGCTGCGGACGCATACATTTGCTATTTTATGCTGGTTAAGATCAAGAATGCCCAGGTAAGATATTGATCAAGTTTTCCCTTCAGTCCACTCAACACATATTGTCCCGCGAAACCTCAATAATCTCAAAAGTCTTAGTATTGTTGTGTTCCAGATTGAATGGTGAGTATGAACAGTTCCCAGGCTTTGGTGGCGCATTGGCAATGAAGGTCTGGTTAATATTTCTTAAAGTGCCTATATCTATGGGCGGTGGTGACCACTTATCAGCAGGCGACCAAATTGACAATTCGACTGCCAGCTTTATATAAAAAAAGTATATTATTTTTCATTGAAATCAAACCATTAGCACTTGCAATTTACTGATCGAATG
Source organism: Vanessa tameamea (assembly GCF_037043105.1). Classification (NCBI taxonomy): domain Eukaryota; kingdom Metazoa; phylum Arthropoda; class Insecta; order Lepidoptera; family Nymphalidae; genus Vanessa; species Vanessa tameamea. The sequence continues at coordinate 10,409,672 of NC_087325.1, forward strand.
AAAAAGCAATGTTTTGTTTTTACCATTTATTGCCAATCGTCATTAGCTGCCATACTGATGGCAATAACCGCCAATTATATGCCAAATTACAAATGCATGGAAGCGAATCTACCAAGGCTACAAATTGTAATGCATTATGTAGGGACTGATAAGAATTTAAATATCAACGACCAAGGTAACATCGTTCATTTGATTCATAATATAACATTTTGAAAAAATACATTTTCATATGACCCTGAGTTTATTTTATCGATGTTTAAACAGGTTTAGTAAACAATGGAATTGTATGTACGTTTTTTATTTCGGGGTTTTCAGACATTTTAATATATTAAAACTTTAATTGTTATAGAAAAACTTCCAAATATATTACATATGGTTTTTTATATGTGTAATATTTTATTTATTATGATGTAAAGTTTGAATGGTATATATCTATGCTCAATGATATTGTATATCATACGTTGCAGTGAGAATTATTTTCCAGTTAAATTATCTTGTTACTGGGAAGACTTAACAGTATTATTGACTGATGAATTAGGCTAAATTGGTTTCAACCAAGTTTGGGGGTATTCAAAAAGGGTAATTCTCAATTCAGTTTTATTTTTTTATGTTCAATAGTGTAAAATTCAAATAAGAACACAACAATATTTAGTTTTGCTTTATGGCGATAGAATATTTTTGTAGTGGATAAAACTACTACTGGGCTTGCACAAAGCCCTACAACCACCCCTTTGCGCGTTAAATAATATAGTGTTACATATATAAATAAACAGTATATATCATACATAACATTAACAGCCTGTAAATTTCCCACAGCTGGGCTAAGGCCTCCTCTCCCTTTGTGGAGAAGGTTTGGAGCATATGCTACCATGCTGATCCAATGCGGGTTGGTGGATACACATGTGGCAGAATTTCGTTTAAATTAGACATGTGCAGGTTTCCTCATGATGTTTTCCTTCACCGCCGAGCACGAGATGAGTTATAAACACTAATTAAGCACATGAAAATTCAGTGATGTTTGCCTGCGTTTAATAAACCCGCAATCATCTTTTAAAATGCACGCATTGTAACCACTGGGCCATCTCGGCTCTAAAACAGCATATCTTTAAGTGTTATACGTACTCCTTTGTTAGTGTCCTGAGGCAAGGCCTTCATGAGATAGTTCCTCTCGGTGTCGGAGATGCGCGGGTGCTGACCGGGCGAGTCGTACACCACCGCAAACCACGCGACCGACCACATCACGCCGATTATACCTGATACACACACACACACACATACATGATACATCTCAATAGCCTTTAAATTCAACTACTATGGTATTGTAAGCTGGTTCGATCCGGATTATAGTTCCACTTCTTATTTAGAAAAAAATAAAGTGCATCATTTACTAAAGCCAATCCCTTCTGTGTCAGAAACGTTTCACTTATACGTTACATATGAAAACGTTAAAGAAATTTCAGTTCAATTTTGTTAACTAGGTAACACATACAAACACAAAGTATGTAAGCACAGACTTTGTGTTTGTATGTGTTCTAAGCTGACGACGTCTGTTCGCACGTTTTAAATTACTATTTAAAAAAAAAAAAAAAGGTAACTGTAACTTTTCTCCGCTCTCAAAAATTAATTATTTATTAAATCGTAACAATTTACTAAATTGTAATCAATAATCCTCTTTTTTCTGCAGATCTACGACTGGACCTCTTCAAAATGCGACCATAACCGTTTTTTTTTATGTGCAGCTATCGCCCCATAATCACTGGGACAAAAATAGACTTACGCTATTAATATATACGACTGTGGTTTAGAAGAATGTAAATGTTAATGTTTGCGTGTATTGTCCATCGTGTGTCGTCACTCATAACTTGACAACAAATGATGACATCAACTGCATATGGCGCGAATAGCTTAACGAACGCCCGACTAACACTGACAGAATTCGATTCCTAGGAGACCTAAGTAATCATTACATTCAGACAAATTCTAAGCCTGGAATCGTATTCGCCCTTCTCCACGGAGAGTAACAGGAGGTAAATACAGATGTACACTCATCACTCAATCTGAAGGGAAGAGTTTTTCTTTTTGTACATTCCGGGTAGTCATGACTCAACTCCACCTGGTGGTAAGTGGCAGTGGAGTCCAAACGCGAAGACGGCCAGTACAGTCAGCTAGAATGAACTGCACTAGTCGTCCTCGCCATGCCGGCCCTCAAGATGCCTCTTTAGTCAGACACACGGTTTCCGGGTTCTCAAGCAGGCCTAGCAAATAATAATAAATTAGACCAAGGAGAAACCTAGTCCATTGATAATCTTCTCTTTTTCTATTTTCGACTCCCATACCGTAACGATTGTAACGACTATTCAGAAGCTCTTCAGCACGAGCAAATATTATACACAATTGCCCGGCTATTTTCCTAGTCTATAAAAAAGTGAAGGAATTTTGAATCTGTTGATTATAAAACCTGTACGACTCTAGTCTGATTTACAGATTTTTTTTTTTTTTTTTTATACTAGAGGTGGCAAGCGAGCAGGAGGCTCACCTGATGGAAAGTGACTACCACCGCCCATGGACATCTGCAACACCGGGGGGCTTGCAGGTGCGTTGCCGGCCTTTCAGGAAAGAGTAGATATAAAATAAAATATGCTAAAACTAACTTACCAGTGAAATAAAACGCTGACTCCCATCCGAAATGTGCGATCAGAAAACCGCAGATTGGCATCGTCATGGCCGCACCCAGAGATGACGCTGTAAACAAATACAATTTTATAATTTAACTGGCAGCTCCGTGCGGTTTCAACTGCGATATTCTTAACAACTATACCCTGATTCGTGGCATTGTGTTGAATAGCTTTTCAAATAACTAGGCTAACAACGATAATAGTATACATTCTTAAAGTTACAATGTTTGTCCGCCTGTTAATCTTTCACGGTTCAACCGCTCGACCGATTTTGATGAAATTTGGTTACGAGTGGAGTACACTATAAGAAAGAACAATGGCTACTCCTTTAAAGTCACCCACGGGGTATAAAATTGGGGATGATTATTGTGTGCATGTTTTATAAATTACACAAGAATTCTAGAAGGATATAAACGCAATTCCGATTCTTGCTTTGTTTCAAACATTTCTTGGTAACATCCAATAGATTTCCCCCCATTCAATGTCATTATTTGAAAAAAATGTAATTAGCATAATATAAGCCATTGTATGTTTTTATTATACTTTATCTAACATTAAACTGGTTAAGATTTATAAAATGACGATTCCTTAATATTTATAGTATTTTTATATAATCATAATATATTTTATTTTGTACTTTATTTGATTCAACTAAAACGCAATAAAGATAAGACACAATTCAAAGGATAAAATGTTTTACGTGACGTGATTGTGATGTGATGTTAATATATATACAACTACTGAAAATAAGCTTCTACTACATCCTTAGATTCTAATACAGATGGCAGAAGGAGTGCTGTAACTTTAATTAATGACGGTAGTAAATAAGAAACGTCGATTTTCGCACTACCGGGAATTTTAATTCGCATTTGATATTGTAGTCGGTTTTTTTGCTTCACGACAATTTTCCTTCATATCTGAGTTAGTGAATGTTCATCTTCTAACGCACGATGTGAAGGTAGATTTATAAATGATATAAAATATAAAGCTCGCTGTACACGTACCGTCTTCAGCTTCACCGCGCGCCAATTTATCCATCTCATTTTCCCGCGCTTTGCGATATATGTCACTCGAGTTGACAGATGCATAATTACACAGATGATATACATTCATATAAAATATTAATCTAATACTCTTAGCATAATTATTACTACAATAGAATTCCCTGTCTACATTAAACTAACGTAATTGTATAGGTAGGAAAATATTGAAATTAGCATATAAGGAATACCATTAGCGAAAACACTATGGATAAGTCAAGGCGTGAGAGGTATTTAGTTTTCCTCAAACGCACCTAGACCCAGTTGTGGGAAAGGACATAGGCCGATAAAGTCACATGTTTAATTACTTAGTATTAGGTTGAGGTTTTAAAAGACCTTGGGCTCGATGCAAATGTGTTATTCATTTTATAGCGATTTTTTAAGTGATATGAGTTTGAGTTTAAGTGATTTCATTTACAATAGCCTTTATTTCGTATAAAGGCATTCTCACTACGCAGTATCTTGCAACTTTAAGAAATGTCTGATAAAAATGATAGGTAGACAAAAAAAGTTTACAGATAAACATTTTTCACACATATGTATATACAAACATACGAAAATATATGTATATGAAACCAAATAATATAGTCTAGTCATTGTTCGAGAACTTGTTTAATCTATAACATTCATTATGGATTTGCGAAAAAATGGCGTTCTGAACGTCGATGAAACTGTTATCGGTACTTTGGAAGTAAAGTTAAACTGGATATAAGTGGTCAAGTGGAATAGTGATGTATCATAAAAGATATATTAATCAAAATGTCTTAGTAGTACACAATAATAACATAACATAACATAATCAGCCTGTAAATTTCCCACTGCTGGGCTAAGGCCTCCTCTCCCGTTTGAGGAGAAGGTATGGAGCATATTCCACCACGCTGCTCCAATGCGGGTTGGTGCAATACACATGTGGCAGAATTTCGTTGAAATTAGACACATGCAGGTTTCCTCACGATGTTTTCCTTCACCGCCGAGCACGAGATGAATTATAAACACAAATTAAGCACATGAAAATTCAGTGGTGCCTGTCTGGGTTTGAACCCGAAATCATCGGTTAAGATGCACGCGTTCTAACCACTGGGCCATCTCGGCTCATAGTGTTACACAATCACACATAATCTGTCACATTTGACGGTAGTACACAATATAGACGAGTAATTAGGAAAGCTAATGATATACGTAAATCTAAGGTTTGTTTATCTTTATTCCTTCTTCAATTGGAGCCGTCGCCAAAATTAGTTTAGTTATACTTTGAGCAGTACTTTTAATCTAATATATATACATATATCTAGACATGACAGAACGAGTCACCCTGATAAGAGTATTTTCATAAATGATGTTATAACGCTATAATTGTGTAATATTATAAATACGAAAATATGTATTGATGGATGTTAGTTGCTCAATCATGCGAGAACGTCTGAACGGATGCGAATGAAATTTGCCAGAGATCTCTGTGCCAAATTTCAGATTATAGTCTGGGATAGTACTTTTTATATAAAATATACTTTACAAAAACATTGAGCTGTCTCCCACAAATAAATGTTTACATTTCAGAGATCCGGTAAAAATTTGTTCCAGGAAAATGCTGTATAATAAATTGAGTTGTATTGTACACATATGTAGGTATGTATTTACGAAATACGTCGCAATATTTGCAAGGAAACATTGTAATAGATGAGAAATATTAATTTAATTATAAATTCATACCAGAGATCACAAAGATCAATTATATCATCCTCGTCATAATCACTATCAGACCATCAGACCAAAGATATTGAAAAATTTGAAGCTCATGTTAAAAAAATATTGATAAATAAGGAATATTAATGATAACAAACGTTGACTTAGTAATTGTTGAATTCTATTTATAAAAATAATTGTCCTTTACCGACATACTCTGGAATAAAAATGGTGAAATAGAGTTACTACCTACTGAGTTTTTTTGCCGGTTCGTCTCGGTAGGATCTGCTTTCCGAACCGGTGTTAGCATTAAGTTTAATTCAACACGGTAACATGAAGATTCAAAGGTGCCTATATAAGCTTACTTGAATAAGGAATATTTTGATTTATGATAATGTTTTTAATGAAACTAATTACCTATAAAATTACACTAATTTTAATTTAAAAATAAAACAAATTTTCAATACTTAAATTGTTTTCTATTTATAACATTAACGTGATTATTTAATTATTTATCGATCTATTTTCAAATCAACCAATCAAATTGCTCTTAAAAACTGTCAAGATCAATCTGACAGACTAAGAATAATAAGTATTAGTTAAAAGACATTTGATGAATATAGATTGACGCGTAACCTTGGAAATGTTTTCATACAGTAATTAGTGAATTAGCAATGGATAGATCACGTGGGTCTGAGTGGAAGATCGGTGGGTTCTAATGACAAGTTGATTGCCTCATTAATATATAATTCCTCTCGTTAGTTTCTGGTGACAGTTAACGAGAGGTAATTTATCTGTATCAGACAATAATCTGTCACATTTAACGACAATTTGCACTGGTGGTGATAAGGTCCAACCCTTTTTGGTACGCCCTCTTACTGGTAGTTCTTTATGTTGCTTATTTCGTGGTGAATGGGAAACATTGAGGAAACATATAATCTATTCCGATAGAAGGAATAAAGATAGACATTACTTAGATTTTTATATACCTATTCTTACTGTGCTTTTGTTTTGTTAACGGTACAATAACACATTGAACCGTTAACAAAACATTTGTTATTCGATTCTTTTATGTCAAAATGCTTATTAAGTAACAACTGATATAGGCGAACACTTTTGTAAAACAAAGTATAACAAATAATAAGTACAAAGCAGATTACAATACAAAGTGGCCACATTTTATTCACTCTAATTACGAATTATCGATAAACAAAACCTGTCAATATTCATGAAATGCAAATTTCTGAATGATTGTTGTATCTGTGTATATTTTATCATCATTATTATAATTGTTACTGTTATTTAGTTTATGCGAACAGACATTGATTAAATATTCTCGTGTAGGTGGAACCTTCTCAAAGTGGTCGGGTGTTGGGTAACCTATGTCTATTATTAAACCCTAACGTGCGAGCAAAATTCCATTTTTTTATGTATAGTTAGAGCGGACGGGCATATGGGCCGCCTGATAGTAAGTGGTCACCACCAACCATAGACATTGACGCTGTAAGAAATAATAACCATTCCTTACATCACACCAATGCGACATCAACCTTGGGAGCTAAGATGTTATAACGCTCATGCCTGTAGTTACAGTGACTCGCTTTCCCTTCAAACCGGAACAGAATAATACCAAGTATTGAGTGGGTGGTACCTACCTAGACGGGGTTGCACAAAGCCCTACCACCAAATAAAGCCATAAAAGCGTAATAAACAAACTTACTTTTGCATTTACAGTATTAGTTATAATTCTCGTGTAATATGAGATTTTAATTTTATACCGATGATAGAGTAGGTACTTGAAATATTGTTTGTTTTTTTTTTTCTAGTTTAATCTTTTACTGACATAGTTTCGTAGATACGTACGTACATACGGGCCCAAGGTCTGAAATAAGCATTTTGTTTAATATTCACAGTGGTATTCCTATTCGTGTAGATAGTTACTTTAACAAACTTACTTGTTCTAGATATGAATATTTGATAATTTAATAATTTTAAGAATAGGCTATTTGACAATGCGAAAAATAAAGTGTCAATTATTGTAATCAGTATATATTATGTTTTTTTCAGTTTAAAAATAATAATTAATTAATTCAAAAATCTATAAATAAAAATGCATTTTTTTAAACGTTTATCACATGACACAAAATGCTCCTGATTGGTTTGGTTTATATGATGACATCACTTGCTTGTTAACCTCGTTTGCCTACTGTATATGGATTATATCTGCCACAGATTACAATACAGGCAAGTGACGTCACCGACCCAATTGCAGCGCCATATTGTCAAAGTGGCGTTTACGCGCGCTATTTTAATAAGGAATTTTTAATTTGATATTTTTCAGCAAATATGGACTAGGATTAAAAAACACAACTTTTACTGGGTTCTTTAACCTCTACTAAATAAAATAAAATGGATTTTAAAAACCAGTCAAATAGCCTAATGCGAAGCGAGACTTGAAAAACTTGAACTCACGTTCAAGGTGTTCTCGGAATAACTGAATCGTAGAATTTTTCGGTACAATTAAACCTACGAGAAGTTAGATTATGTATTTTTCTATATACATAATTCCTTATTAATAGAATCTATAGTTGCAAAATCAAAATCACGTATATATACATACGTTATTCGAGTAGTCTTTTACAGGCACTTTTAATTAACCTCATTTTCTAGGGTTTATTGTAACAATGTGCAAAATTTTAATTTCATTTTAAAAAGACATATTTATATACAATATATTACCATTTAAAAAGACCCGAAGGTGTTATTTTGTTCAGCCTAAATAGTATTTGAATTTTACTTCCTATTTGTTTTTCGGTTGCATGTAAAACTAACGGCCGATGACTAACATTTCGACAGTTCGAAAATTAAATCATTGATGTTGCGATAATCCTTTCGATTATCGATTACTCGAGATATAAAATTGCAATGTTGCAATTATCTATATAGTAATAACAAATGTTCAAAATTAAAAAACTTATATTATTTCTATTTATAATTTGCTAATGTTTCATGTTTTTTATTATCTTAACATTTGCTAATTGTTATATTAATATTTCCTTGTTATTTAATCGTTATCTGTCATGCATTAAAAACATCGATTTACGTAAATATAGCGATTACGTACAATCAATGAATCGTCATATTCGTATCGACTGTTTATTACAAACATAAATAATGACAATGATTTATTGATTACATATTAAAGTGATTTGTGTCGGAGGTATTCGATCAATGAGTCGTCTGTGAAACTTTCCTAATGACCTAAGTATCAGTTCACCTCTGTCCTAATTCGGAATGAGAATTTTGATAGGTTATCACTTAAAAATGTCTTAAGTGGGTCTTTAAGTGAAGAGTAGACTTTGAAAAGTGATAACTACGATAATTTTTTAATGCAAGGAGCTCTTTGTTGTCTCTGCTCGTCTGTTCCATTTTTAAATCTTAAGTATAATGTTAAGTTTTTATTTTGTCTAGCGTATTTCTCTTCCATCTTGATAATAAAGATGTCTGCGAAACATGCGCGTCTGATTAAATTATTCTTATTCGCGACGGTGATCATTTGTTTATGATTATGCAAAAATTGCCAATACTTTACAGCATATGTTGAAATGATGCTGTATGGATATGACACCATTAACCTCGTTTTGAAGCAAGTGGGAGCCAAACGAAGTTTTCAATAAGGCGTCACGTTTCGCAAACACGAGCTCCGAACATAACCTTGCTATCGAACTCATCGTCACCGCACCGAGTGTCCCACACTAAAATAACACTAAGCAACATTTCTCTGAACTGGTTAACCGCGCATAGCAATAGTTGTGCAAGGTTAATTCACGCGGTTGCAAACTAACCGCCAATCGCGGCGCGGTATTCGCGTGACGTCAGCGACCACGCCTGCGCGCGCCTCCGACGCCATGTTCCCGCTTTCAAAGCATATCGAAACATTTACGCCGTATACGATAACAATCGAGTTCGGTGCCAGTTCATTTGACGTCGGATATTGGTCGATAACGAGACCAGTAATAATGGAAACGATCTCCGGTCAAGGCGAATTCATTGGATATTGCGTCTTATACCACCTAATTGTCAATTTGTGAACTACGTCATGGGTGAGGGGGCTCATTGTCAGATGTTGTTCGCAACGACTGTCAAAACAGTTTTATTAATTAACCGCAATTTATCAAGTGAACGATATAAATAAACGAATGAGATCATTTCGATTCTTACCCATCATGTTGGACATAAACTTCGATCTGTCCATTGGTGGGATCCATTTCGACGCCATAGGCAGAATTGCAGGCCACGTGGCTCCGAGGAGGAAGCCGAGGGCGACCCTGAGAGCCACGATCCATCCGAAGCCGGCAGCTGCGGCTCCAGGCGACAGGAGAGTCAGGACACTGGCTAGAAGAGTGCTGTAGCCGAACACTCGCCTAGGAGAAGATAATTAAAAAATCTTTTAGTATTCAAATTATTACCTATTACCTTACAGCTACAAATAATATGGTCATCATAAAAATATATTAATAGTTCTAAGCGAAGATTTTTACGTTCACATCGAGTCACAGATGTGGATGTGGGGCATAATGATTCATCCGCAAATATTACATTCATACAACAGTAACTAACCTACAAGCCTACTGTCACATTCTCTGTACCTATGTTATCTCAATAAATATTGATAACGATTACCGTTATCAAAATGTTTAAATACATCTCACACTTACACTACAATATAAAAAATAACTGTCAATAAACCCATTTGATACATATCAGTTATCGATGGAATTTGAAATTGGAATTTAAACTAAATACATTTATAATTCAATTGTATACTACATACATAACATACGAACAAAGATTAATTTTTTTTTTTTTTTTTCGGTACAAATGATTTAAGAAAAAACAATATGCATCACGCAAATTATTAAAAAAAGGTTTTAATCTGCAATTTAAATACTTAAATGACATAAGTTTTCGTTGAAGCGTAAAACGTTCCACGTTTAAATTGAAACCTTTTGTATACAATATTGAGCTGTACTTTATAAGTTAGGTATTAAACGATTTGTAACTTTATCTAGGGTTGTCAATTAGGAAATGTAATATGATATTGTATTATAAATAAAAATATAACTCAGAGTGCTACCAATAGAACAATGTGTTAATGTGAAACTACATTGGACGGCTAAAAAAAGTTTCTATATTTAAAATCGCAATGAAAACTTTCTGGCGCAGATTCGAATTGCGAGCGCTATAATTTGTTGTAATCAATTTTTTTGGGAAACCACTTTCGATTGTGAGAGACTATAGACTATTAGAGTAAGTTAATAAATCATACAAATAAATGATTCACAATGAAAGATGTTTTTCTACTCCTATTTTTGTAGTTCCATTAATTTCACTTTCTATGTGACGTGCAGTTTAATAACAAATTAATTTAATACTGCGCTTGTTTACCGTTCTATTATCACGTCACACAAAAATAAATCGTGTAAACGAAAACATATTAAATAAAAACATATTTAAAATGAGGTATTTTTGCATATTATATGGAGTCATTATTACATACTTTATAATTGATGTATTGACAGCTCTAACGTTATCTAGAACGTTCCACATGCTTAAAACGTAGTTATTACATGAATTTGAATTTTAGATCGTCGCTACTAAACTAAACTACACATTATAATCTGCTTTCTTTGTAAATGTTGATAGAAATGAATGCTTAAAGGAAAATATTTCTTTAATTGTAATTGGTGGCATTCGGTTGTATGAACAGAACTAATAAAGACTGCTATTCTTTCTAACTATGTACAAGCGAAAGAGACGGCAATACTATTATTGGACTGAACTAATTTTCACATTAATCAATAAAATTATATTGATAGCTTAATGTTTATAACAATTTATTATCATTTTTGTTTTTATCTAAATATTCAATCGCTAAACGTACGTACCAGACAGTTTTTGCAATATAAATAAATAAATAATTTATTAATTAATTAAACATTCCTAAATTGAACAAGTAAATGTTGAATTGATGGAGTAGGTAACTAACAAAAACATGACTCGATATTTACATACATACATTACATGTGATAAAAATGTAACGGGGTCGTCTGTACGTGACAGAATTTTGTATCAAAATCACAATTTCATGAAAAAACTGTCTGTCTCGTGTTACACGTCATCACCAAAACCTCATTCGATCTTTTTTTTATTACTATGACCGTTTTATTTGAATTAAGACAGCCATACTTTTTTTAATTCATTTACGCCACATTATAGTATAATGTAACCAGTGTTGCTATTACAGTAGATGGATAGCATAGGAACTGTTGCAGACGATAAATCAGTATTATGCTAATATATAGGCCCATACTCCATAATACTGATTTATAGTTTTTTGATTTGGTTTGATATAAATCCGCAGCAAACATTTGATAGCAAAACTGGCTATGCTCTAACCGTATATACGTAATAACCCTGCAGAGAAACTAAAATGTTACGTCTCCTATTACACTGGCTTACTCACCTTTCAAACCAGAAAACAGTAGCAACACAAAGTACTAATGTCTTAGCTACCTGTTAAGTGGCTGTTGCCCACCCAGACTGGCTTGCACATAACAGTTATAAAATATTATACCACCGAAAATGTGAGGAATGTCATATGAGACACTACCGCTTTAAAATCATTAAAAATGACAAATACCGTCTAAATTACAAGTTAATATTGAAGTTACTAACAACTAGTTGTCGCCTCCAGCTCAAGTGAGCGTTTTAGAGGTTGATCGTCAGGTGTTAAGCGTATAAAAGGTAGCCTTCCTTGAAGTTCAATCTTGCTTCATAACAAATTTCATCAAATTCGGTTCAGAAGTTTGACCGTGAAAGAGCAACAGACGAACAGTTACTTTCGCATTTATAATATTAGTTTAAATGACATACTAATACGAACAATATATTTATTGACCTTGAAATTTTGTCACAATCAGATAAAAATGTAAAGGAATATAGAACACATAAAGTAACAATTAAAATCACGTACATAAAAGATAATGTGCTTTAATATCATCCGACACGACTTATTCATTCGTGTTAGTCATAAAACCTGTCCCCTGATTGCGACAGCTGACGCTATGCAAGTACGATAAAATAACTGACACAGACATCCTGTGAAGCTTCGATATCTATGTATATATATAAACGAGACCTTGTCGTGGATTTATTTAACTTCACCTGTTTGAGTATGGGTCAAATCTTACTACTGAGTTTATGCTAGTGTATGTATCCGATTGAATTGAATTTTTGGATGCATTTCAGGCCCGCTGACGATATAATCTGGTCAGTTATACAAATTATTATTTTATTGTGATTTAAGAAATTGTTTAATTTTGAAAAAGGCTGCTTTTATGTGTATTTTGTTCGTTCAGTTTAATTGTGTTAGTTAAATATTGTTGTTAATATATCGATAATACATATGACAATTGTAAGTCTGTGGTCATTTTTTTTTTTTTACCTAAATATTGCCGTTATTTTTTTTATTTCATATTTTAGTACAAAAAAGAATTCAAATTTCGAATTATTATAAATATAGTATAGAAATCAAAACTATGAATTAGAATAATTTGTATAAAGAAATACAAATGACATTTGACAATCGTAATTTTTATTTACATAATGTCCATAAATAGAATACAATCTGGCCACTAGTTAGCAACAGCTATTATTATACAATAGTCGCAAATGCCCAAGGACAAAAAGTACATACATCACTCCTAGTTGACCCAATCGACCCATCTATTATGATTCTAGAAAGTTCGACGCGGAATCATCAATTAATTCATCGCATGCTTATGGGTGGGTTCTCGCTAATAACATACTCAGGTTTAATTAAAACCATCTGGAATGCTTATATGCAATTACTAATATGCTTACTGTTAGCAAACGCCACACCCTGCCTTCCCACGTGTTTGATATCTACATGATATATTATTAGTTGTTCGAGTGGTCATTTAATCGAGCTTTAGATGACGAGGATCCGATCCTCGTTTGAGTCGTGGATCTGATAGGAAATATTACTTTGATGTTTTTTTAATAAATTTCAATAGCAACTCCGAATTGGGAAGTTAAAATTCTGTATAATCAACGCACAGCCGAATTTCTACTCCAAGTTTAAAATAATTAAATTTCGAACATAGATTATTTTATAAAATAAGTTAAAAGGGTAGGTATTTGTTTAAATTTAGCTGCACGAAGTTGATATCGGCTATCTTTAAATAAATTTTTATCCCAAATTCTTAGACTATATCGTGAAATAGTGTTCTGTATAAAATGAAAATAAAGCACGACCGGCTAAGAAATTGTATTAAATCTATTTATAGTATCTATATAAAGCTGAAGAGTTTGTAAGATTGTTTGAACGCGCTGGTCTCAGGATCTAGCATTATTTAAGATTAAAAAGTTTTAATTCCATTTTCAAATGATGTATAACTTAAAATGTAAAAGGATGGAGGATTATTTTTAGAACCCAATGTTTTATCTTAACAATATTAATTTAAAAATTAACCTTCAATTCTTGGTTGGCAAAAAACTTATTGCCAATCATAATCGATTTATTTTTAAGGTAAATTAACATCCTTTTCAATAAGAAACCTTCGGTCAGCGCCCCGTAATGATTCATACGAACTTAATTCTTCGAAAAGGACATACCGGATAACGCTGTCATAATTCAATTCATACAATTTCAATGCATAATGATCTTTATTTCTAAGAAAATAAGAGCTTTAGTTACAATTGCAGACATAGAAATACTATTGTTCCTTACAAAAAGGAGTTTTACAGTTGGTATAATTGTGTAAGTTATTCATATTTTCACTTGAGTTTTTTTTTTCATTTAAATTTTAAGTCTAAAACAACGACGCGTCGCAGTGGAATGATCAAGCGATCCCGTAATGCCCCTCGTAGATACTGAGTGGGTACCGCTCGTTTCTTAATGGCTATTTACTAATGAACCAATTCCACAATTTTTTTTACAGGTATTACCGTTTACAAACAAACAATTTTCCCTCTTTATAGTATGAGTATTGATATATCTATTTATCTAATCATGCGTTATCAATCCCTCCCTCGCAATAGCCAATCAGATACGAATATAGAGAGATCAGTCTTAAAACCAACAGCTATACATGCTGTCCAAAGCGACTACTGAATATATATTAACTGCTTCCATTGGACCAATCTCTGATAGGAAACCTAGTATACTTATTTTTAGAATATCTACTAATATACTTACTAATATTATAAATGCCGAATTACCTCTGTCTTAATTTGATGAATTTGTTTATAAAGCAAGCTTGAACTCAAAGCAAAGACATAGATACTATTTTTTATGCATAACGCTTGACGACTAAACCCCTAAATCGCAAGTGAAGCTGCGGGCGACAACTAGTTATGTATATTCCTTCTTGTCCATCATTTTGCACATTGGATTACCTAGTAGATATAATAGCTCACCGTGCTCCTATGACCTCCGCTAGTCTACCGCCTGGAACTTCTGTGAGCACGTATCCCCAAAAGAAGCAGCCCAGAAGGAGATTCTTCTGTTTCGTGTCCCAGTGGTAGCGAGTCTGTTCTATGTGCTCTGGGTGCTGATAAAGAAAAAAAATATACATACTATGTTAGATTAAGTTCTGAAAACTTTTAATTACACCTCGATATTTATAATGCAAAGATATTCCATTTTCCATCAGGTGAGCCTCCTGCTAGTTTGCCACCTATGACATAAAAAAAAAAAAAAAAGAAAAAAAAATTGTCAAATAAATAATTGCTGTTCCAAATGAGTTAAATTTAAATTTATTATAATTTTATTTTATTTCGTTGTTTATATTTGAAGTTTTATTTATCTTACATGGTCTACATTTTATTCCAAGTAAATAACTTGAAATATGTTTATTTCCAGTTTATTATCTTATTCATTAAGTACATCGACTTAAAATTAATTGGTTTGCGAAATTGTGAACGATGTACGACAAGCATTTGACAAGGCCGTTACAAAAAATACTTTAAAGATAACGCGAATTAATTTGTCAAGCAGTTAACTAATTTTTAAATTACTTAATACATATAAACAAAAAAATTAGTTAATATTCTTTAACTAAACTAAACAGATTACAAATCTTTATTTTACGGTTTAGTTAGTGGACATTTCTAATACTTGACAAGTTTGGTCATGATTTAGTTATATGCACAATTTTGATACTCCACATTGATTGAAATATTTAATACGTGTAAACCTTACGAAAAATTAAGTCCCTTAAAAGATAGTTTATTAAAAACTGAATACTGTAATAATGTAAACTGAATCGAAGTCGTTATTAAATTCTTCGAATTTTACAACATTGACGTGCGATGTTCTTGATACCGTTAATTTCATCAAAACAAGGCCAATAAAGAATTTGACATTCAAACTTTACAAGCTACAACATTTTTGAGGAAAATAAATGAAAGGTTAAGATCGCATAGGTTTGACCTTTATAGTACCAAATTAAGTAGCATATGCAATTGTTGATCCATCAAGTGTTTTGAGGACCATTTAAATTTTAATTCATGTAACCGTGATAAGTTTATTTAATCCTGATAATTAATTCCGCTTTGCTTTTAAAGATGATCACTTTATTAAATCCTTGATAAAAAATTAAGATGTGGTTTTAATGATAACGTCTGACTCACAATTTCAATTATACCTAATAAATGTTTTTATTTATACAAAGATCATTAAAATATTAACGAGACAATGTACATTCATATCATATCACATCATATCATTCTTCAAAAAAGAGTTCGTAATATGACACAATCATAAGCGTCTTCAAATATTATAAAATGTGGGCAAAGAGACGATTTGCCAAAAGAAGTACTGATAATTATAATTACTTCCTTACTAACATAATTTCGCCAATATCAAAGACTTGGCAGATACACTTAGTCGGCCGGAGAGACGTCTCGTGTGACTCTCGTGGAAGTGTTACTGTCCACTTCCAAATCACTGAGTGACTGAGAATGTATTAATATTTCAACTCAATATTTTTAATAAACCCGACCTAGAATTTGAAACCAGTATTTTGGAATATAAAGTCTTACCTGTGTGACATTGAAAGAATGTGTAAGGTTGGCAATGGTGTGGTTGTCTTTGGTGTCGAAGATCATCTCGACGATGGCGATAGTCAAGTTCACTCGGAGAGCGTAATTGAGCATGAACCCGAGGAGTACCATGATGTTCAGCACTTGGACGCATGTTAGACAACCTGCAAAAAAAATTACTAATTCAAACTCTAATTACTCCAAGTATTAACTTCACTTTTAATTTTTTTGCCATAGTTTAATATTGTCGTATTATAATCTTATTTCTATGAATTATTTTAATTCATTGCATAAATTCAAAAATGATCACGACGCAGTTCAGTAGTACTAAGGTTATCAATAGTCAAAACTTCTATAAACATATTTTTAGTTTTTAGATCTATTTCCGTATAATATGATTATTTACACCAAACAGTTCACTGTAGTCAAAACATTTCAAAGTAATATTATCTTTAAACAATTTTACTCGTCTACCGAAATTATCTAAGGCTAGTAACAGCCTATACGTCATATAAATATATTTTTCCGTAAGCGTTATCTATCTATTGTCTAACAACGGCGAGAGTGATGTAATAAGTAACTAAACTTCTGTACAAACAAATCAAGTTAAGATTGACGTACTCTGACGTTAAAAATTTAAAGACGGCGAAGATTACTACGTAAATTATAATAATTATCATAACACAATAATAACTATCAAATTGGTAACGTGTAGGTATGTATAATGTTGTTATCTCTGACGTCAATTTTATGTGGTCAGACTACAAACAGCGACAGACCATAATATTAGTTACACAAATATGAACTGCCCATGCGTTTACCTGTTGCAGTTTTTGTACCAAAACGATGTACCTTACGATCACTTAAGTGTCTATAGCCTGAAATATTTCTAACGTACCAATTTTGAGGTTACATAAGCAGTTATCTATTCTGTATCGCAAGCTAGTAGATTTCGTGAATTGAGACCGCATTTTGGCACACGAAAGGCCTATAACCTCAGGCCTAACACAAAATAGCTGGTGGCAGTTAGACGCTAAAAACGAAAATCGGTCTTATTGGCGTGCCCTGGAAGGAACAGTTGCACCAGTTGAACCGAGCTGATTAAGATGGAACCAAATACCATTATACTCGATTTAAAATCAAGGAAAAATAATTTCGCACGCGAAATGTCAACAGGAAGAGTTTTAACTGCAAAGTCCTTCTGTTTTGTAAACTTATGGATTGACGCATCGATGTCTGTTTATCAGCTGTGACTATTACGACGTATAATAATGAAAAAGTCGCAATTTTGTCAAACAAGATTATTACATGACGATTCTAAGTGATTTTGTGAGCCTACTTGAATAAAGAAGATTTAATTTTGACTAACTACTTCGGTTTACGTTATTTATCGAGATATTTATTTAGGGAAGACTATGTAGTCTTAAATACGTACTTATAATACTTACATAGATCGGACTCGTCAAAATTCTCGATAAGTATAGTTACATATAATATGATTTCTGTGCGTACGATCTATGGCGAGAACTTAAGTTTATCTAGTAGTTATATAAGGTGCCGTCGTTTTGTTTAGAATGAAATTAGAATTTTATTGGTTAATATTTAATAGCAATAATTTTTGTTCAAGTAGTTAATTTTTTTAAGAACACCCAAACGATTTCGAATTTCATATTTAGAATGTAATTTTTTTACGAAATAACATTTATTTTAGCATTTCGAAATACGTAAAAGTCAAAAATCAGCTGTTTGCTGCGCTAATCATAATATCGATAAAATTATAATTAATAAGACGAGGTCGTTGTATCTAAAACCATATGTGGTCATATGTAAATATGACATTAACATATTTGTATGTACGCTTGCATAACAAACTGGTCACAACGATTTAACTAGCTCTGTTAAGACCACCTCTATTTTTTATTAGAATTTTAAGTGCTTAATCCACCACACTGTTCCATTGCAAGTTGGTAGATACACATATGGCACATTTTAAGTACTTGGTCAAGTACGACACTTATAAACACAAATTATAATCTAGTCAGATCTGGTAATCATTTATTAAAGATACACGTATTATTGTGACCATTGGTTGATAGCATAACTCAACTCCCAACTTTAAATAACGCCAAAACAATAACAGATTTATTACATAAGTAGGTAATTGAAAAAGTTCACATAATTTATATTGATGTTAAACTAAATTGAAATACAATTTCAATTTTTTTTGCTGACCATACTGACTACCTACTGTTATAAATAACTCATTATTTAACGCAACGCGTTATAAACAGTTTACAGCTTGTATAAAATAGTCATTCATATATTATTCGATAAAAATACTATACTTATATTATTAATGCAAAAGTAGCTGTATGTCTGCCTTACTTATGCCTTTTTGTTTATTTTATGAAAGTACACACTTTGCGTGTGTACTTTCATAAAATAAACAAAAAGGTATAAGTAAGGCAATGTAAAGATGTAGTAAATCTCATTAGGAGTATGCACAAAGCCAAAAAAATATGATTGAATAATTTATAAATGAGTACCTTTTATACAATAGATATATAATAACAATAAAAAAAATATAACAAAATAATACTTTGATTAAATCGTTTAATGCAGTCTATTATTAGCCATTATTCAAATCAACATTAACGGATGCTGTAAATCTGCACGCCAAGGTCGAACAACATCGTAGAACAACGTCATTGTGCGGACAAGTCGCGAAAAAAATTGGCTCCCTCTCAAAAACAAGATCGTAAGCAAAGGAAATAAGTAGGGAGGTATTAGATCTTACTATACTACACATCACTAGAGCTGTGTCAACGAAGTATCAACATCGTTCAATATCAATAATATTATTTGATATCGTCACATTTTTACTGGTTAAGTATTTCTTTAGTTGAACTGATTGATATTACTGCTATAAGTAATATAAATCGCTCATCATATCACTAATGCAACCAGCAACTTGGAAACTGAGATGGTACGCCACTTGTGGCTGTATTTAGAGTTATTTATATTGTATAAGAGAATTGCTGTAGAGGTAGAATGCCCTAACACCAAATATATCTTCCATTCTAGTATTTATAGTTTTATCTGGTTTCGTTTTGTTACTACACTTATTGGCATTTAATGAAATTTATTTTTAAATTAACTTAAAGAGATAAATATTTCATTGAAATTTACTTTAAATATGTTGATTCGTATCGTACATTAACCGCAAATGCAAAAGGAAGTGAGATAACAGTACTGTCCCTATATACGACGACAGGGTGGCGTGATTGATTTAAACCAATGTGAGAATATACAATACCTTGATCTGTAGAGCATTCTGTGAGAATAAACTCGAAACTCACCACAGATGAAATATCGAAAAGTGATATGATACGTTAACTATAATAATTAGTCTACCCTTAGTAAATAAATATGTCTGTATTTACTTATCCACACGAAAAAATAATGGTAGATTTTAACGAAACAAAAAAATTCAGAGAATGTAATGAAAACGAAAGTAAAATACGTTATTTATACCGCGTACACGAATACCGTTACACACGTAACTGCAGATACACATACATACATATATTTAAAGCAGCTGTCTTCTGAGCGCGACGGTACTCGCGAATTAATCACAGATACCCGTACGATAAATTACTTTGACAGCACAACGTATTGCTATCTCTTCTATTCCAGGTGACCAAAAAAGGATAGATAATCCGATTCTGTCAAATGCATGTCGTAATCAGTAGTAAGCACCATTAGGTCGAAGTATAGAAACTGACGACTATAATGGTAGTGATGGGGGTGAGAAGGATAACATCAAAAAAAGCTGCACAAAGGAAGTTTTCGTAAATATTATACTCTTAAAATTTCTCTGTATGAAGGAAAACAGCACTTTTATTTGGTATGTCTGATGGTACGTACCCCGATGGCCTTATAGAAAGCCCTACTACCGGCAGATAAATTTTTGCAGACTGCCAAATGCGAATACAAATGCCAAAATATTAAACTAATACTTTAATATTGTGGCATTTTAAAAAATAATCTTTGCCTTAAGAAAAACACATTTCGATCAATTACTTCAAGAATTTATCGTATCAAAATTGATTAATCAATTTATTGATATTAATATCATTACATAATGTGCCTTAAAATAGCATGGATTTCTTAGCGCCAAATACAGTTCATGTTAAAGTCTTACAATTACAAAATAACGGACGCAATATCTCTTAAAATGCATACACAACGAACTGTTTAAAGATTACGCGTGCATTGCGAATTGTTTTGGATGTGTGCGTGCCAGCTGTAGGGTGGGTCATGGATAGGGTTGTCGTTTGCTTAAATTGCTAATCCCTTGAACTTTGTATAATTTATTTAGTTACAAAGTATATAGCATTTTCATTGACGTGCCAAAGAAACTCAGCTAATTTGATAAATAATACGACTATGATTAATGGTAGGCGCCATTTTGTATAACCTGTCAAAGTTGTGTTTACGTTTTTTATTGATATTTTTTAAGCAATAAATGTATTTGATTCTTACAAATGACATAATAGCCTATGTATTTATACGAATGTGCGAAACATTCGTCTGTGTGTATAAGCACTTAGCGACTATAGATAAATATCACGGGTCCATTTGAGTGGGTATTAGCTGTGGGGTTAGGGTTGCTATGCTATCGGAATTCAGTAAATGCTATTTATGAATATTCATATATTTGAAGTTTTTTTTTTATTGTCACACATTTATGTAGCTGGCTCAGTATAGCCGAATCAAACCTCAGTACTGTTAGATATTAACTAATGTAGTTTAAATAAACCGCGGTTAAATCCTATACTCCATACGAAGTCCCAAGTCTCTTGAATATTAACGCAAAGATAAAACCTTAGTAGTATTATTTTAAACGTTTTGAGGCAAGTCTGTGTAACTTATAATTATGTTCGTCATTATAATGATACTACTTAGTGATTACAGCTATACATCATGGATGCAGGGTTCATTAGTTTGCGCACCAGCTGTTGAGTATAGGGTTGCCATACACTCAAATTTCTCGTAACTTAATAATATAATACAGGTTTTTATAGTTACAGGAAGTAAATTAATATTCATAAAAATATATTTTGATTGGGTTTTCATCTTTTTCTCTTTCGTCTTTCTTTTTTGTTACATAAGTAGGTGGACGAGCAAATGGGATGCCTGATGGTATGGGGTCACCACCAACCATAGACAATAGCACTGTCAAAATATTAACCATTTCTTACATGACCAATGCGCCACCTTGGGAACTAAGATGTGTCCCTTGTGCCTGTAGTTATATTTCGCGCTCCAAATAAAAGCAACTTCATTAATAAATAATAATATTTTTTCCCTATTAGCATTGATATAATATCTATCATATATTTATCCGATAGTAGTTTTAATTTAATTACTAATAAAATAATCTTATAAGAAATACAAGCAAATAATTTTTTTTAAACTCCAGCAAAAATGTCATAAGTAAAGATTTAAAATAAAAAATATTTATAATTTTTGCAATTATAAAGTTGGCACTCCTGGCTAACAACTTTGTAATGAACAATGCGAAGGAATTCTTAGCAATATTACATAACTGTAAACAAACGTAACGCAAAGTTACAAGTTACGACATAGTTCAGGCTTTAGATGCCAAATCTTAAGATGTTTCTAAGCGACAAAAACGAAAACGAAGTTACAGAAGTTATTTTAATTCTACTTATACTATAAAGGCGAAAAGTTGTGACTAGATTTGAATGAAATTTGAAATAAAGATTGTTTAAAACCTAAATTTATTTCTTGAACTTTGAACTTTTTCTATTGACAAGATATTCAGTATCTTATATGGTGACCCAGGAATATCGCTGACTAATAGTTTATTTCCAATGAAACGTTTATCATACTTATTAGTTTCCGCATCCATAGCATTCACTTTTCTCGTACCGTGTTTATGCGATGGCCATCATTAATCACAATAACACGACTACATATAAAAGAACATATGTACTTCACTTCCGGATGTAATTCTAAGATAAATATCTATCACTACATCACGATATACAACCTGATACAACCTTATGTCCAATGTTACGACCTTGTACTTGGCCGTTAATAGACTATTTATACTTTTTTATGTTGCAGTCTTTTGAAAATATGATTTATTAAGTCACATTTATTCCTTTAATAACTTCTTCAATATTTTTTAAGGGCGTCTGGTAAAACGTCGCGCGGCTGTCAGTTTCGGACTCCCGACGCTCACCTTGTACACGAGCATAAACGATTTAAAGGAACAAGCAGTTCCGTGCACACACCGGGCGTCTAAAACCCGTCCTTATACTATTTTTTACTTACAGACAAGCGAGCGAGCACCCGCGCGAGTTTCAGACGCCCTAGACCGAATTTTATGAGTCATTAATATCCGTAAATATATGGAGCTTATTTAATCAGCAGCAGCTGCTGTTGGTGTGTACAGAACGGGTAGAGGAAAAAATCATCCAAAGCAAGCAATTTTCATTAAATTCAGACTTATCGAATGTACAACCTAACTAAAATTCACCGTATATTTTACTGAAATCTGAATTATAATTGGCCCTTCCATGACGCAAGTGTCGACCAATGAGCTTTGAGTATTTAGGCAGATTAGTAAATCTAGCATTGTTTCTAGATCGGGCAAAACAAAGCTTCTTTACTTTTTAAATAAGTAGGTATGGTAAAATACAAGACAAGTGCCATATGGTTCCCTACAGTTCTAGTCATATGATAGGTAAAATATTAATAGACATTCTATCAGATAATACTCATTACAAACGGCTGTTAACCTTTACCACGGTAAATATAATTCCGGAAGTTGAATCAGGTGCCGTTGGCGACTACGTTTTAATTCCCTGACGTTTAGATAAATTGAAAATTGTACCGTTAAAAAAAAGGTACCTTAATGAGTTGGTAACAAGTAAACCCATATGTGTATCTTAGATAGCAGTGTTATATCTCGCGATTAAATTCTAAATGTTTGCTAATTGCTAACCCTGTTTATAATACATACATACGATTACATATTTCGACTTTATTTGAGGACATACTTAAATAAAAAAAAAAATAGAGTACAACTCTTCATTATATGTATAGATAACAATTGTATACTAATATTGCTTAAATTTAATGGAATGAGTTTTAATTTATATGGCGGTCGTCTGACAGTGAAAAGTGAAAACTTTTTATCACAGAACACATTGATTACTTATTAATTATTAAATGTTATAAATAGTACTTACTTATAGTAAATACTTGTATCAATTGCTAGGATCGTAATTTTATGTATGTATGTGTGTATGTGTGATCGAAATTTTATATATGTATGCAACTATGCAGACAAGTAGAACGGGGTTGTGATAATAATTAACTCCATGATTATTTTTATTTTTTTTAATATACCTACATTTTTATCGAAGCACAATTAAGATATATTCAGCCAAGTATTATTACATTACAAGTAGTATTACTAAATAACAAAGTTTATTAAAGATTCAATTAAATTCTTGCAACATTAAGTGTTGCCACATTTAAGACAAATTTAATTATATATCAACAGTAATAGATAAGAGAAACTCGTTCGTATTTATCAATAAACTAAGGTCGTGAAATGAAATCGTTAATGCGTATCCTGAACGATTTAATACGGAACCACACCTAACACAAACTAGTCTATTCCAATCGAAGTATTCCATTCGATTTGCTCACACTAACACTACTAACAGTTCTTAGTTAATATGTATTATAATACAATAGTTTTCCAATTAACTATTTAAGTCCACTGTTATTTTATTTCCAAAGTACAATTTTTTCAATTAATATCAGAGACTATTGAAGCTCTCGAGCAGTCATAGGATAAGTTACCACGAATTAGAGTACAGTTTTAAACAGTGGTCCACGGAACGCTTTGAAACAGGGGGTTTTCCTTAAGATGAGAAATATAATCAATTTACCATTTACTAAATATAAAAAGTTTATTAAGACTAAATTAATAAATAAATCTTATTATTCATTAAAAGAATACTTTAAAAAAAATACGCTTCGATTTAGGCTCGGGTTCCAACACAGGACACTAATTATTGTAAAAAACAGCATTGTAAATCTGTTTATATGAAAA
The DNA here is from genome assembly GCF_037043105.1 of Vanessa tameamea. Taxonomy (NCBI): domain Eukaryota; kingdom Metazoa; phylum Arthropoda; class Insecta; order Lepidoptera; family Nymphalidae; genus Vanessa; species Vanessa tameamea. The sequence continues at coordinate 10,434,361 of NC_087325.1, forward strand.
GTGCAACTATGCGAGTTTCTTGCCGTTTTTTTCTCGTTGGAGGCTGCTTTCCGAAACGGTGGTAGTATTTAAATATCGACGATTCAAAAACGCTTCATTGTGAAGTTTACTTGAATAAAATTGATTTGATTTGATTTGATTATTATTAAAGTTTTCAGACTGTTTGTTCCTGTCGGACAATTTTTAACACCATCAATAATAATAGTAGTCCTATTTGAAAATCCCGTAATTTAGGAAATAATAAAACCTCTAAGTCGTGACATCATAATATATGAACTATATATGTATATTATACTATTTTACTATATCTAAGTTAATCTTAATCTACGTCTATCGATAAAATTAACTGGGTTTTTCATAAAACCACAATTAAATAATTATCAATGCAATAATTTTTCACAAAAATCAAGGTTTTCCTTCAATTATAATTCATGTATAGAAGATTTAATCATTTATTGTTTTTTTCCTTATTTCCTACTAGGGTTAAATAATATATGAATAGATTTATGTAATGCAAGTCATTCCATGTTAATTGAATGTATTGATTTTGACGTACCTACAACTCATTACGTCAACATAACATAAACATATAAATATAACATAAACAAATAGGGCTTTAATAAACTGACTAATACAATATTAATTCAATAGAACAAAATTAAAAATAGTAAATAAATTAACATACTTAATATGATCTTGTAAAATGGGGATTCTATGGGGACTACTCGATATATTTTGATGCCATTTACATATCATATAGGACAAGTAATAATAATCAAATAAATAACCACATAATACAATAACAAACACTTAAAACCACAGTCTATTCAAATTGAAGTAGGAATAAAGATAAACAAACCGTAGATTTACGTATTTCATGCGATTCGCTAATAGCTCAGCTATATTGTACACTACTAACAGTTCTTTATTAATATATCCTTATTTATAATACAACGATTTTTCACTTCACTATTTAAATTAAATCTACTTCGTCGATATCAAAAACGATATTTTTTCACAAATCATAACGAATGTCATAGCTTTCGACCAATGATATTGCGTCAATTCGATGTCAAATTATGTTTACTTAGCTTTTGTCCTCATGGTTCACCCAAGAGGACAAAAGCTAAATAGACTATGAATATATTTTGACAATTTAAAACTCAACTTTCAACTCAACTCCATAAAAAAAAAACCCATGTGTTAAATTTAAATCAACGAAACATATTTCGATAATATATTCAAACACGTGACCTAAATAGTAATCCGCAAGCGACCCGCTATCTAATCGGTCAATATCAAGTGTAAACGGTCGTTTGACAAGAATATTTATGACATGGGCGAATGACAGCTGGCTAACCTGATCTTATCATATAATTATTGACACCGATCGCATCCAGACAGCTTCACTTTCACTTTTTTTTTTTTTTAAGTTTATCATAGAAAACAAGACGAACAAACTATACCATAGATATCGGTACTAAGAATTGAATTGTATACTTTGATGTTTGAATTGTAGCTATAATTACACTGGCTCACTCTTTATATGGATAAATCGAAATAAAGTATTGATATTTACCAATATTCTATCCAGGTTTACTTGAAGTCACCTCTTAGTAAGATGTAGTAGTTCTTAAATTATTCGAAGTTCTGCTAGTTATTTTTTTATCAACAATCGTTAGGCGGACTTTTAAATTGCCTACCTGGTGTTATGGTAACACTGCCCATAGTATGGCACTGTAAGAAATGTTAACCATTCTTTATTACACTGGCTCACTCTTCAAATTAGAGCAATACAAAGTAATGATGTTTAAAGGCACAAAGAAGGGCTTGCGCAAAGTCATATCACCAAGAAACTAGCAAATAATTATGAATTAAATTGGACACGAATGTTACATATCAATGATTTTCCCAATTGATAATCCCACTGAAAACATTTCACACGGTTGTGCAATTTACTATTTCATTAACATGCACTTTTCCCGTGCGCACGTAATGCGCTGAGCACACTTAACGGTTCTAGCTGTTGACATGCTTAACAGCTTTCCGTACGTGTCGAACATTAGTTGGAAGCGTTTGTACAAACTTCCTAACTGCACCCGAGTTCGGTTTAATCTCAAATACATAAGCTAGATAAGAATCGAAAAACTACGAAAATGCTTTCCAAATATATTTTACATAAACCTTTATTAAAAATGTTTCGTACACACTTTAACAAATCGAACTTGTTTGAATTATTTGACATTTCAAAGGTGCGAAATAACACAGTTTGGTATAAAAGTCAACTAGTATAGTATTGATTTAACACATTTTTCAGAACTGACGAATATTAAAATGAAATGAATGTTAAAGGGGATGATTTAAAGATATGTTTGAACAGGAGCCTAGGTAATGAAATTAGATATCTAGAAGCCCAACCAGTTTATATGCAGTGACGATTTCTATACTTTCTCTTACATCAACCAGGCACGCTGGAAAGGACCACGTGAAATATGCCGCCGTGGGTGTTACGCCCACGTCGAGAGATATAATAGCATTCTACGACTGAATACTTTGACGAATTTATTTATTTATTCTAGAGAGAATAATATAAAAAAAAATTATTTGAATATAAATTCACCTACACATTTAATATTATACTTTATATAGCACTAAGCGCTTAATCGTTCCTAGTGACTTTACTGTAAACTTGCAAGAGACATTAAAAAAACATTACTTTTTTTTTTTTCAATTTTTACAAATGTAAAAACTAAATTCCGCTTTGAAATTTTACATTTCAACCAGATTCAATTAAATCTAAAACGAATATTTTCTATACATAGCTATTGTTTACATTGAGGATTTAGGTCTAGGATTGTTTTACGTGTATATCAAAAGAATACTAGACTCATAGAACAACAAGCTTGATTCTGATTTTTTAGGAGAAAAATTACCCAGCTTTCCGAATTGTGTAACCAGAAGTAATATAAAACTGTATTAAACGTAAACCACCAGTTCGAAATGTAGGGTCTACGTAGATACTACCGAGATTATTCTAGTCGGCAAGAACTCATTTTGATTTGATTGCGAAATTCGCTACCAATTGCGAAACAAAGAGATCCTACCATAGTATCAATGAAATTTATCAAAATTCACATTAGTATAAATATAATTTATATAATGAGTAGTAAACACAAGGTATATTTTTATATATATGTACATACATACATAATATATAGTATTGTATCTATGAACCCAATAATAAGAACAAGCAGCCCCAAATTAAATTCTTGTTTACTGATCTCAAATTCTTGACAGATGGCAATTTGATCTACTTACAGTTTAATGTCAGTCAGCCTTCAATTTTATTCGCATGTTTTTTTTTAATCTGTTTTAAATGGATGTCAATTACGAATTAAGACACATATGTTATCCATATTGATTGAGAAGCTATGCTAGAATTAATGCTCCATTTCGTACTTAATTAACCTTAATTTGTACTACAGATATTATTTGTAAAAAAAATATGCATTACTGTTTTGACAGTGAGAATTGGAATTTTTATTTAAAAGTATTGGTTACGATCTTGTTATTGCGGTTTCCAGTGCTGATGTCATAGATTAAGTATTTCTGAAGTGATTTTTACAGTGATAATATATTTAGTAATATCATTCATAGACAATTTTGAAAAGAAAGTATGTTGTGTTTTATGTTTAATAATTAAATTTAATAATAATAATAATATTATTTTTATAAATAAACGTTATCGAAATCCTAATCTATAAAGCCAAACCTTAATGCTGAATGAAAATAAGTATTAAACTAATGCAAAATATTAATAATATCCAGTAACAACTTTTTTTTATTAACAATTATAAGATAACATTTTATAAAACAAAGTGTTTGTATAACAATCGACAATTGAGTAAATAATTGACGTTAAAAAAAAAATCAAAACCTTTTTTTTTATTAAACGAGTAAATTGCACGTTATTTTTTCATTTTGCAAATAGTTACTTGTAGGTCAGCAATTTATGACAGAAGAGAAAGTAAAAAAACAGTTTAGACGAACTAACGAGCGATAATTCCTTTAAACACCTTTTTTTTTTTGTTTTTTCTTTTACATCTTAGTTGAAATGGATTAAGACTCCATTAAAAAGCCTCTTCTCACTGGCTGATCTTTTTGCTTTTTGCTTGCGAATATTAAAAAAAATCGTCAATGACAAACAAATTTCTCAATGCGACTATTTATACTGTGTAAAGACATTTGACGTATCTTTAAAAAAAAAAAAATCGCAGGAAATGCCAAGCGCTATTCGCGATAGTTGATCAGCCTTGGCATGATTTAAAGAATCATTTTCGCTCATTCTACAACAAGTTTTTATTTGTTTACCAACATATTTCCAGTGTATTTACGTTGACACGTGTCTTATTCTGGTTTTGACTTTGAAAGGCGTATAGACATATTCGTAATTTATGTAATGACGTATGAAGATATATCTATATTTTAAAATTCCTTAAATTGAAATTAATAAAAGCTTTCATAATATCTACAGTCTGTGCCTTAAAAAGCGGAAACGCGATTACACGTAGGATAGGCGCGCTTATTTTCAAAATGGCCGTCTGCCAAGGCACCAACGTCACAGCGGGCGCGACTGCAACGTGAACACCACATCGCGAACAGTTGTGCAAATATTAATAGCTACATTATTATTATTATGTTGGAAATCATCGAGCATTCATTATAAGTAGGGATGTTATGGATATGAAATTTCGGATACGGATTGGTTACGGATATGGATATTAAATTATTTCGGATTATCCGTCAGTTTCGGATAATTTCGGTTACGGATATTAAATTTTTAAGGAGTTTTAAAAGTAAAATACCGAGGTAGTACTGTCTTACTAAAGTATTTACTATACTTACTAAACTGTTGTACTCTGTATGCATTTTCCACCATAAAAGTAGATTTTCACTGAGTGTCAACCTTTTCTCTGTATTGTATTCATTTAACAATTCGTTTTTAACAATTAATTTATTGTGGACTATATCATCATCATCAATACCTATATTTTGCTCTTTTTCGTCACTTGCGCTTAATATTTCAGCTAGGACGCATTTTGTATCAATTCAATTAATTACGTAACACAACACCTTTGTTTCAATTTATAGAACTATTTGTGAATGTAAAATTGCTCACAAGTTAGTTTGTTACAAGTAGGATAAGGCGACAACAGAAGAAAACAAACAATGCTCGTGGCTTGTGTGTCGGCTGCCCCCGGCCGATCAAAACAACTTGACATAACGTGTCTCAATTAGGCTCCGCCCCTATCCGATATTATCCGAAACTTTAATTTCGGATTCGGTTACGGTTACGGATATTTTTATATATCGGATATCCGATAGTTTCGGTTACGGTTACGGAGCTCCCTAACATCCCTAATTATAAGTAGCATTTAGTGCTACAAAAATTCTTTTGAGTTGCACGATGTAACGCTAAATTTAAAACTTACCGCCAGCAATGTTTGCGAATATATTCCATTTTTGAAAGAATTGACATAGAATTTATGTCTGTTAGCGAATGATCACTTGTCTGGTAATTGGAATTTATTACAAATTATTATTTAATAATATTTTAGATTTTTTTAATGCCGTTATTTGCCGAGTAAACGTAACACGTCATCATAGTTGCAGGATATTCTCGAAGTTTTAACATAAACATAAATTTTATTTATAAAGTAACATATTATCTAACCTTTCACGACCAACTGCGTTCTTATAATAATTTCTATGATTCATCTCAAAATAATCGTATTTTCCTGTATCATTTTTTTATTATTAAAATGCGCATTTTATATTTATATCAATGCCGTTGCTAACGTGACATTTTTCATTTATTTACTGAGCATACGGATAAATAATATAGAAATATGATTATTTTTTGTAGACAAATTTTAAAACAAACTACTGACATAACAATTATAAATGTTAGATCATGTCAGCAGTCGTAGTCATAATGATATTATATTTGTTTTTTTAATTCATATAGAATAGACGTATACCCAAATTTATAGTAAATAATAGTAACAAATAACATAAAAAATGTCTCATTAACATGTTGAATACTAAACAATGATTTATTCAACATATTAATGAGCTACATAATCCTAAAAACCGCTCTAAACCAGATTTTGTGTCGAGGTAAATCTGGTTTAAACCGGTGGAAAATATTTTTAAGAATAATACGATTTTTTTTTTTCTTACCTGTAAAGTTTCTTGGAAAGGACTTCTCGGTCTTAGCCATGATTGGAATGAACTTGACTGGAAAAAAAAATCCTATATTAGTCATCGAATAATCGAAACAATATTTCTACGGTGTTAACATTTTTCGTACATATCCTATGTATTGTCTAGAATGGGTAAGAATTATGTGTATGTAATTTATCCTTATTAGCAACGTTTGGATTGCAAATTTTATTGATCACGTCGATTAAGTCGCTAAATGTCTCAGCGCGCCGAGAAAGTAGATTTGATGTATTAATCGCTTCATTAGCTCCATTACCAGCCAAGAGCCAAGTTTTGTAGTATTTATTATTTTATTAAAACACTCGTGAGGGCATTATTGTTATGCTACACTTTTTGCTACGACTTTTTTAAAGTTTTCCCTGGGTTGCCCTATGCACTATATTATCAGATGAGATCACATAAAGACAATTATGTAATTAGTTCAAATAAAGTTTAATAAAAATGGATGAGACATAAAAAAAAATTAGCCAGAATTAAAATTATTTCAATTGAGTGGAATTAAATAAATCCATAAAAATTATTGGCCGTTGGTTATTATGGTAACTAACACGTGAAAACTAAAACAACAATATGAATTGTTGCATTTTACAAATTAGGTGCTCATATCGAGTATTTTAATTCTGTGTTCACTTTGATTCGAGCACCGTTAAACATACAACTTCTTTTGGCGCCAATAACGGGGCATGTCTTTGCGTTCCATTTTATGCAAATTGATTAAAATCAGATAATTATATTTTATTGACACTAGGGGACTAGATAAAAGTATTTACTCAATAATTATATAAATGTTTTAGAACTAAAAACTTTATAAAATTAAAAAAATATATATTGTCTGGATAGGGTTTTTTTTTAAACATAGGTTAATAACTTTTTTTGATTGCCTTAGTACCCAAGTGCCAATACGTAAATATAACATACAAACTACAATGCACAGTGAATTAATAATTCGAAACTATTTGAAAGAAAGTTATAGCTGAACGTGATCTAAAAAATATTCGCACCCGCCAATTTATTTTGGTATGCTCAAGGTTAAATGATACGTCAATCTATATGTAGGCTCGTCACTAGTTTTGTTTTGTGTGCTTGTCCAAGGTTTATTGATTAGAAAAATTCAAGTGCAAGGTCGTTTGAGGGTAAGCTTTTAGTTTTGAATTTAGTAAAGTGCACAAACTTACTTAAATTATATTGGTCATAATTTTAATTTATCTAGTAAGTAAATAACTATTGACGTTTAAATGCACTTTATAATCAGACATATATTATAATTACTTTTTAACATAAAATTACTTTGAAAGGATCTTACTTAGATAAGTAAAATTTTCATTTGAAAGAGGTAGAAATAAACATTTTATGACTACTTTTTATAATCTGTATAATATAGTTAAGTTTTTAACGTAACTTTATATGCGTCTGTCACTTGTTTCAACGCGCTCATTGTATGGAATGAGTAACACATGGTCGTTAAAACACAAGTTTACGAAGAAACAAATCAATCAATCCGCCATTTTGCATTTTACCTGCGTAGGAATAACACAGAACAATGTCCCAGCAACAATTGTTATGTTAATCTTATGTTAATCAATCGGCACTTGACAAGTTCCTGTAAGTTTCTGAATTTAATAACAGTTATTCTTAATATAATGTTACGTATCTACTGTATTATTTAATGAAGTCTAGTTTTTTACTGAACTTTTAATTGTGTCTTATAATAATAAGGTATGAATATATGCGTAATGTTTTATCCTATTAATAATAATACCCATAAGGGAGTTATGGGTTTGCGAAAAAAATAGTTTGAAATAAAACAATCTCGCAATGTTACAATTTATAACTTCATAACTAATGTGCATTCTAAAATAGGTTTCTGTATACGCCACTTACAAAAAACAAATCATACTTCTTTTTATAGTAATATATATTGGTGTCAAATATCTATATTCATACTTCTAAAAAATATATATACAATTAAATACATAGTGTTATGATTTATGTATTTAAATATATCAGACGCCTCGGTAGGATGCGAGTCAAATGCATAGAAACTCATAAAGAATTACAACTTTACATAAGTAGGTACTTTCTTTAAATCCTTATTTAAATGTATACTACATTTCGATCGGTTGTTAATACGTCAACTGTTAACATGTAAATATCGCTAATATAAATGTAACTTTGTTACATTTGTATGTATTTACATCTCATTAAATATGTTTAACGTTTTCAAGTATCGAAATGCCAATGTCCATTTTATTAATTTGCTATTCCAATTTTAAAGGGAATATAAATCGAACAATATTACAAAAAAATATATATGACGTATGAAAATTACCAACAACATTAATTCAAAGAACTGATTCTATTTCATACACCATAATCCTTTACCATCGATCTTATGCTTGTTTACATTTTTTATTTACACGGTATTATTATTAAATGGGGGTATGCACGCCCTTAAAATTACATCGACACGCCAAATTGAACTTTATACATATAAACCGAAAACTAAATATAAGAAAATTTTAAAGAAAAAAAAATACCTAGTACATATGAATTTAATAGGGTTTCGTTTTCTTCTTACCCATGAAATAAATCACGAAATGATAAATACTAAATAATAAAAAAAGTTAAATCTCACATTAATACTTTACTAATATATTGATAGGAATTTTGACTATGCAAAATATTTTCGCTATTACTGATAGCCATAACAATAATATATCCATAAGTCTTAAATAACTTTTGACTCTATTACTCACCGTTGATTTATTTAAAAATCACTTAACTTAAAAACTCACTAAACATACAAATCAAAACACACTAAGAAGCTTAAACTTGCTTCTAAATTAATCTAGACTTATAAAGCTACACTTTTAATTAATAAATAAAATATTTAAAATTATTAGCTACGTGAACTCGAGTCAAGAGTTACACAGACCCAACACCGGCAAGCGCAGAAACCCGACTAATGCGACCTCATGTGGCGAACGCCAAAAATACATTTCAATGGATTACGTTCCGTTCGTAATAATGGTTTCATTCATACGAGCACCAACATACCATTTTTTTCTACATTTTGGTCGTATTAATAATCGTATAAAAATATACCTACTATGTACGATTCTTTTATTCTTTACTTTATTTATCATTTGTTTTAATAAAAGACTAGAAACGAATAAATTATAAACTAGCATTTTTTTTTAATAATATATATATGAAAATAATGTAATAATATTTTTATCAATAACCGTAATTTGTTTTTTATCTACTTTCTTATAAATTAGTTCAAAGAAATTTACTGGTTGGCGCCGTCTTGACGCCAACGTCCGGTGGCGGGACGACTTCTCATTGGTTAATCCGTGACAGGCCTCCATGTTGGAAATTACAATGTGAAAACAAAACGTAAATGTGCATTATAATGGCGAATAATATTATCGACTTATACGTGACTAAAATAAAAACTTTTTTTTTATAAATTAAATTGATTGTAATCTATTTATACCAAACTTATTATTTTTTATTAATTACATGAATAACACGTAACACTGATATGAAAATTTAAAAAAATCGAATTCTACCCTCCAAACATTATTTTTTACGTCTTATGGAGATTTGATAATTATTCTTGCTAGTTGGGCTTGGTATATCAATAAGTAGAGGTGGTTAAGATAAACTTATTAAAGTTTTACTAAATTTTGATAATAATTATGCATTAATTTATTCATTAATCGATTGTAAATATTAATGACTTTAAATTGAAATAATTTCATTATTTTATAATTTATATATTTCCACAATGGCGTCAACGAATTTCTTAACAGTAAAAACTCATCTCTCGGAGTTTAAAGGTAATTCCGATAAAGATACAATGAGCGAGGTGAGTACATTCATTTTTTTTAAATTATTAATGGATAGTTTTTTATTTCAAATCTTTTAAATAAAAACTGATTGTGTTCCGCCATTTTGATTTATAGCGTGGTATTGAAACACTTATACATTTTTTTAATAATAATCAATAACATGGTTTAGTGTATTCTTCATAGATAAAACGCAGGTATTTCATTAAAATTTTAGTTTAAAATAAAATCTAATGTACGAATAGGCATCCGAAAGTGGAACGAGCAATTCCGTGACGTCAGCAGAAGACTTACAGAAATTAGCAGTAATACTTGGACTGAATAGCGCTGAAGATGTATACCAGGAAAGATTTCGAGTTGACAGGCGCCGATTGGAAGCGATGCTGGCTGGTAATTAAACAGTTATTTTTTATGCATATATATTTCGTTGCATTTTAACTTACCTGCCATATTTACAATTCCAGACAATTTGGAAGAATCTCAAACTGCTCAAGCATTTTTCCATAGGGTAAGCTGAATTTTATAAATGTCTGTAACAGTTGCGATGTATTATTGTATTAATTAATATGAACATTTTCATAGGTCATGAATGAAACAAACACTTTAATTAACTGGCCTGCTCGTCTTAAAATTGGAGCTCGTTCAAAAAAAGGTAATTAAAAAAAAAAGCAAATAATGCGTTTTTCATTTGTTTTTTCTTTCAACGTATTATTATTTTAAAATCATCTTAATTATTTGAAGAAAATGTAATCAGTTTCTAACACAAACAATTTGACTTTAATTCATTTTATAAAGTAAAATTCCGTGATTTGTCTTCATGGTGAAACGCACATAAATTTTTCAAAATTCAACGTTCACCTGTAATCGGAACTATTTTTTGGCGGGATGGCGCCAAATAGACCAGTGCGCGGCGCCCGTCTGGCGCGTTTATTATTTCGTTTTAAAAAAATGTTATAATGCATTCGCGCGTCCGTTAGTAATACATGAATTTTGTTTTTTATTATACTCAATGAATTAAAAATGGTTTTTAATGAAAGTTGTAATGAATTTGTTTATGAAGTTATTAAAAATATACGTAACAATAATTATACCGATTTATATGATTTTTTTGGTAAGATTCAAAGTGAAATATAATGATGTTCGTGTAAAGTGGTAAAATATTATGATTTACTTAATCTATATAGATCCTCACGTGCGTATCGCCGGTCGACCTGATGATGTTAAGCTCGCAAGGGAGAAAATTATGCAATTGCTGGATACTAGAGTAAGTGTTCAACTATTAACGTAAAATATTCTAATAAATAAATTACCATGTACCTGTGAACTATAACTATACTTGAAATATTTTATTCAATAAATTCATACTGACATTTTATGAAACCAAAAACTTTTTTCTTCTTTGGGAACGTTACGTTGTTGTTTAAATGAGATCTGGTTTTTTTTTGTATAATTATGTTTATTAATTAGCACATGTCTGTCTATCAGAGTAACCGTGTCACCATGAAGATCGACGTCAGCTACACGGACCACTCTCATATTATCGGCAAGGTGAGTTTTTTTACTTATGTTTTATTACGAATATTTTATGTCACTGGCCTTTACCTGTCTATTTCTGAGAAACTTCTCGAAATTAAATCTATACTCATTACGGTCTAAATTTTATATACAAACTTACGTTACAAGATCGAGTTCACTCACTATTCTTAATAGAGATATTCTTAATTGTATTATACAGCCAATCTCACAAATGATCCATGAATTGCAATAAATTTACCTTATCCTTGAAAACTATGTAAGTAACATGATAATTGAATGTGGGTACGTATTCGTTTATGTGGGGCATACTAGATTAAACTGGTAAAACATAATTTAACATGGTTATTAATACACATAATTTACTATATATCGCAGGGACAAACAGCTGTATTGTTGTGTCCGTTTGTCGTAGGGTGAGTGAGCCAGTGTAAGTTATAAGAGACATCCCGGTTTCCAAATTTGTTGGCGCACTCGTGAAAAAATTAACCGTTTCAATGTTTAAAATAATTTGTATTTATATATTACATTAAAATCTCGTTCGGTAGATATCTGAAAGATAATGAAGAGCCGATCCTGTCCAGAGGTTAGAACGTAGAAATTTTAATCCAATATTTAACCTAATGGGTTCAAACCCGCTAAGATTTCTTGTAATCAGTTTAAATTGCGTTTAAATTCATTTTGTGAATGTTTGTCACACCTGTACCCTCTAAGTCGCATTAGAGCATCCTGTCACAAAAAGGAAGAGAATCAGCTTATACTTTTTTATGTTTCTTTCCCCAGAACTCCATCATTCTATGAAAGGTACCTCCCGGTCGGTACCGCTTAAATTTAAAGACTAAATTAGAAGTAACTTATTTTTATATACTTATATTTGTATATTACTCGTCGATCAGGGCGGTCTGACGATAAAGCGCGTGATGGAGGAAACCGGCTGCCACATCCACTTCCCGGACTCCAACCGAACGAGCACGCAGGAGAAGAGCAACCAGGTGTCCATCGCGGGCGACATGGAGCGCGTGGAGCGCGCGCGCGCGCGCGTGCGGGTGGGTGCCGCTCGAGCGGCTCTATGTGTAGATGCCGGCTCTGTTGCTGTGTGTGTGTGTGTGTTTTATTTCACTGAATCCTTTCGCTTTCCTTTAGTTTGGTGAAAATAAAGGGATGGAAATTTGTACCGGGAAGCTGCGGAAGCGCGCGCTACTCGATTTGACCGATATTCTATACTCTATTACAGCCGTAGCAGGAGAACAACATTTGACAGCCGATTGACGCGATATCATTGGTCGAGAGCTTCAGTAATCTATGATATTCAAACTGTTATCGGAATTTTGAAAGTTAAATTAAAGTGGAAATAAGCAGTTAAGTGTAATAGAGTTGTATTATGAATAAAATTACATTAATCATAAACTCATAGCAGCGCACAATATAGATGAACTATCAGCTAATCGCATGAAATACGTAAATCTAAGGTTTGTTTATCTTTATTCCTACTTACTTTGGAATAGGCTATAAATCTGTGGTACCAAATCATTTTCCGAGAGGATATAATGTTAATGTTGCTCGTTACCAACGTGAGATGTTCACGTCATAAGTGACACATGTTGGGCTCGTTTATATATAACTACCGTTTCCACGAGTCAAATCTTATCTATAAATTCAGTCAGTCAGTATCACGTCAAGTTATACGTCTGTACTCAATCAGCTTGAAAAGTCACACAAGTTGACAAGTCAAGTCAGTCTTACTTGTAAGCCTTTAACAGTATTTTCTTTTCCTTTTTTAAACATATATATTACAAACTTAATTTGTTTTATTTATGTAAATAATTAATATGTTAATTTTAATTTGCATAAACGAAAGTAACTACTTAGTGGGTAACGCAGCCGCTATCCATATTATATTTGTGCTACAAAAGAGGGCTATTATAATTCGCGCAATCTATAACCCAGTAGCTAAAGAATCATAAGATATAAATTTAAAGAAATTAAGATATTAACTGTTGCTTTTCAATATATATTCTGTAATTTTGTGTATGTACGGAAAAATATTAATGATTTTATGGGAAAATGTGATATTCACAGCATTGGTACAAGGAACAAACTTGTTACTCCTGTTACTCGACTGCATAGAGTCAGTAACTCTTTGGTGGCGCAATTTATACGGTTCTACAACAGGATCCCAGAAAGCGTTTATGACACAAAAATAATTATTATTATTTAGGTACTTTATACTGTATAAAATAATAACAACATTTTATAAAAATCATCACTGATTTTGAGACTTCGAACTTAAGAACTAATTATTTATTCTTTTAGAATAAGAAAAAATCATGGAAATATAAATCATCGTCATACTTGCTTACTAAAACAAAACAAAAACTTATAAGATGCCCTCAAAATGAGCTGTTCCAGAGTCAAAGACGGACCTCAGTTTATGTAATTTTATCGCCGTACGTTTCTCAGGCGCTGACGCCGCTGGTGTTCTGCTTCGAGCTGCCGATCGTGGCGCCCTCCCAGCCGCTGCCGGACATCAACTCGCCCTACGTGCAGCAGATACAGGAGCAGTACAACGTGCAGGTTACGTATTGTCCTTTTAGAAACTTATAAGTCCAGATACAAATATAATTGATATTTGACAACCTCCGTGGTCGAGAAGTGTGTACATATTATTACATATTATTACATGGGTACGCCGCTCTGGGGTCCCGGGTTCGATTCCCGGCCGAGTCGATATAGAAAAAGTTCATTAGTTTTCTATGTCGCCTTGGTTCTGGGTGTTTGTGGTACCGTCGTTACTTCTGATTTTCCATAACACGAGTGCTTCAGCTACTTACATTGGGATCAGAGTAATGTGTGTGATGTTGTCCAATATTTATTTATTTATTATATTAAACGTCTTCTATCCGGAAAATATAACTTAACACCTAAATGTAAAAATTTAACAACAGGACAACCAAATACAATAGATAACGAGATATTTAACGAAATAATTTAACTTAACTTTCGAATTAAATTGAATTTTAAAATAATCGCATACTCGTTTATTATTTATAAAATTTCGAATGGCTAAGATAAAAAGTAAAAATAAACATAATTATTTAAACTAGTCTGTTATTATTCACCATATATATTACTAATTACGTTTAAATAATTTGAAGTTTCAATTACATTAATTTAATCACTCAGATTACAATAATTTACCTTACATTAACAGCCTGTAAATTTCCCACTGCTTGGCTAAGGCCTCCTCTCCTTTTCGAGGAGAAGGTTTCGAGCATACCTATTCCAGCACGCTGCTCCAATGCGAGTTGGATTTACCTTATAAAGTTACAAAACTAGACGTTAATGACGCTAATCAAAAGTACGATACTGTAAGAATTAACTTTGTATATCAGATGTGAAATGTTGACAAACGACGAAATTAACTTTATAATTATTATATTCAATAACGCTTAGCACATTCTGATATTTCACGCTCGTGAGTTTCGAGTTCCTTCTTATATAATACTATTATAGTCAACGATCGAAGACACGTCGCTAAGCGACCAATGCATGTCCATTTTTATCGCTGGTAAAGAGTAGAGAATGGCAGCTATTGAACAATTTAGAAAATTCAGACTTAAGTTTTTGTTATATGAGTTACTTTAATAATAAAAATGTTGACCCCTTGAACCGCCTACCTGCGCCAATGAATATGTAGTATACGCTATAAAAACATTTTTAATAAGTCGTTTAAAATGAGTTTATTTTTGTACATAAAATAAATCTAAATATAAATCTTAGTGATTAAATTTATCCTATGTATAAATACAGTTAGAAAGGAGAATTGAAGGTACCTGAAAGAAAATAATAGCTATTTTAGATTAATGTAATTGCTCCTTAAATATTAGCTTAAATAATAAAATAAAACCTTTTACTGCATTGTAGGCAATATTTTTTAGCACTCTGATGTGATCTGAGAAAAATGATTGTATCGCCAAATTATTGTGGTTTGAGAGGTGAGCGGGACAGGGTACCAAATACCAATTCCACTGACATCGATAAATCCACCGAATCGCATCATCGTTAGTAAAATAGGAAACGCCTGAACGGCAACGATGTTATTTCGTTTCGTAGTGTCAATTTGTTAGTAGAATTGGCGCCTGTTTAATTACAGACCCAAGAGACTTTTAAGTTGATAAGTATTGATGTGATTTTCGTTGCATGGGTTGATTAATATTTGTCATAGTCATAGTTTTTAGGGAGCGGCGACGACTTGCCAACAGGTGATCCGATCGCGAGTCTGCTCTTATATATTGAAGAGTAAAATTAAGATTGTACCACCATTACGTATTTCATTAATATATTTCGTCAACGTCAAGCAACAATATTGGCTTCTATCCAGAATAATTGATTATTCATGTCATACTTTTATTAAACGTGTCTCGTTTGTTTAGTGATTTGCTTTAAAGTTTCTCATTAGGTTCAGGGTTCAGATCCCAAGACTTACCGAAATTTGCAGTAGCCGTTTTATAATACCTATTGTGCATCAGGCTAGTATCGAAAAGCGACTGATATATGCCGCCTTTGACGAAATCCTGCCAGGAGAACTTCAATATGGAATATTTCTTATCTATAAATAAAACATCCGACCGATGTATGAATGGTCTGTGTGCAGGTGATGCTGCGCAACCGGCCTAAGCTGCACGCCAACCTGGTGGTGGTGAAGGGCGTGCAGTGGGAGGTGCTCGCCACCATGGAGGCCACGGCGCTGCTCATGACCTACATGTGCGGCCCGCTCGCGGTAGGACCCCCGATACTCATATATTCATTATTGGATATTTTAATAAATTACAATTATTGATAGATATGTCTTAAAAATTTGTACAAAGCTTAATGTAGATGCTTCAGACAGGCAAATATTGAATTTGAAAGGGTTTGGGGTTTGATGATTGAATTTTCAAGTTGGCTAATAAAAACACTCTTGAATCGAAACTTCTTGAATGTTAGAGTGTTGAATTAAATGTGAAGCTACCATTGCACCGGTTCAGAAAGTAAATTCTACCGATAAAAACCAAGGAACTCAGTAGTTACTCTTTTCAACCATTTTATATATCCTGCCTAGAAATCAATAAATACTAAGTCCACTAAGTTAAAATATCAATGTTATGTTTTTATTTGGAACTGCTAACAAAAAAACTTCTGAAACACCAACAGAGCCAGACCCAAGTCCAGATGACGCTGGAGATATCGCCGATGCATCACTCGGTGGTGGTGGGTCGTGGCGCGGAACAGTTAAAGGTCATCATGAAGGGCACCGCCACGCAGATCATGTTCCCCGACGCGGACGACCCCAACATACCCGCTCTACGCAAGAGCTGTGTGACCATCACCGGACAGATCAAAGACGTGTACGCCGCGAGGCAGCAGTTGGTGGTAAGTGGAAAATACATGTATTCAACCCTAGTGATGTAATTTGAACAAACAAATTGTCTTATCGTTTGAATGAAAATAAATAAATCGTCGAATTACCGAATAAATAAAAAATAATTTACAGCAATTTAAAATAAATAAATAAAAAAGGGTTAGAAATGACTTTAAATCTTTGACTAAACTGTTAGGATTTTGTCCATATTATTGTATAGTGTAATAAGAATACACGAATACTTTTATTAAGTTCAATTTATATATTTGATAATCCCCTTTAAGATTAAAAAAAAATGTGACGCATTTTCAGTTGAGAAACGTTGTAAGCAAAACCGAGTTTAACAACTGGTATTGAATATATTTTTTCCTTGCAATTGTGCGCACACAAAAATATGTATATTAGCAATGGCCTTATGACACACTTATAAGTGCGAATTCGGTCGCGTACACGAATCAATGCGTAGCGATCCATCAGATTGACGTCTGAAGGTCGCGCTCACAATAAACCGCAGCCTCAACACATAACGTGTTTTGGATAGATAAAATTATTTATACGGGAACTCTCGTTATTACGTGATAAATATAATTTTTAAACTGTAATTAAATCAACACCACTGACACTATAAACAAATAAAAATACAGTCAAACAAAATTTAGTATGTTAATGTGATTATATATTAAGCCTTTAATATCGATTATGTGTTAAAAGTTTGTAATATAATAATAAAATTTACATATATAACTCTGGTATACCGACATATATGTATTATAGTCACTTCTCTTCATAGATCTTAAGACGAGACTATAGACAATTAGTAATTTAACGTTTAATATAATTTAAATGATAAAATTATATTATATTTATTTTGTATCACTTAAATATCACGTATAGCATTCCTACTATGCTGTGCGCTCTATATGTAGGTATATATAAGTACATATATTTGTATGAAAAAGTATATAAATAAAGGCTGTGACTTCTAAGGCTACTAGTATCAACTTCTCGATTCTATTAGTCAAACTTTACTTACTTAAGTAAGGAATAAAAAAGCATTCTTAAGTGTGCCATACAATAATAATTATTCATTATACGTAACGTAAAACTATCATTATGTAAAAGCAAAAAACCAATATCGATGATAACCAACGGTCGTTACGTCCGTATGTTCGTAAAGCGAAGTCGTGGGTCCACAGGGCAGCCTCCCGCTGGTGGTGATCTTCGACGTGGCGGAGGAGAGCTGCCGCGTGGAGGGCGAGGCGGCGGCGCGGCTCATGGCCAAGCACAACGTGTACATCAGCGTGCGCCGCAAGCCCAAGCAGGGCATCGCCTCGGTCGTCATCAAGGGCATCGAGCGCTGCGCCGGTGAGCAGATACCCTAGAACCGCCTTCTAATCGCTCTATGTCGATTAAATACCCCCAGAAATAAAGATGGCATCACTGCCGGTGAGTCGAGCTAGTCTGCCTGATACACCGCCTCACACCATTTCATGTCATGTCATATTCCTCTCGCGAAAGCACAGTCGACTACTGCAATTGGTAGAACGAGAACCTTTCGAGTAGGCATAGTATTCCGTGTTTTGCATATTTCCGTATTGTCTAGTCATTACGTATAGGATAAGAAATGCAAATGAACCGAGAAATTGGCTTCCAAATTCCAATATTGGATATTGTGCGGAGAGAAAGATTGGAGATTGTTCATAGCAGGGTCGTGGTACGAGACGAGACTGAGACTCCTTAAATAGTTTCTGTGTTTGCACTTAAGTTTGGGTCACATTCCCAGGAAGTATCGGTGCGGTATGTTTTCGAAGTGTGACGTGCGAACAATTTTTTTATATAGCTAGTTATAGTTATAATTTTTTTATGTGTACAAAATTTGTCGCGACGAATTTTATCACGTGGAAATAAATAAACGCAAGTGGTTAATGATAATATGTCTAAACGTACCGGGTAATGATCGTTTCTCATATGCGAATACCACTAGAACGCAATTCATTGTCATTAATATTAAGCTGTCGTCGGCAATAACTACCGATTGGAAACGTTACGTACAATTAAAATATACTTACGTTTAAATAAAATATACTGGCAATAGCAATGAAGACGAAATGGCACTCAGTTGAACGCCTGTTGTCCACATTAAATTAAATTTTGTATTGACTATCTGTCAGGTGATATATACGAGGCGCGCCGCGAACTACTCGGCGGGAAGGAGCCAAATATTACAGCGGAAATACCCGAATCCTACAATATTCCGTCTATCACCAACACCATGCCCAACTTTGGCGCGTTCAATCCCTTCTCCCCGTCGCACGCGAACAGCATCACCAACTCGCCATGCTCTCCATACAATCTTCAACTGAACGAGTTAACGAATTTCGCCAACCTTGGTAGCCCAATGTTTGGTCACAATCCTCCAACTCCTGGCGGGTACCCTACGCCCTTGTCTCCGGTGGCGATGACGCCGCCAGTGTTTCCAAGTGGTTGGATGGTGCCAAGCCCACAGCCTCGTCCTGGACAGTTCCACTTCCCGAGCTTGACTCAAAACTCTGGTCCAGTGATGTATAAGAATCACGGTTCCTGGCATCGTGAGTATACATATATTTATTTATTTAAACTTTATCCAAATTGCTCACAAACTAAATTACATAATATATATTGTATACTTATATAGTTTTGTTTATGTATAAATATAGACTTAAAATAAGTTTATATGTATACATATGTACGAACGTAGGAGTTTAACTATTGATGTTAAGTTTTGTTGTTATAAATGTATAATGTTAACGCCAATAGTGGTATCACACTATACACTAAACTTGTTTCCTACTTTTACTCGACATTTTTTTAATTAATAATATTAATTTATAAAATAAATAAACATAAAATAAAAAAAAAAAAATCTAAATAAAATAACTTTTATATATTATTTTTAACTACAACAGTGATTTAGCTTAGAGAAATAACAGCACATGGTAAAACCGCTATTAAAAATATGACTTAAATGCGTTTGTCAAAAATGTTATAACATTAATTATATAATTAGAACTACTTATAATATGTTTTTTTCTTCAAGCGCTTTCCGGCGCTCCACAGGGCGGAGTAGCACCGTGCCTGCAACATCCTCCCGACCACCATAGACACGTGAGTCTAAAATATTCATTGTACCCATGTAAAATTCCACTTACAAAAGATTCGAATTTTTTATTGGTTTAACACGCCATTAAAAACACTATAAAGTTAATTCCTGTCGTCCTGAACGCTTACATCTTTTAGTTACGCAACGGATTTGAATGCGTTTTTCATCAATAAACAGAGTGATCGAAAAGAATGAAAAGGTTTATATGTATAATACTTGGATATTATATTAGAGGAAAGCCGAGGATTTGATCTTATATAAATCTAAAAGTCTTATATAGACGTTTATTGTAGTCGTGTGAAGTCGGAACGGTTAGCTACAGATATATAAAATGTGTTTCAGGTATCGCTACTGAACTCCAGCTCACAGGCTAGCAGCGGTTACCAAAGCAACTTCACTGGCAGCTCCGTGTCGCTTGATGCCCAAAACATATCCGGTAATATAAAAAGTATTAATACAGGTTTCTTTACGAAATACTATCTATAATGGTTACAGGCGATTAGTCTAGGCCAAATAAACTCGAAAGGCTTTTCGTGTTCAATAAAATATTAAAACCCTGTCTCATTGGTAGATATTGGACTCGCGTCTTGAGGAAATGGTTTGAAGATTTTTCCATCATCTTGCTCGAATATCTGGTCTAATTACATCCGATACATTAAAGTTTCCCTTACGATGATCTTCTTTACCCCCCATGATTTGTAAATATAAATTATAACGGCCGGAAGCTTCGATTCAGATTTTGGCCTAAGCAATCTCTTGTCTGTAATATAATTAAAGACGCCTGAGTTTTTATTGTTTTCTCACCAATAGGAGGAGATGGCAGCAACGTCGGCTCCCCCTCCGTGTCGCCCATCAGCAAGACGCACAGTCCCACGCCGTGCTCGGAAAACGATCGCTCACAACACGGTACATAGTTCCATTCCTATAACAACACGCAGGGCCGGATTTAGGAGAGGCCAACCGGGACAACTGGCCTGGGGCCTCCACAAGAGGGGGCCCAATAACAGAGATCTGATGAGTTAACAATTTCAATGTAATGTATGTTTAGATATCTATTATAATATTACGAATTACTGTTTTAAAAATTACTGATACAAAGAGTAAACATATTACTGACAAACCTAAAATTAGTAAAATTGCCTCCATACATTTCGATTAAAACTTGAAATGTTATAATAGAACTAGCGAACATAATATCCGAGCTCCCGATATCTGACCGTCGTGCTGTGGGCTGCGAAAAGAAGACCCTTGAGACCCTCACCAAGCTGTCACCCTCGCCGCTGTCCGACTACAGAAAGATGCAGGCTGAAGCCAACAAGGTACAACGCAACTAATGTATCAACTGTTATTTTTCTTTCCTTCAACTAAAACTTCCTATATTATTATAACTATTAGTCTTTAGTCTTGATTATTATTATATAACTCTAATATACGTATTAAATACTGTAAGGCTAATCAACGCTGACCCTATTCATACAATAGCATAATTTTCCTATTCACATTTATAACTTTTCAACTAAAGTAGATCCTAAAAGTTTCTTAGGAGAAATCGCTTTCTTAGTTATATATATAGTTCTTAAGGAAGATATTCCTGAAAAATATTCTATGTACAACTTTCATTGATCTACATATTCATTACATATACATTCACATTTCATTGATATAAATACGATACATTTTATTGAATTGTCGGTTATAATAAAAAAAAAGTACATTGAACATTTTAAAGAACTTCATTTAAATTTTTAGATTTTTTATAAAGTTAACCTTATCTTCCAGGCCATGCGAGAGAACGTCGGCAGTGGTTACAGAGTACCAACAACTCGTTGGTCGGGTTTCTACTTCAGTCATACATCACCTGGACCTCTTAACTTGAGTGACGGCGAAGGAGGAATGGTCACGGTAATAGATTAAATAGTGCATTGGTAGACCAGATTTGGTAAAAACCAGAAGATTGCTATTGAATTAAAGTTTTTTTTTATTAATAAAATGAATTTGTTTAACCTATCTTATGTTTTCAGCCTGAAAAAAGTCGAAACAGAATGGATCTAGTTCGTCCCAACATAGTAGAAACGGCTCCGTCGCCGCCTGGTAACAAACCATGCCGCTACCAACAGTTGTATGAGCTACTGAGGGATATCGGCTTACATAAATATATTGGTAATCGCATTTTTATTACGTCTAAATGCTAACAAGACAAAATGCGTACTCTTTGCCTTACCTAAAGTAAGAAAAAAATTCAAGTTAACTGTAAACAATAGTGATCTAAATGTAACTGACACTACAGTATTTCTGGGAATCACTTTAAGACTCAAAACTTCAGTGGAATCCTCATTTATCGTCCCTGGTCAGGTAGGGAGAGTCATCTCCGCAGCATGCACGGTTAGAAAAGTTAGACAACAAACTGATGTTGATACTGCTCGATACTTTCATAATGTTATGTCTTACGGCATTTTGCTTTGGAGTAACTACAGATATTGAAACTGTTTTCATACTATAAGAGGATCCGTCCGGTCTCTTTATAATCTTGGAGGCAAAGACTCCCTTTGGGTGGGTGTAAGTCTTTATAATAAAGAATATTTCGATTTTGAGTATTAAAATTAAATTATTATTGCATTTAAATTCATAGTTTTTTTTTTTTCTTAAAAATCAACCACGAATAAATTAATATAACAAAATTAATATAATAAATATTTTGTAACAGATTTATTATATTATCGCGTGACCTTCTGTAGTAGCTAAACCTTTATTAATATAGTTGGTGTCGGTATTAATATTTAAAAAGCGTTTATATCTTAACTCTAAGAACAAATAAGAGTTCGCAGTTTCAGAAGTGCCACTTGTTAAATACGAGTATAAGTCTGATATAAATAATAAATAATACAGAGAACCCCATATAATATAAGTATAATATTTCAGATTTATTCAAGAAACATGAACTGGACATGTCTACGTTCGCGTCGCTGAATGAAGCGGATCTTACAGAGATTGGCGTTACAGCCTTTGGCGCTCGCAGGAAGATGCTGCTGGTCATTGCGGGTAATATATATCTTATATAATTCATACTATGTTGATGCTTAAAAAAAAATTCAACAAACATACATATCAAATCCACAGAGCTGCAAAAACAGTCGAGCGCCTATAAAGGTAACGCCCCATCGACGGAGAGAAAAATCATCAATTCCCCACCTCAATATAATACGACTGCGCTGGCGCAGGACAAGTGGTAGATCTATACACGATCTACATTACAATACGGCTTATGAGACTGAAAATAATATATAAGTCTAATAAATTAACAGGTAAAAATTTAATTATGGGCGTAAGCGATCAATACCGTAAGGTTTAAAACGAAATTTCAAAAATACTATAAAAAAATAACATTTTCGAAAATTATTATTAGGTGCAATTGTCTAAGAGACACGAATATTAAATAAAGAAGCTTTTAGTTTCATACGCAACAATACATTGTTATCATGTTATATTTATTATAAAATATTCTAAATCCAGGAACGTCTACTATCAAAACTGTTTATGAGACGTTTATTCAAAAATTAAATGATATTCCAACATCAACAGTTTTGATACTTGACGCAACTGTATGTATATCTAGCAATCATATCAAGCTCAAGACTAATTATTGACTAGTAAGTTATCGTAACATCAGTTACAAGTTGATCTCGACGGAACAAATCTCAAGACTGGTAGAATGTATCGAAAATAAGATGTATGACAATCGTGAGTTCTACATTTTGTTATTGGCAACATTGAGAACAGTGACTGATATGAGCTTGTCGGTATTGCGTTGATTTTTTATGAGATTTAAAAAAATGTATTTTTATATAGATTTTTATAGCTCGAAGCGATACGACAATTTTGATCTCTTATCATAGAATTCATAGACAAGTTAATTGTTGAAGTAAACCGGCATAATCGCCGCTAGTATTAAGTTATTAGTTAAATTAATCTATAGTTATTATCGAGGGCATGTTTTATTTTATGATTTTTAACCCATTTTTATATGCATCTTAACAAAACAGAATATCCGGACTAAGTTTTTATATGATCATTTTAAATTCACATGCAGTTTTAATTTTTGATTTTAATGTAACTCAAAAAAAGAATATCGTTTTTGTTTTCGTATTACTTTTATCGATTCTTGCCAATTATTATCAGATTCTTTTATCATCATATTTTGAATAATATGTTTTAATAAGACAATTAATATTGGCGATTGACAAATTTAATATCAGCATTGGAAATTTAAAGGGGATTGGACTGCATTATTTGACTTGATTTTTTAAATAGGACGCATTTTAAACCAAATAATTCAGCGGTTACATCAGTGACGCCGTACATATAGTCACATATAGCTGAACCATTTTAATCGATTAACATGTATTATTCAATCATTGTGTTTGTGATTTTTTTTTTACTTATTATTTTATAAGTGCATTTTGATTTTAACCATATTAACATGCTAATTTATTGAATGCAGTGTCGTTAAAATTCGTGTTTAGACTCTAGTAATGTTTTGGTACATAATGAATGCGATAGTACATTATAAAACACCTATACAACCATGAATTTATGTATCAATCCATATACTTTTTATATAGTTTTCTTTTTATATGTAATTTTTTTTAATCATGAACTTGTGATTATGGTCAATCGTTTTAAAGTATGATTATGAGATGTTTAGAAAGACTTGTTTTTTACTATGTAAGTGATTATGAAATAATAACTTTTAATGCTTAATTGTTATGTAAGCTTAGGTGTTATGTTTATTTAAGGTCATGCATTCGCCCATTTATGTTTTATAATTTGTTTAAAGTTTAAAAGAAAGTTTTTGCACGATTGTTTTTAGTTTTGCCTGTACGATTAAATTTTGTAAAAATATCGCATTTTTAATGTATAATATTTGTAAACCCCCAAATCGATATTATAAAATAATATAAGAGTACAGAATATACATGCAAATTCGATTACCATATTGTAAAAAGTAATCGTAAGAAAACAATGAGAAACCCGGTAATGCGTTCAAATTGGTTAAATGAAATTTTGGCTGTGAACTCCCAGACTTGGTTAACTTCTACAAACCTTTACTAGAAACGTTTATGCTAGAAACTTTGAACAACAAGTACCAACATCTACAGCCTGTAAATTTCCTAGTGGTGGGCTAAGGCCTCCTCTCTATCTATCTTATAATATCTACTTTAAAAAGGAAGGTGAAGGCATTCCACCACGCTGCTCTAATGCGGATTGGTGGATTCACATGTAGCAGAATTTCGTTGAGATTAGACACATGCAGGTTTCTTCACGATGTTTTTCTTTACCGCCGAGCACGAGTTTTTTTTTATGATAACGGTAGGTGGACGAGCAAATGGGCCACCTGATGGTAAGTGGTCACCATAGACAATGGCATTGTAAGAAATATTAACCATTCCTTACATCACCAATGCGCCACCAACCTTGTGAACCAAGATGTTACGTCCCTTGTGCCTGTAGTTACACTGGCTCTCACCCTTCAAACCGGAACACAACAATACTGAGTACTGCTGTTTGGTGGTAGAATATCTGATGAGTGGGTGGTACCTACCCAGACGGGCTTGCACAAAGCCCTACCGCCAAGTAATTGATGAATTATAAACACAACATGAAAATTCAGTAGTGCTTGCCTGGATTTGAACCCGCAATCATCGGCTAAGATGTACGCGCTCTAGCCACTGGGCTATCTCGATGAACAATTAATGAACAAATGAACAATAAATCATTTTACTACTAATTCGTAGTCTTGTACTAATTCGTAGTTTTATGATTTGTCTCGTGGACGTTGAACGCTTCTGGGCGAAATAAGGTTATCAATTCGACCTTTTTGTTAGTGCTCTTCGATAGCTTCGCCGATCATGAAACGATTATACTTATTATTTTATATATGAACTTAATGATTATCTTTGGGACACTTTTTTTTATGAAGTAATTTTCCCTAGCTTTGGATTTCGGGTAGAAAGCCTGTGAAGTTGTCACTTGTTTTTGTTTTGAAAGATATGTCAATTACTGGTAATACCAAGATCACAACCACTATTTTTTATTTCCTAGTTTTTTTTCTAGTTCCTGGTAAAAAAATAATTTACGAAGATATCGTTTTGTCATAACTTTATCAAAATCTGTTGAGTCTATCAAGAGTTATAGTTTACGCACATGTTTATTTACTGCTATATCTTATAATATAAATATTAAAAAGTAAGTAATTATAACTAAAATTATTTACTTTCGTTAAATAGATTATAGGGTTTTTTATTTTTCCATGTTTATTATAAATTAAGCTCGAATAATGCCAAGGAGCACAGCTAATTAATTAAATTGTATTTAATTCATTAATCTGAAAACTGGCGCCTGTAAAAGAGTAATTAAAGATTTTTTTTGCCAGAACTTCTTAGTAGAATCTATATATTTTGATTTTGATCCTATAAATTTGGTTAAATGGCGCTTGGAAAATTGTATAAGCTTATTTAAGTAAAGTGTTTTTATACTTTTTTTTTATTATAAGTTGGCAACTCTTCTTCCATCTGTGAAATGACTATCTGTCAATTTACATCGATCAGAAAAAACGTGACTTTGACACTTGACAGTACACTTGGGAAAGTGTTTTTCTATTGCATCATTATTTAAAAAGCAAATAAGATGGGGAATGCTAGCGCAAAAGCCGCGGAAGTGAAAGTGATTGAAACACCGGCGCCGTCAAACGTCGAGAAATCTAAACTTAAGCCGTGCTGTGCTTGTCCAGAAACAAAAAGAGTGCGAGATGCCTGGTGAGGTTATTTTGATATTTTCATTCGTCCTTAATTATATAATATTTGTATATTAATAGTCTTTTTCAAATTTAAGAATTCGTGAAAAAATCTTAATTCTGATTTAATATTAAATAAAAAAACGTGGTCTATACTAATTATTTATTGCATCATATTAATTTTCGGTTAAATCATAAATAAATGATTCCATGTCACTATTAATTCTTTCTTACCAAGGCTGTTGTAGCTTTAAACTATTAGCATATTTTGACTTCCTTCATTCATGTTTCTAGACACTTGCAGCAGAAGTGTTAAGTGAACTTTAAAATTTAAAATAAAAACAATCTCATATTAAAATTTTTTTTACAGTATTATTGAGAATGGTGAAGAAAATTGTGGGCCATTGATTGAAGAACACAAAGCCTGTATGCGAAAAATGGGTTTCAACATATAAAATTCCAAAGTATAGGTTTTTAATTAATTTATGGTGTACATAACCTGTAGAAAAACATTCATTTATGGCTTTCGTTGTAATGTTATTCTTATTACTGCTTAAAAAAAATACTCCGTGGTAAACATTATGACAATTAAATGATTGTAAAGATTAGTAATGTCAGCTTAGAAAAATTATAATTAAAAAGTAAACTCACAATGTCTATTACCAAAAAAAGCCATATTAATGTTCTGGGCAATATGTTTTCATTTTTAAGCTTAAACATGTTTATAAGTAGGGTATGTTAATGGCAGCTTTTTGTTCTCATTTAAAAAAAAAACATTTCATAATTTTATTTAAAAAATAGAATATAACTTTAAATGTAAATTAATTAGATATAGAATATTTTTCGATTTATGTTTAAATAGTATTCATGTGATTAAATACATCTTCATTCATGGATCATTAATTCATTCATTCACACATTTCATTCATTTTCACTATTTATTAGGCGCTAGCCAAAGATATTCATGTCATTACTACATTTTATACATTATTGTAGATGTTTGTGATTTATTGTTTAATTTACATTAATATTTTAGTACCTATTAATAAAATAATTATGACAACTTATAAAAATTTTGATAAAATTACTTTGTAGTGGAATAGTTAATCTAAAGTTTGTTATTTTAATTTTACTCATGGGGCTTTATGAAAACCAAGTGCATTAGCAATACCACTAATATGTATGTCGGAGATCCACAATAAATGGAGTGTGAGCCTGTTTAATTACATGTACAAGACATAACAACTTAAGCACAATAGTAACTGGCACATAAAAGATTTATTGAAAAGAAATAAAGAAGTGGTTCATAATTTGAAAACTTCTGGAAGTAACCATTGGCCCATTTGACAGTCAGCCAATCTGTTCTAAATTCAAAATTGTACATTTTTCTTTTATAAGTACAGTATTATGTTTAGTTTAAAATTAAGAATGATGTTTGGTTGTTGGCTCGATTATACAAACAGATATAATATCTCATTTTGTTTGTAATAACGTATTTTATTTGTTAATACTATCAAAAAATTAATAAAAAAATTGCTTTATCAGTAATTATAATAAGGATCTGCCGCATTTTGATGTTAAAACAAAAATGGAATAAAAATAATAAGAAGTATTGTTTTGTTAAATTGTTTCTTTTTTTTTTCTCTTAAAATATTTTAACAAATGTTAAATTATTGCACGCAAAATATTTAAGACATTAGCTTTGAGTGATTACTTAGGAGAAAGAGATTACATTTCTAAAAAATCAAGAATGTAGCATAGTATAGTTTAAGTATTAAGTATTTAATAGTTTTAGTACAAGGTGGACGTGAGTAAATCACTGTTTTGTGCTTCAACATTATAAATTCACAGACACATGGCTGTGGAGAAAGCAAAAAAATATTAGCGATACGCCAACGAAACGAAATTTTAATGTTTGTTTAAAGTTCTCTAAAAGTACAGTACTTTTATAAAAAAATATATATTCAAGTCTATGTAACTGTTAGGCTAAAGGGCCCTTTTGAGGTGACGCGTTGGCGCTTAGCGCAGCATGTCGCTCAAATGTTTAAGTATACTATCTGTTATATTTAATCAAAAGCGTAGGTAACATTTGTTTATATATTTTAGTAAAGCAGAAACTTATTGATGATTTTTACAAACAAATATTAAAATTCTGTCTCAGAATATTAGAGGGATGAGATATAATGTATGTGGTAGATGTGTAATCGATCTCTACATCTTAAATTTAATGTTGTAAGCCTGTCAATTTAAAGAGGCACAAGTAACATGTAGCCAGACAGGCTGAGTCTAGTACTCGCCCGAACGCATGGTGACGCTGTAAAGGCCAGTAGGGCCAACAGCACAACTACAAACAGACATAAAAGTTTAGCCAGACTATTTCTCTGTAGTCTTTCAATCAAACAGTTCGGTCTGCTAATTATATAAATTCGAAAGTTTGTAAGGATGTATGGATGTTTGTTACTCTTTCACACGGAAACCGCTGAATGGATTTGAATGAAACTACAACAAAATAGTTTATTCATCAGCTGTAATATGAAGACATTGCGTTTATTTCTTTATTGAATTAAACCGTATTAGCATATTGCCTGGGTAGGCAGTGTCTTTTTATCTTTATGCTCTCCACTGAAATCTACCTCTTAACGCTAAAAATACTGAACCGATTTATATGAAATATTTTATCGAGATGGTTAAAGTCTCGGGAAAGGACATGAGCCTGTGAGACCTTAAGAAGGAGATGGAGTGGGATCGGGAAAGGGCTGCTGGTGGAGACGATGGAGGCGTCGTCTTAGCGTTTCCACTGCACCGGTTGCCCGGGGATTGAAAGATAGGGCGTTGCATTTTTGACTTATTTTGACCTATCAGTTCCTAACGGGAATACGTCGAATTACCAATAACCTTGTATATACACGGTACACATACAATCATTTTTTACAATTTTTGTCTGTTTGTTCCGGCTAATCTCTAGAACGCCTGGACCGATTTTGACAGGAGTTTCACTGGCAGATAGCTGATGAATAAGGAATAACTTAGGCTTATATTTTAGAATGATAGATAACATAATAATAAAGTCACGCTGCAATATCCAAATACTGTCCAGTACCGCTCACAGCCCTCGCGCCGCCGTCACCACGAGTTCCTTCCATCAAAGACTTAATATAAAAAAGCTACCTAATACAGAATTAATAAGTTATAGTAAAATCTGCGAACTGAACAATAACTTTTTTGTAAAATTTAAACGCGCACAAAGTCGCGGGCACAGGTAGTAAACTTTGAAAACAATACCAGAATAATATTTAAAAAAACTTATGATAGTGAATAATAGGTCTTTAACTATATTCTTGAGTCGAGACAAAATCACACTACAATAATTACGATTAATCTTGAAACTTGCGTAAATACTGGGTTCAGTAATTCAGTTACATGTTAATGGTCGCTCTTATTAGATGTCCCCACTGGTCGGGAGACGCATCATTATAACCTATAAGAAAATATTTCCTCTGATTGAGGATTAAATCATAAACATAAATGTTTCGTGTGCAAGAATAAACTGTATTTTATTGGGTGTAATTTTTTTAATGTATTTAGTTTTGTAAAATGCGTTTAAAAAGAGATTCAGTTCAAAACAGCGACAACGAAACCACTGGAAGTTCGGTAAAATCAGTTGACAGTTATGGGTGAGTAAAATGAAATAGTTTTAAGCATTTTGTGTTGTTGCTTATTTGTCTCGTGAACTGACAAAAATTAAATTGTTTTTTTCTGAACAATTGTAAAATTGCAATTTTTTGTCGGAGTATACTATTACTTTTTCTAAATGTTAGCAATTGCAATAAAAAATTTAGATTTCAATTAAATACATTATTTAGATTTGTCGTAGTTATAGTTAGTACACGAACGAAGAGCTTAATAATTGTATAAGCAAACTGGATATTGTCTATAAATAGATATTTATAAACAGGTCTCGGTTGAATCAGAATATTTTTGTACCATACGAAAAAAAAAAAACCTTACGCACGCTGAGTTCTTGTAGGTATTTGCGCTTGACCCTAAAACGTTGACACAGTGATTATATATTAACAGAACTATAAAACATTTGTTTTTATTACTCACTTCAATAAACTGAATCATTTTTCTTTGTTTATCATACGTGATACATACATCAATTTATATCAAATTATGTATAGTCTATTTCAGACGAAGACGGAATGAAGATAAGCAAACCGTAGATTAATGTATTCTATGCGATTGGATAAAAGCCAAGCCATATTGTGAGCTACTAACAGTTCATCCCAGGTCCATAATTATTATAATACAACCTTATTCCATTACTACTTATATCCACTTTACAAAGTTCCTATAACAGCTTCGTTGACGTTCAAAACGTCTCTATTTCATAAATCCATAGTGAATATCATAGATTAATCAAGATTTCGACCAATGATATCGCATCAATTCGACATCACACGTTTATTTGTCCTCTTGTGGTTGAAGTAGAGCTATCGCTCTTATGTTATTACCTGAATAATATTAAATTGTTTAGGTAGGTATTCAAAAACCATAAAAAGGAACAAAAATATCAAAGAAGGAGATATCCTAATGGTGAACCTTAACCGAAGATAACCTGTTAAAACCCAAACGAGGGAGTCTCTACTGAATTTTCAAGAGTTTAAATTGTGTATACAATGAACGCGAAGGAAAGCATCATGAGTAAACCTTTTTTTTCGCTGGAATTACGCGTTTGCCCTACGTTAAGCGTTGGAATCGCCGGTGCCCAGAACGACTACTCTGTCGAAGGACAGAATTTCATCAAATATTAAGTTTCCTTTTCCTTAAACGCATTTGTGATAGGGATCTATTTGAAAGCTTTAAAAATAACTTGAACAAAGCTTAAAGACTAGTCTCGATGATTTATTTAATCCGCCATTGGCCATACTCACATATATTTACCGTCAAATATAGTAGTAGTAGTAAATATCTAAATAATGTATTCATCACCCAAGAGGGCGAAATTTGGGATGAATGTATAAAAGCTAGTCTTTATTTAAGTTAGAAACCTGCGAGTCAGTGTTTAAGTTTCTGTTTATAAGTAAAAGACAAACATTACCGTATTTTCGTATAGGATATCACAGCCGTGTAAAATGTGATA
Source organism: Vanessa tameamea (assembly GCF_037043105.1). Lineage (NCBI taxonomy): Eukaryota > Metazoa > Arthropoda > Insecta > Lepidoptera > Nymphalidae > Vanessa > Vanessa tameamea. The sequence goes on from NC_087325.1 coordinate 10,466,506, forward strand.
TCCCATCAAGTTATCCTATTTTATCTTCACACTGAAATCTGTGTCGATGTTATCAACTTCTCCAATATGATGTATTTACACACATTGTGTTGTTACATATTCATATTAACTATATAAACTAACTTTTTTTGGTGTAATGTCTTCTTTAGCCGCGTTAAGTGATTTTTGGTGGGGGAAAAATTTATAAGTACGCGTCAAACATGCGTGACGTATTGCGCTGTTGTAGCCCATCATATTTTTTGATAAATAAACAAACTATATAAAAAATTATATATAGACATTTTATTAGCAATATCAGGATTATTCGAGATAAGTGGGCGTATATTCAAACGATTTTATATGAACGAGCCACAAATTTAGTTAGTTTTTAATTAAACAAATCAATTACACAGATATATTCACAATTGTCATCAAAATCGATTCGTTAATAAATCATTTACAAAAACACACATAAATCACTGAATCTATTACAAAAGAATAAAGATAATGTTGGAAATTAGCGATTCGTCGCAAACGTGGTGCGCGGGAAATCTTGAAAGTAACTGTCGATCCAAGATGGCTGCCGCGCTACCATCGACGCGACGCTTCACTAGAGCGCCGTTCAACTCCCATTGACACTCTTTTCCAACCAGTATGAATAAACAAGACTCAGTCTCGTGAACAAGACATTCGTAGATAATGTCGAAATATCGAACTCCATCAAATAAAAATAAAAAACATGGTAAATATCCCCGTTATAAATACTGTTAGTAAGACTGATATTAGTTGAGTATTTCAATTAACAAATGTGGAAATTGAAATTATTCAGACTAAAAAAGAATTCCAAGGTTTTGAGTTTTCACATCTGTCCTCATGACTACCTTTTTTTCTCTCTTTACTTTAATGCCGTCTCACGCACACTAAGACACCTGGATCTTGTTTTAAGGCGCACCCCTCCACGTTAAAACATCTGCGTGCTTTAGTATCAGTGACATTCGTGGCTTCGTGCTTATTTTTGTAATTCAGTGAATAGATCATTACACAAACATTGTTCTTATATCATACATTAGAATATCTCAGAGTATGAAAAATATCTATGTATGAGTATGTAAAATCCGTATAAAATATAGAGGAAAAAAATGTATAAAATATAAAGGAAAATATGTACGAAAAAAAACCTTCAATTGTCAACGTCAAGAATTAAAGATTCTGTGTCTTACGAACGAAGCTAAGAACGCAAATATGAGAGAAATATTTTCCTTAATTGTTATCAATATTAACAAATTGCCAAAGTTCGCATTATATGCCTAAATGTATTCTTAACGATACTTTTATAAAAAAGTCTCTACGATAGGCTTATCTACAACTCGATTAAAACAGTGCAACATAAACTGTAGTAGGCAATGATATTCTAATAAATAGATATGTTATACACTTACTAAACAACAGAAAAAAGTGTTCCGCGCCGGGGGCCGTTTATTTTACATTTCGCTTCAAGTAAAAAGGAAAGCTTGATAAAAACAATAACAATAAAAGAGACAATATGTTTTAATTGCGTGTGAATGTAAACAAATATTATTCGGGCCACCAATCACCGCACGTTGCCATCATAGACTAACAAATTCATTAGGCAGAAGGTACAAACCACGTGTACAGAATTTGTAGCCGGGATTTATGCCTATATAACAAATAAATAGTATAAAAGGTAGGTGAAAAATTTAAGACGTTTAAAAAGAAAGAAATACACATATTATAAAAAACAATCATACACCTTCGAAAAGTTTCAATTTATTTCTTTTCTGTTAAGCTGTTCTTTCGAAATGTAATCTTTTTTCTTTAAATCTTTCAATATCACGGCTATGTTGGCAACACTTTTCTTCAGTCTTTTATTTTGTTGAGCTAGTACCTTGTTTTTTTTCTGCAACAGTTTTTTCTTGCATGTTAATTCACGTACGCGTTTTTTAAGTGCTGCTATTCTGGGTGTTTCAAAAATATCTACCATATCCAGTATGCTGACATTGTCGAGACTTGTCGGGGAGTTTTCAATATTTATATTGATGTGTTCCTGGGAAATAAAACAATATAAGTAAAATATATCTCGTCACTATTGAGGTAGGCTAGAAATATATATATATATATTTCATTTAGTTTTTTACTCTTTTTATTACCTCTATAACGGGAACAGCGTTCTTTTTGAGAAGTGTACGACCTTTGTTTGAAGAATATTTATCGGTAGCTTTGAAATGATTGCTACAAATTCTACTACTTTTTGAAGGCGTCCAACTGCATGCACTTCTTTGTTTACGAACAATTGCGATCCATTCTTGAAGCCGAATCTCGGAAGTTGGAAACCTACGAAGAAAAGACGGTAAATAGTCAAACTCGCTGTTGTCACACAGTAAGGTAATATAAACGAATGATTTCTTTGTTTACGAACAATAGCGATCCACTCTTGAAGCCTGATTTCAGTGGTAGCTTTATTTTAACATATTATGTTAATGATAAACTATTTATATTTTCTTTTCTTATATTCGACAAGTTTAATTTATAATTAAGTGTATCAAACAAAATTATAAAAAGGTTATTAAAAGAAAAAGAGAACTCTGGAGTAAAGATGACTTTACTGCCTAATATTCGCATCTGTACTTTTATTCTATGTACGGAACGCACGCATACTTGTCGTTCTTACGACAAAAAAAAATGTCCGTCTGTCATAGATAATTGACTGCACGAAAACACTAATTTCGAGTTTGTTTACCCAATTAGGGACGTACATGGGGTATGGAGTAGACAATGCGTTGAGTTCACTCTAAAGACATACCTACTGATTTTGAAAGTTCTTGGGCCGCATTTTTTAAATAACATATATTTATTTAAAATGTAAATTTTAAAAGATATTAAAATCAAAATCAAGATATTGTTTATTCAAGTAAGCGTTAACACTTTTGAAACGTCATTTTACAGAAATATATTAAAACCGGTTTGGAATGTAGATTCTACCGAGAAGAACCGGCAAGAAACGCAGTGCTTACTTTTTTCTAACATTGGAAGTAAATTACCTATGACAGTTAAACAGACAAGCTGACCAGACAGACGTTATCCTGCCTTTGCTATGAATATTCAATTGGAATGGTTATAGGTTCATAAAAAAAGAAAATTTATTTCAAAACGTATTGTTTATTATTATAACATACGCGAAAAACGCGGATTTTAAGATTTATGCCACTAACACTTAGGTACATCCATGCGATTTATTTATCGTCATTACAAAGGCTAGCCGTCTATGAAATGAGCACTAAGAAATCAAAAAATAATTATTCTATTACTATAGAATAGTTCCGTTCCATGCATCTGTTATAAATGATATTTGCAGTGCGCATTCTGTCAATTGCACCAACTGTCAAACAACTACGTCAAACAGTTGCATTAAAGGTTATATTAGAAAAGTGAATGAAGATCACATTAAATTTTCTTTAATTTTCTAATGTCCCGAGCAACTTACAATTTTTTTTTCTTTTATAAGAACCTTCTACTAACAATAACGAACATAAATCAAAAAAAATATAAGCGAAACTGGTTTAGCCGTTCACGCGTGATGCCATAACCAAGTAATATAGGGATTAATTTTTATACATTTGCCTCTATCCTGCCTGAAAGTCAACAAGTATTAGCTCCACGCTTTTCTCATTTATATAATGTTATGTTTTATTTATTAATGTTTTTAACAAATGATTTAAATTTATAAATTAGCAGCTTTAATAATATCTGTGGAAATTTATTATAGGAACGAATACCTTGCCCCAAGAAGGAGCTGCTTACGCTAGCGTAAGCGTAACTTAGCGTAATAAGCTTATCCTATAGCTCGTTTAACGTATATTCAAGAAAATATACGAAAAACGAGCGCAGATACACTATATTTCAAAAATACGTACTATTGAACCCGAGGAAAGTAAAATGGCATGTAGTTTTATCACCCAAACTACAAATAGTAATAATAGTAACAATTCTGTCTTAAGCACAACAAAGGTACTGATGCATGCAGTGTTCTAGCGATTTTTTTCTGTCGGCAAGAAATATTTTTAAGAGATGTTCTGGGCGATTCACTGCTGGTCTCAGTCTGTAATTGGTATCATAGACGTGTCCCTAGAAACAGACTTGGCTAAGGCGGTCCTGTTCTTACACTACAAAAAGTTTAAGAACGTTAAAAATTACTCCATGAAAATTTTAGTAGAGCAATTTTATAGTAGGTATTAAGTTTACACACAAATAATTCATATTAGCCTTTTATTTAATTTGTTGCATATCACTTAAATGAAATTGATTGGTCTATTTATAAACATTAATGGTTATACACGTACATTGTAAATTACACTATCTAAACTCGGGGTGTGGGATCAAGGGAGTTCTCGCTGTCGCCTTGAAATCGTATCATAACGATTGACAAAGACCATGCTTACAAAAGTATTTATTTACAATAGGTTATAGGGTACCTATGTATTCAATTGCATCGAGAAAATACGTAAATCAAGACATGTTTTTGTGTTAAATATTGTTTTTGAATATTGAAAAAAAAAACTGCAAATGAAACTGTAGGAGTAGTCATAGTAGAAATATATTCAAAGAAGTTAGAAAAGGCTGAAAGGCCCCAACATGGTTAATCCGGTCGTGATTTTGCCCAAGCTGACTTTTCATTTAGTTTTTTAGAGCTTGGACTATGTTCTTATAGGAAAATTCATTTTAAATTATGTTTTTCTTTTTTAGCGACTGAAAATAACCGTTTGATTATTTTATATTATAAAGTATTGTTTTTTTTTTTATCCGTGAGATAAGATTTAACATATAATTCTTATAGGGTGTTCGGCACCGGATGTTCCGATTGCTCGGACTGTGAGGGCGGAGAAGACAGGAAACGAATTTATAAATATGAGTAAGTAAAAATTTGACTATTATTAACCCCAGTGTCGGATTTAAAATTCAGGCCCTGGGGCCACAAAGGAGTGGAGGCCCTAGAGCAACAGAGGCGTGGAGACCCTAATAATTATATTATGAATTAATTTGAATATTTTAATTTCAATCAGTAAGTAAGTACTGCATTTACTTGTATCGGTAACTTTTAAAACGATAATTAGTATCATTATGATATTTGTTAACTCGACGGAACCTCTGTTGTGGAGGCCCCTCTCGTGTTGAGACCCCAAGGCAGTTGACTCGGTTGCCCTCACCTAAATCCGGCCCTGATTAACCCGGAATCATCTCTCAGCAGGGAAAAGATGTTCAATGGTGAGATCTTGATTCCACTGAGGTTTGACAGATATATACAATGCACAAGTTTTCTGATATTAATTAACTACATTGTCAGAACATAATATATTATAATGTGCCTTCTATTTTTATAAACTATAATTTAAAAATAAGTCTTATTAACTAAAATGTAATCAACTTTAGGGTTCTCTGTAACGGCTATATTGCTTTTCAAGCGACTATACAATACAGCTTAGTTTCAAAGACAATTCCATAATATTATTATTCAGGAACTAAAAAGGGTCTACAATAATATGAATACAGACGCTAAATGATGAATTAAGGAAGTAGAGCAATTTTACCATAGACATTTCGTAGATGTATTAGAGTATGCAGACTAACTTTTAAGTTATATTTTGGTTAAGACCCTGACTTTAAGTCTATTTATCAGCAAACTGACGACGAGATCGACCAGCTGCACAAGTTTCCACAGCACGGCTGATCACGAAGCTTACCCTCTGCTGATGGCAGCTAACTTAACTAGTACCTATAAGACGATCAGCTCAAGTTCTGACACATTGGTAATTTTTTTTTTAAATAAATATTTATAATTTACAGGCAGAGGCATTAAATTTGTTGTAATATATTTTTACTAACATTTTTTTCTTCAAAAACTTTTTTTTTGTTTACCTGATGTACTATTAGCACTGTAAGAAATTTAAATAACAGTAACAATTAAAAAATATGCGAATGGAATGAAATATAAACGATCTTTGTGTCTGGGGTCGGAATGCAGTGATTTACGACCGATTTAATTACTACACAATCAAAACCATTGCATGTTATTAATACGCAAAAGATAAATGAACGTAAATATAGTATCGTGAATTATTTGCATTTTATCTTGCTCCGATACAATTTTGTGTAGGAAGAACGGGAGACTTGATATCGTAACGATAAAATGTGCGTAAAAACTATTCACGTGACAGCTCAGTGCTATATAGAAGTAGTACCTACATTTAACCTGTAATATTTTGTTATGATGCAGGGTGTATCCTGTCTTATGACTATTAACTGTGACTTAAATCTCATTGAATTCCAGTCAGCAGTTAACGAGTCGAGTAACGTTTCATAAATTCAATGTATGTTTTGTTTTTATAATTTAATTAAATACGATGTTCACCTGTCCGAAGTGTTGTGTATACATGTATGCGTTGTCTATTGTTTACTCTAAATCCTCCACTTTTTAAATCAACCAAGATCATTATTTAATTTTAATATAAAGAGTTTTTTTAATAGAATAAATAAAAACTCTAAAAATCCTGAATTTGCAGCAAGGGATACGAACGTAATACCACAGCAACCGTACTACACCGTATAAACTAAAACAAAGTCGCTTTCCGTAATCTGTGTATACGCTTTACTCGTATTAAAGTACTCGGTTTTTACCAATCAACGGAGTGATACAATAAGAAGGTTGAATTATTAATTAATTAATTAATTATAAGAGTAATTTCAACGTTCCTAGCCGGAAATAAATTAATAATTTTTCTTTTTATATTTTTTCTTTAATCTGAGAGTTGTACATAGACACTATTGTACGAATGTGCAGTATAGTTAGCTACTCCTCCCGGGTAGCTAATTACAGGCGAATTTAAAGGTAACATTACGGGTTTAAATATTTTCTATTGCTCGTTATTATATATTCTTTAGGGCCCGGCGGATTTATCCGGGAGTGACATCTTAGCAACCTACAAACGAACAATGGAGAAGAATGTCAAATCAGAGAAGAATAAGCAAAGCTCTCTTGTAACCATGTGAGTCCTTTATTGGTGACATAATGATAAGGACTGGCAGCTGCACAGAAAATTAAGAGTGTTCTCCATCACTCTCATAGTCCTCATATTATGATCACATCACTAATATAAGTCATTTTGTATTATAAAATAATAGACCAGCCATTGCTATAAGCTCTATGATAAGATACTTGGTGGTAGGGCTTTGTGCAAGCCCGCCTGGGTAAGGTACCTCCCACTCATCAGATATTCTACCACCAAACAACAGTACTCAGTATTGCTGTGTTCCGGTTTAAAGGGTGAGTGAGTGAGGGACATAACATCTTATTTCCCAAGGTTGGTGGCGCATTGGCGATGTAAGAAATGGTTAATATTTCTTACAGCGACATTGTCTATGGGCGGTAGTGACTTACCATCAGGTGGTCCATATGCTCGTCCGTCAATCTATACCAGTAAAAAACACCAAGTATTATATATTACAGTTTCTCAATATGGAACACAATAATGGGTTCATCTCTGCTAACGATGGCGTGGGGCGTGGAGCGCGCGGGGTTGCCGTGCGCCCTTTTTCTGCTCGCCTTCATGGCAGCTCTGTGTCTCTATACGGCTTACATTCTTCTCAGAGTAAACGTTCACCACGGTACGTCATGAATAATATAAATTAATTATAGGAAATAATTAATTTATAAGCTTTAAAATAAATGTAATTGATTTTATTATTTAAATTATAAGAAAATACCAAAACGAAGAATCGCGTTAGCAAAACCAGATATGGGAAGTAGGAAACGAGTTAACGGCACGGATTCCAGCGAATAGATACTTTTGTGACGTTTTAGATATCTCCTTCTTAAAAAATTAAATTAATAAAAATAATTTTTATTGCAATAACATTAAGTACAAATACTAAATTATCTCCCTCATAAATATTATAGGCGACGTATTAAAGAAAAGGTGAAGTAATGAATACATCGAAAAGTTCAATAACCTAAATATTATTACTAGTCTTTCGTAAAATTTAAGCTCATCAATGAAGCTCTGCTAACGTGCGAATCCGACGAAACGGCTAGTAGAGTAGATCAGTCGAGACATGACATAACATGTGCGTGCGCACAGGCGGCGACAGCTGCGAGGTGCCGGCGCTGTGCCGCTCGCTGCTGGGCACGGGCGCGGCGGGGCTGGCGCACGCCTTCAGCCTGCTCGTGCTGCTCGGGGCCAACATTGTCTACTGGCTGCTCATCACCAACTTCCTCTACCACACCGTCAACTACTTCATGGGTAACGACAATCAAATTAATCATTAGTACAACGAGACAAATATATTTTTGGAAAACAGTGAAAATTTAAATTATTTCTGGAACTAATAAGTAGTAATAATTATTAATAAAAACGAAAAAGTCAATTTATCAATTATGTTAAAAACAATGTGTTTTATAGTTTTGAACCTTTTCAATGTATTCATAAAGATAATTACTCAGTCCGGTCCGATGGCGGTTAGACGTGTGACGTCTTTTGGACATGTGGTGGACTTTTATTTGGCATGGCACCTACGTGTCACCACGATTTTTTCTTTCACTGCATACACAAATCAAGCACATGAAAATACAAATGGTGCTTACTTGGGATTCATTAATCTATTTCAATTTACAGATGTGAATACGTCAAACTCGACAGTTTACAACGCAAGCCTCTTGTGTCCCAAGCACGACCCTCTGATCACTCCTGCTGACCAACCGATAGTCGACCCCTCGCCGTATTGGGGTCTCCACACCACGGTTCCCTTTTACGTGGCTATCATCGTCTTTCCACTTCTCTGTTTTAAAAATGTCTCATTTTTCACCAAATTCAACTCTTTAGGTGAGTTATTTCTCCATTCTAGAATTTAATAAAATATTCTTAGAAGTAGCCATTGTCGTAAGATACTATTTAACTTGTTTTATGTAGGTAGTTTGAGTGGGTATTATGAAACTACATGCCTTTTCCAATAACATCAAAAAAAGAAAAAAAAATGTTGCTTATCGTTAGAATATGTGTTGAATAATTTGTTCTTCTCACCTACCCATACGTAGACCTAACTTTTTTTAATAATATCACAAAGCTATACACACAAATTATATAAGAGTTTCCGGTATATCACGCACAGTCCTCTGGCATTCTGTATGTTAGGAGTAAATAAAATTAGTAATAAGTTGTGACATTATCTCCTCTAAACTTGTTGTTTATCATTAGTTGGACAGTACGCAACAAACTATGTACGAGTAGGATCTATACCAAATAAATATGTCGTAATAATTACATATATATTAAATAAAAGTTTGGCAAGAGTTGTAAACCTAATCGAGATATTAATACACTGGTACATCACAGGTATTGAGGTAAACTCATAGACATTTACTACTTTTATTTATATTATATCTATATTAGTTAGGCATTTAGTGTTAAGACTTCGCCAAAAATCGTTTCAGGAACCCTATCGGTGTTCTACCTATTACTGTTCGTAATGGTAAAGGGCTGGACTTGGGGAATCAACATGGGGGAAGTGGAGGTGACGGAGCGGAAAGGGGGCAGTGACGCGGCCGTGCTCAGTGGAATGCTCGCACTTTCATTCTACATCCATAATATTATAATCACCATTATGGGCAATAATGCGAGACAAGACAAAAATGTAAGGGACAATGCCGATCCTAATACTATTTATAATTAGCTCTTTATGTCCAGCTAACTGCCTACCATTATGGGATATATTTACTATATTTGTTGAAATATCCTCTTATAACTCTACTCTTACTCTAGCTCTACTCCACAACTCTTCTCCAACTAAAAGAAATGTTACTCTCCCTAATATTAAACTTGCTTAATTATTATTGCTAATAGCACGGTTGATATATTATCAGCTTTTAATGAATGTTGGTTATATTATTATGTTAAGTAGAATATATGTGTATTTATATAGAAATTATTTACATTAAGGCCTTAATTATATACGAATATAAATTAAAAATGGCTACTGGACATATAATGAGGGCGTGGGATGGTGCAACATTGCCCTGTTGAATCACAGTTCCGATTGACCAGTGGAAGCAATAAGGCGAGGTGTTATACTTTTAATTAAGTTTTTTGTACAATTACCCCGTCTATGTATTTAATTATGTTTATATTATGCGTACAAGAACATTTGTATATTTCCTGGACTTTCGTTTGGGAGATAAAGATCATTTTGTAATTGCCATATTTTAATCAGTCCGTTATGCTTTTGTTCTACATTTCAGTAACTTTATGGCAAACGTAGTCTCAATAGACGATCATTATTATTATTCATCGATACTCTATAATAATATTATAAATTCAAAAATAGCTCTATTTTTCTGTCTGACTGTAACGCTTTCACGACTGAACCGACTTTGATGAAATTTTGTATCGTATTGAATCAAGTTTGAACTTCAAGGAAATACTCTTTTATATACTTAACACCTGATGATGAACCAAGCGACAACTAGTTTAACACATGTAATGAAAAAAAATATATGTACGTCGACTTCAGAGTCTACTCCCTCCTTTCTCTCCTCCCTCTTAAAAAGCGTCAATGATTAGTGGTGAAATTATTTCATTACATTCAAATCTACATTGTCTTATAAAATCAATAATATTTACCTATGTTCTTTACCGAAAAATGCTCTTACATATAAGTAAAACTTGTCTAAGTATAATTTTGTTTCAGGGTCGCGATCTAACGGTAGCTTTCCTGCTGGTGACAGTGACTTACACGCTCGTGGGCGCCATCTTTTATATCTGCTTCCCGCTCTCCAAGTCGTGTATAGAAGATGTATGTATTCATTTATTTCTTTTATGTATGAGCCTCTTGTGAATACCATCCAGTATATAATTTGTCGCTAAACATTAAATAATCTGTATTTCTCTCGTGGTCTGACGATTGTTTGAGCCAGTGTGTAATTTGTATGTTAGTAGGTTATTATCTCCGAAACTAATGATCCAATTCTATAACTTTTATACCGGTAGAAACCTATATTATACTAGATTTCTATAGGATATTAAAGATAATTATTTATATCATATTTTCTTTATTAAAAAAATTCACCCGTGCGAAGCCGGGGTGGATCGCTAGTATAATAAATAAGTGTTGTGTACGGTTGGATGGACCGTTGTCGATGAAATATTTTATTTTATTTTTGTGTGTATTTGAGGGTAACTGGGTGGATGATTGACCCGATAGGTGGCGGTAGAGCCGAGATGGCCCAGTGGTTAGAAAGCGTGCATCTAAACCCAGGGGTTTGAACCCGCAAAGCACCACTCAAATTTCATATGCTTAATTTGTGTTTATAATTCATCTCGTGTTCGGTGGTGAAGGAAAACATCGTGAGGATATCTGTTTGTGTCTTATTTCAACGAAATGTCAATATAAATCAAACAACCCGTATTGGAGTACCGTGGTGTATTATGCTTCAAACCTCTCCTCAAAGAGAGAGGACGCTTTAGTCTATGGTAAATTTTCGGGCTGTTACTATGTGGTGGCGGTGTGGTCAGAAGGTAAATAATTAATTCACGCAGACGAAGTCGGTACGGGCAGCTCGTGTTATAGACGTAATTCGCTTTTATAAATAGTTTCATTTCAAGTAATCAATGCAAAGTTAATGTTTGGTGTCGTCGCTTATTTCGATAAATACCTTGTTACTCTGTTACAGAATATTTTAAACAATTTCGAGATGCATGACGTAATGACAGCCATTGCGAGGGCGTTACTTCTTTTCCAAGTGAGTTAATATATTTTTCAATCGTTATTTTTGGCAAATGTAATATATTTAAAAGTACAGGTACAAGAGCTGGTAGTTTATAATGGAATCCATTACCTTGGAGAATAAGGAGGTGATGGATATGGGCTTATAATTGGACGGGTCTGAGTGGTTGCCTTTTTTAGGGAGCGGGTGCACCCAAACGGTATTCTAGGAGTTCGGGACGACGCCTAATGCGAACGCTGAATGCGGAACGCCGGAAAAGAAGCACATGTCTGTAGCAGGATTGAAGTGATGCCATTGGGTCCATTCGATTTATGAATATCCAAGAAAAGACGTGCTTTACAAACTGCACTTTGCCGGAATTTAACTTTCGGCATGGTAGTATCACACCGCGGGATTGTTGATGGTGACTTTAGTGACTCACCGTCCCTGTGCAGAGATTGAAAATAATGCTGACACAAATTTCCTAAGAGAGCCTTAGCGAGAGACCAGAACGCACGTTGTCCTAAAGAGAGGCGCACCAGTCTCTCGCCAATTCTGCCATTGTCGCTTCGCTTCTAATGTCTTCGTCTTAGCAATGACGTTTTTGAAGGACCTAGAGGCAGAGTTATATTTCTTATATTGCTTTGGTTTTGCTTCGATTAAGAGTAATGTTTTCTAAACATCAGGCCGCCTCGGTTTATCACTAATTTGTAAATCTTTAGAACACGTGAATCTTAACTGATGATTGCGGGTTCAAACCTTTGCAAGCACTACTGAATCTCTATGTGCTTAATTTGTATTAATTATAACTTATTTCGTGCACGGCGGGAAAGGAAAACATCGTGAGAAATTCTGTACGTCCACCAGCTCGTGTCGGAGCAGCGTGGTGGAATAAGCTTCAAATGAGATACTGTGAATATCTTACCGTTACGTTTAACTTTTTTTGTAAATGATAATTACAAATTCAACCCTTTGTAAAACTCACTCTGTAAAAAATAACTCGAAGCGATTCCATCTGGTCAAGGTAAACAAGCACGATCTAGTGACAAAACGGAGTGCGGGTGTGGCAGGTGATCACGGTGTACCCGCTGGTGGCGTTCATGCTGCGCGGCGAGGCGGCGCAGCTGTGCCGCGCGCCCGCGCCGCTCGTCAACGCGGTCGCCGTGGCGCTCTGCGTGCTCGTGGCGTGCCTGTGCCCCGACATCGGCACCATCATAAGGTACCGACGGAGCCCCACCCTTGTCGCACTTCATATGAGTACTATTAAGAATATATGCGTCCACAGTCTGTGAGATATTCGTCTTATTTAACCATTAATTAAATTTATCAGTTTGCTTACTCTGCCTGATGAATAATCCGGCCCGGATTATCCATGAGGCAGGATAGGCAACTTACAGGGACCCTGAATGGACTAAGGTCTCCTAGACGAGGCAAAAAACTAAAATAAGGTTTTGTAATTCATTCATAACGAAATTGTTAAGACCAAATATTGCTCCAATTAAATAGGTTGACGGCATACCTACGTAATATAGTAAAAAACATCATAATTCTATAAAAAAAATGTGTAGTTGCAGAAAAAAAAAATCAGATAGTTAGAAAAGGGTAACAGGACGTGCATTGTCCAGGGGCGTTATATCAAATTTTCGTCACAAAAGTATTTACTATTTATGGTTTTGGAACGCTCTATTCCTAAATAGATTCATATCGAACTGGACGAACATTTATTTTTTATATAGATTTTTAAAATAACGTTCGGTTGTCAGATACACGGGCGCAGTGAGCGGGTTGGTGCACGTGTTCGCGTTGCCGGCTTTGCTACAGATGCAGTCTCTGCGACTACGAGGGAAGCTGACTTGGTGGAAAGCACTGTTTTACGCTCTCATTATAGTCTTCGGGACTGTTAATCTTGTGATGCAATTTTTTATTGCATAATATTATACTGATAATTATTTATAAATTCAATATTTTGTCTCCGTTTTGCAATAACATTGAAAAGGATCTCACGTTTGTACCCTATACCTATGTAAATAAAGTTTTAATTGTTATTTGATGTTTTATTATTTACAAAAACATTAGTCATTTAAAATGAATTTTGCATTGCATTAAATGTTACTGTTGTCGTTTGCAAGTATAGTGTCATTGTTTGCAAGTTTAGTGTTGTCGGTAATAAATATTAAGGTGAAAATGAATTCCAATTATAAATGCAATAAACTCAGGGATGTTATGTAATTTCAGATCTGGATATGGACACGGGTAATTAAAATAACAAATATTAGATTATTTATAAATTGTATAAGAGATAATTTCAGATAAAAATTTGACTTTATATTTAAGCTATAATTTGTTATAAGGTATAATCACAAAAAAGGAGCCTCAAAAACCATTAGCTACTCGCTTTAAGTGTAACACTGTGTAAAAACAAATTCAAATAAATATTTACTTTTTATCGGATTCAATTACGTTTACGGAGATCTAACTTGATATGAAAATTATTAAATACATTTCGATGGACACTTTTTTGGGTAAATTCGTTTGAAATAGGTCTCCTTACATCTACATTCCATACAATAATCATAAAAATACTGTGATTTTTATAGTGTAGTTGGTCTAGTGGCTTGGAAGGTGGGGCGATAACAAATTATTGAGTTTTTCTGCCGAAAAATTCTCAGTCATAGTCTGGATGTTGGAAGTGTGTACACTCCCGTACCTCTGCAACCACGTAACTGGTTGGCCTTTGGCCGGAACTCTTTCTGGCAGTGTCGGATTTGCCGTTCCAACAAATTATGAGAATGAAGGAATAGTGGGCACCTTGCAAACAATCTGCCCTGTAATATATGGTGTGACCGAAATCGGTCAGGACTTCATGTTCAGTATCATATTGGTGTCCCAGGTGTACAAATGTTCGTAAAGCGTCGGAAAAGTCTGACATTGGATGTATGGTGTGACCGAAATCGGTCAGGACTTCGTGTTCAGTATCATACTGGTGTCCCAGGTGTACAAATGTTCGTAAAGCGTCGGAAAAGTCTGTGACATGTATAAGAAGTATGATTTGTGGGGGATAAAATCATCTCGCACCAAATATACTACCGGAAGAGAAAAATAAAATAACACAGATAATAAATGACGCATTTTATTTCTCAAAACGTTATAAAAAAAGTAACAATTTATTAAAACACGATTGTATATATTATTCAATAAATCTCTTTGGAAAAAACATTGATAAAATCACAATAAACTTAATATTTTTTTTTGATAAACTTATGTCTTTTTTTTTCAAATACATAATTAATACAAGTTTATTAAATAGTTTATAATCTTGTATATAAAAATATATTTCAAAAATAGGGATTATTTGCAATAAAATTATAACAAAACGAAAATATCTGACAAAGCTGCAAGTTCAGTCAAATCTTATATTAAATAACAATAAACTGACGATATGATTCCTTCAAAAATATAATTATAAAAAGTAAAAACATTTTTACTTTACCGCTCTGAAGTTTGCAATATATCAACAAATCTATTTTTTAGGATTTGTTGTTACATTTACTCTCAATATGTTTATTAGTGAAACTCATATTATGATACACATACTCAGGAATGATCCATCATCAAGGGGGTCATTAAATATTCAGGAAAACTTTATGTTAAATAATATGATATGAATTTTGAAGATTATCCAGGACAAACACATAGACAGAAAAATGGCAAAAAAATAGTGGCGTATGACATTTTCTCTTAGATTTGAACAACACTTTAATATCCTTATCATTGATTCCAGATTAATTTAGTCTAAACCAGTTATTTACGTAACACGTGACCTATGTGACCTGAGGGTGATGATTATGTTACGTACCGTATTACTTTAATGTAAAAAAATTTACATCGTTTTTCAAACAGATTATAAAATCTTATTTGGTTCTTATTTACACTTTGGACGATCGATTCGGAAGACACTCGTGAGGTGTGCCTATGTGATGACGGTGGGCGCGTCCCGGCCGGTGTACCGCGGCAGCTGCGCCAGCTCCAGGGCGAGCTGGATGAGCGGGCGCAGCATGAGCTGAGCGTCGCCCAGTACGTCCTTATCTTCGTACGAGTCTATGTATAATCTGATATTGACATAAGATTATATTATTAATTAGTAAATTATTTTCCGAGATACTTTTGAGACATAATAATTGTTAAATTTTATTAACTACCTTTTGGATTGAGCTTTAAACTACTTGCTGCCTTTAGTACTTATTTTGTATTAATATGACAATTTTTTAAATGAGTCTTACTAATATTTATAAACGAGAAAGTTTGAATGGGTGAATGGATGTTACTTAATCCCGCCAGAACGGCTGAACGAATCTGAATGAAACTTGACACAGAGGTAGATTATAGTATACGAACATCATAGCCACCACCACTTTAAATCTCTAATACTTGCACCAAACCCCTTCCGCTCCCACGCGGGCGAAACTATTTACAATATTTAATAAATAAGATCGTTCCATTTCAAATTTATTGTATTTTAATTTCAATATAATAAACAAAAACTAACTCTTAACCTTAAGAACGAGTAAAAAATTGGAGACATGGTGGTACTCATCAGATATGCTATTAGTATTGTTATGTTTCGGTTTCAACGGTGAGTGAGCCAGAGCCCTAACGTCTTGGTTCCCAAGGATGAATTACAGTAACAGTGTGTTATGGGCAGTGATGACAACTAACCATCAGATGGTTTGCCAGACCACCTACCTCTATGAAATAACAAAAATATATCTAGTTCTTCGGATGCTTATATTTCTATAGGGTAAGTACTATAGAATGACTATGATTGGATGTGAGTCTGCTTCTATAGGGTTATGTACAGTCAAATCATCCTAAATGAATTAATATATAATCTTACCTCACAGTGGCTCCGGAGCTGCCTGTTCCACTGAGACGGTACACTATCCTGGAACCATCTTCAAATACGATACGTAGACCCTGGAAAAGTTGTTACATATTAATATACATGACCATATTCGTAGTACCAATAATGTTTTTGTGATCTATAGTGTACAGTAGCAACACCGGTGGTGATGAGATTAATAAAATATGGTGGTAACTACAGGTGTCCTTGTAAAGTGTCTCTTTACCGCCGTGCAAAATAATGAATGAACGATCAATTTAAGCACAAATTAAACTATTGTAAATTTGGTGTTTTCTCCCCGAGATCATTACAAAATCTTTGGGTAAGATTTCTTGCCACTCTTTACATCTGGGCTCCAATGTTCTCTATTTGGGAATACAAGGGAATACATTTAACTATCAGGCTATGGTATTCTTAATAATTTGTTTATAGTGGTCCAATTCCTTATTACCTGCTTCATGGCCACGCTGCGGTCCACGGGGTCCATGTAGGAGAAGTTGTCCGCTTCGGCCACGACGTATGTCTTGTCTCCTGACGTGTGCTTCGAGCCAATGAATCCAGCCTCAGTTATCTTCTTCTCCAGCTCTTGCATCATCTCGTTGCAGGGGTCACTGGGGCACTCCTCGTAGTCGTATCTGAAATGAAGAATTTTATAATGGTGTTTGACATTTACATTTTATTTGAAAGCTGTTTCCCGCCAATTTTTTTAAATTTAAATAAGATCATATAGTGTATCTGAGCAAATCAACTTCTGTACAAAATTTAAGTTTGTTACATACCTGGTGAAGTAGTTCCGGCCGTACTTCTGCCAATGGTTGCGCAGCAGCTGGTCCACGGACAGCCCGCTGGCGGCCAGCACGGACAGCCAGGCCAACGCGGCCCACACGCCGTCCTTCTCCCGCACGTGGTCGGAGCCCGTGCCGAAGCTCTCCTCCCCGCACAGCGACAGCCGCCCCGCGTCCATCAGGTTGCCGAAGTACTTCCAGCCTGAGGCACGGATTTCATTACGAGCGGGTACGCGTGGGAATAGCCTTCTTTAAAAGAAAATTATTGTTTTGACCAGTATACCAGCACCAGCGGCGCCTCGAGAGCACGGTAACGTCAACTCACCAGAGGATTCCAATCTTGGTGACATCAATCAGAGCGTCACAGCCACCAAAACCTTCCTGAAGCGAATACATGGAACAATCGAAGAATGCGGATGGAAGAGTCGAGCTCACCCGTGGGCACCTGGAACATCTCGTGGCCGAGGTCGCGCGCCACGCGGTCCACGGCGGCGGCGGTGGGCATGCTGCGCGCGAAGCCCCGCACGCCGGTGCGCTGGAAGTACGGGATGTGCTGCAGCTGGCTGCCCAGCACGGCCAGCGAGTCGGACGGCGTCACGAAGAACGCGCCGCGCCCGATTATCATGTTGCGGTCGCCTGCAACACACCGCCGTGAGCCCGGGGGGGGGGGGGCCTCGCCCCGGGGGGCCACTATGGGAGCTCTCGCTTTCTTTGATTTTCTCTTTTATCGTTTGGTCACAACGGTAAGTTAGTTCCGAGTAAACTAAATACTAAAAAGAGAGCGTCCATGTTTTTAACTACAAAAAAATGCAATCATGTCTATAAAATATTACTAATGATTATAAGAATTCATTGCAAATCAAATTAGAAACAATTCATTTTTAATTGTTTCCAAATTTAGTGTAATTTGTAAAATAACCATCGAATTATGGTCATTTGCTGATCGAAGAAGTGAAACCAAAGTAGGACCCGAGTCATTCCGGTTGGCCTCACCGTCGCCGTCGAAGGCGGCCCCGAAGTCGTAGTCCCCGTGCTGCACGGCGGCCACGAGGTCGGCGGCGTACGTGAGGTTGGGGTCCGGGTGAGCGCCGCCGAAGTCCGGCAGCGGCTCCGCGCGGCGCACGCTGTCCCCCCCCGCGCACAACTCCTGCACGAAGATGCGCCGCACGTATGGACCCGTCACTGGCCATGCGTACAAAATATACTCATTGTTATACTATTAAATTCTTTATTTATCAAGAAATTATTCTCTATCGGGTACCGAATTCGAAATAGAGATTATGTCATCGACATATTCCTATGTAACCCTAGTATCTATACATATGTATAGAAGCGAAATGTCACTCACTGATTAATCACGAAATCTCAGAATCTATACCACCTACAAACTTGAAATTTGGCGGGTGGGTTTTATTATTATTTATTTATTTTGAGAAACTCCACCCCTTAGGGGATAAAACGTGGGTATTAAGTTAGTATTTTATAAATTTTGCACCGGTTAAGCCGCAGGTTGAGCTGGTTATAAATAAATTAAACCATTTGCACGGTACTATGTTTTATTATAAAATGAGATGTATGTAATTAATTAGAACATAATCGTATAGTTTTTACGTGTGTATCGTGGGCATCTTAGTTGACCCTCGAGTCAAAGTCACTGGTTATACTAATTTAACCTTACCTCCGCTCATCGAGTCGATGAGAATTTTGAACGGCTTCCTTTGCTCAGAGCCCTGCAAGAGAGATTTGATCTTCGGAAAGTCGAAGATCTCCTTCATATAGTCTACGTAATCCTTTACTGGATCTATTATTTCCACGACGAATTCATTGTCCGCCACCTAGAATAATATATTATTTAAATAAAAAATATATATAAAGTACGCTGACGTGACTGAGTGTTCGCAAACACAAGGCAAACGCTCTGCTTAGTCACGCTTTTAACAGGAATTTGGAATGAGTATCTCATCCTGCGTTAAGAGCCCTTATGTCGGATTAGTCCTTTTTACGACACTTTTGAAAAGGATTGTGAGGCAAAAATTTATCAGTTACTCAAACAAAAAATACTGTACAAAAGTCTAGTCTCTTTTTAATAGAATGTTTATAAAAAATCCTTAATAAACTTTACTGATAATTGTCAATTTTTTTTTTAATTGTATGTATTCAAAAATATCAATTTTTATTATAAATCGAACATTATAAGCAACATTTTCCAAAGTTCAATGAGGGTTGGTTTTTAAAAACTATTTTTTTTCCTCCCGAAAATTTAAATCTAGAACGTGATCTGATCATATTGTCCAGTCACAGATCAGAAGTAGTAAATATACTGTACTTATACCGACAGCCATAATTACATGACTTTACATATAAGAAGTACAACTCATCATGACGTTACAGAATTTACATTTGCACAAATATCTCCTGATTCGGCGTTTTATACATTTTGATGACTTGTTTTACAGTCCCGAAACTATATTTATCAGATTTGCCATGTGGGTCCAGTGGAATAAAATATAATCATCCATAATTGTGGATCTCGTACGGAACCTACAGAGTTTCATTATTAAATCGTCATTGTACCGTAATCACTATCAACAACCGATCGTTTTTGAGTTACAAGTAACGAGCCGTTAAAAGTTTTCCTGTAAGTCATTACGTCACACACCACAGACATCTCTCATGGGAATTCGAATCTCATGAAGCGTTTTATTGGGACGCCTTTGAATTACTCTTCATTGACAATCCTATTACACTAATTGTAAATGGAAATTATGGAGAGATTGCTAAGCGCATTCATCAATTCCACACGAAAAAGTCTCATCTGTTCGTATATTGGAAACCAGCTTATCGGCTAAATCCTTTTTCACTCTACTGACATCATCACACTACACCGTCCTCAAATAAATAACTTTATGCAAGCCAGTTTGGGTAGGTACCAAAAATACTCATCATATACTCTAAAAAACCATTAAATAATAATATTCAGCATTGTTGTGATTCGATTTGAAGGATGAGTGAGCCAGTGTAACTGAACAGAAGATCTAATTGTTCCCAAGGTTGATGGCGCATTGGCAATGTAAGGTTAGATAATGACCCACCTTAAATCTTTGCACTCCAATGGTCTCAATATCACACTTAATGTCTGGAACTATTTTATACTGTTTAATCGCCGTTGTTAGCTTGTATATCTCGTTGGTGGTACCATCAGGCGCTGGGCCACCATTGTTGCAATTGAACTTGATGCCGAAGTCATTGTTGATGCCGCCAGGATTGTGGGAAGCGGTAAGTACAATGCCGCCTGTTTGAAATTAATGATTAATTTTTAATAATTAGAAATTACAAAGATAAACCTTTATTTTAAGGACATTACAACAATTACCCATAAAACAATGATTTATAATTAAAATAGCAGAAATAAAAATGAGATATCAAAATATATATATCTTATTGATTTTGTTAAATAATAAACAGATGTTGATTATGTTGTGAAACAGGATTAACACATTATTTATTTTCATTGTTTAAAATCCACATTTTCTTACAATAGCAATTCAAATCAACCTTGGGTTTGAACCAGCGTTGCAGAACTATCTATAGTTTGACTATCGATAGTTGACCTCGAAAACTATTCAGGATATCGATAGTACTATCGATAGTATCGTATTGATCAATACTATCGATACTATCGATAGTATTGATGTTTATCGATAGTTTTAGACTATCGACAGGCAGCGATTTTTTTATAGTATTAGTATTTTAATGTAAGTAATATATTCGTAATGTATTCTAATCGCTACACTCAAGATTACTACAAAAAAATTTCATTGTAATGCCACCGTCCTCCTAAAAGTTTTTTTAATGTTATGAGTATTTATAATGTTTATTCATAAATCAAACACAAAAAATATTGAAAACATTTTTCACATTTAAATTTTTCATTATTCCTTATTCCGCACAAAATGTCTTAATTCTAAAAACAAATATTGTGGTAAATTTAATTTCATTCATTTAAATATAAACTATAGTTGGCCTACTAAATTACTTATCTTGAGAAAGTAATACTATCGGAAATTACTGGTTTTTGCAAAACTATCGATAGTATCAATAGTATTGCTCATGGGAAGCTATCGATAGTATCAATAGTATTGCTCATGGGAAGCTATCGATACTATCGATAGTATTGACACGTGACAATACTATCGATAGAATATCGATAGTATCGCTTACACCTTAACTATCGATAGTCTATCGATAGTGGACTATCGATATGCAACACTAGATTGAACCCAGAATCTTGGGATCTGGTCTTATACCACTCGCCACTATACCAATGACACAGTCATACTAAAAATGTATACATAATATCCAAACTAAAGGGTAATACCACCTCCATTTAGCTTAAATATTAAACTGTATAAGTTAATAGCACAAAAGATCCAGTATGATCCTGTGACGGTTTAACATCACTAGGCGAATACCCTTCAAGTGTTCGTGTTACACGGAACATTTAAATAGTCCTTCGCCACAGTGAAATTCATTTTGACATTATTTACAATAGAAGCACTGTTTTTAAGTATTCTTACTGACATTAAAACATCTACATTCATCATCTGTTATCATAGATAAGGATAAAATATATAATTAGAACAATTATAATACAGATACTCGGTATAATTTAACATTAAATTGATTATAATCAATAAAATTATCATGTTTTTTTGTACAAGAAACTTGATACTTAACATACCCATTGAAAAATATTATATATTTGAGTAACTGAGAATATCAGTAGTAGTGAATACGAGTAACATATATCCATATTTTATACAAAAGTAACTAATTTGTAACTTAGTGGTACAAGCCCTACCACAAATGGAGATTGTCTAGGTAGGTACCACCAACCTTGTGATACATTATAACGCCAAGCAGCAATACTTAATATTAATGTTTCAGTCTAAAGAGTGAGATAGCCACTGTAAGTTTTAGTGCGCAAAAGGGACATAACATCTTAGTTCCGAAGATCAGTGGTGCATAAGCAACTAAAAATATTTCTGTGTTTGATTTAATTCCTCGAAAATTGATTAAACATGACCCTGTACACTCTAATTTGTAAATCTTATTTGTATTTAAAATTTTCCTTAAGCAATAATTGTTTTTGTTACTTCTTAAGAGCTGGAAAAGATCTGTTGTAGAGATCAAAGTGTCTTATGAGGTACCTATATGGTTTATATTCTGTGTTTTAATTGTAACAAAGATATTTTTTTTTTTACATTTTTATGATTATTCTAAAACACATACCTAATGTTTTATATTTCCTGATGATATGAGATACAGCTGGTGTGGAAAGGATTCCACTTTGACCGATGAGCAGTCTTGCTACCTAAAAAAGATATACTTAATAGAGTTGAAATCCATCATAGCAGCAAAAGTTTTAGGAAAGATATTGAAAATAAATATGCTTAAAAATTTTATACTACAAAGGATTATTATAATTAATAAGTCGCTAATATTTACTAGTGACCTGATTTCAGTTATCATGGTGTATAGAGTAGGAATTAAAAGATTAATTATTATTATACAATTATTTTTTTGTTTATAAATGGAATAGAAGTTTTATTATAGTATCACGAAAAAATTAAGAAAACCTACGAAAATATTTGACTCAAACGAAATTTCACATTTACTACAAATTATTTTTGACGAATTTAATAAACTTTACAGCTTACCCCATTACCAGCTGATATCTTTATGATTTTATCAACGACTTCTTTTACTAAGTATCTGCCATCACCACCGACAACCAGCGTAGAACCAACTATCGCATTCTTATTAGCATCCAAAATACTCTGTATAAAGTTTTCAGTGTAATTTTCTTGAAGGAATACTTTAACTTTTTTACGTAAACCACTGGTTCCCGGCTTTTGTCCCTCGTAAGGATTTGTGTTAACTATTACGATATTAGACATGTTTTATGAATTAAAGAATATTCTAGGGACTCGGACGAAGTATCTTAGCTAACCACTTCGTAAATATGAACCTGATATCACGGTCGTAAGGTCAAATTAAATACGAGTGCAATACTACAATAGCTGTCATGTCAATACAATGTCAAAGCAAGGTCGGTGAAACTACGTTCCGTTTTTAGATGATAATTACTTTTATAAAATTTTAAAAGTAAATAGTAACTTGAAATAAATATATTTAATATAATATAAACTATTTTGTAAAAAAAATATGAATTCATTTTAAGGTAACTCTTTAAAGCTTTGATCTTCACTATACGGTTATGAGATAAGGAGATCGGCAAATTTTAATGCTTATTATTTATTTTTATTTTGAGCGCTTGGCCTGGGGGGTAGAGCGATAAATCGTTGTAAGCAATGATAAATGGAAAGGGGGTGAAAAAGAAAATGTAAACATCTTTTAAGATTGTTGTGTTGCATCACGGAATCTGCAACAATTAGGACTTAGACTTAATAACAGTAAACTCATAGTTATTATTTAGAAAGATGCTAAAACACTTGATCTAACGGGTTTTAGTATTTATTCTAATATAATAAGATAAATAATTTCACTAAGGGCTGAGACTAGTGCTGATTGTCTGAAACACTTTAATTTAAAGAATAATAGCAATGTTTTTTAATATTTCTAGTGTTTTATGTATCTTTAAATCATAAATCGTTAGACAGGGTACGATACCCCAAGCTCAGGATTGAATCATTTTATCTAGTGACATAACTAGCCGGCCCGTGTACTGTTTAGGCATCGAGGCCTTGAACAAGACGAAAAAATACGTACGTACATTTTTTCTGAAGAAATCAGACAACACATTCAAATAAATAGAATATGTAGTTTAGTCATTTCTCAATAAAAATATTGATTTCGTATAAATACATTTTTAAGCAAAATGAAAGTATTGCGCTAAGAAAGCATAAAATATCAACTGGTTTCGTGTTTCAGACAGTATCCAGGGAAGCATAACAAGGTACTTCGATAGAATGAAAAATTATAAATATTATGCTTCTCACTTTATCATAAAACATGCTCAAACAGTTGCGTGTTCAATGAGTTTTTTGAGTCGTTTTCTTGGACTATATACAGCTGTTGTTACTTCTGCCATAATGCAGTGTACCTTCATTATATGGAGTAGTATCAAACCATTGGACAAAAAAAAAACAGTAGTTAGTATTTAAAATAAGTTAAATTCGCTAGTAGCTTATAAAACAAACCGTATTGTTACGTAGATCTATTCTGTAAGAACAAACTAGGAACTCACTGCAGAACACGATTGTGTAATCTCAGATAGTGATATGGAACAATGACTATAATAATCTCATAATGATTATAACATTTGGTACAGATTATAAAGGGTATGCGTAATAAAAGAATTTATTGTCAGCTTCCAACATTTCACGAGTGAATTTGAGATACGAAATATAAATTTATCATCATTCTGAAAGAAACACCACGGTTATGCGAAGAATCGGCGAAAGAAACACAAAACACGTTATTTAAAAAAAAACAAAAACAAACCACAGCAAAAGCCTTTGATTATTATTTATATGCTGTCAAAGCTCGAAACTAACGCGTTGTAAAAAAAATGTGGCCAGCAGTTGGCCTCTAAGTACACGCACACGCATGTCGTATGACGTTTGGTAAGTGTCAAGCGTAGATGTGTGCGTGACATCCAAGCCGAATTAATAATATAAGGTAGCAGGAGACGAATCAACCCCTTTTCGGTCTTCCAGTCATACGTCATTCTGACGCAATTCAATTATAAAATAGTTAATTGCATAATTACTTAGTAGTCAGTTGTTATAAAGTTGTGCCCACAACCATAAATCTTGATCGCGTCATCTTGATAATTAAAAAATACCGGCAAAGTGCGTGTCGGGCTAATCACTGTGAAGAGTTCCGTAACGATTAAAAACTTTTACCATTCGTATAGACGGTAAATAATTATTTTGAATCCATTTTTTTTTATTTAATTTACAACATCCACGGGCTCACAGTTCCCCGTGCCTTTTTTTACATTTTATTTTTATAAATTTTGGCGTTATTTTATATTTTTACTGAACATCAGCAGACCTTCGCTGGACTTCGAGCTTGTCGTCTTCTTGAAAGACGTGGCTCACACCGACACTTTTTTTTTTTCAATTTAAAATAATATATAAATAATCCATAATAAATAATATATGATAATATATAAAAATACTGTATATAGTAGTTGTTTTTTTTTTTTGCTATCCTAATTACTGCAATCCAGCGGGCCCCGCTCCGTGCTCGATCAGAGAGCCGTAGGTCTGTCCCTGAGATTCGTGGATTGTCATGACGCTTGACCCTTCACCTTTTCCGTATCCCTGGTCCATCAGGAGTTTCTCTTCCTCCTGCGTATGGGCCAGATATAGGGTTTTGGTTTGGTCGGATTGTATGTTGGCGTCAGTGAATCTCTCCATTTTGAGGGAGTGGACGATGGGGCTTGCAGAGTAGATGTTACGGTAGACCTCGCTAATGGCGTATGCGACGTCCAGGGGGTTTCCAGATAACTCACGGGTGAAGTTTGTTGTCAGGCTTGGTCGGCAGTACCTCATTTCGAACAGATTTTCTCTGTCGATATAAGGCAACTGGTTGATATTTCCGATGAGGACCACCTCGCTAGCTCCGAACAGCTGTGCCGCCATTACTACGGCTCCGAAGTGGTTCATGAGGGCTTCGTCGACCGTAAGACGATTACATTTTATGCTCTCGTTGAACCCGTTCACTAGCACGGATGCCATAGTTCGTACCCTTGATTTAGCTTTTTCGCCAAATCGGTGTGTAAGTTGTTCTTTCAGGTCTTTGGCGGCTTCGATTGTGGAGGTGACTACCACTTCTTTGTCCTCATCGAAATTCCTGACAATGTGAGTCGTCTTTCCGCATCCCGGTACCCCGTTTATCCACGATATCTGTATATATATCTGTGGCAGTTCCCAACCCACGAGAGGTACGTCGACCCCCGGACCTTCTGAAATGGTCTTTACCATCGCGAATATCCTGTCGTCTAGCATTAGTCTCGTGCCATCTGGCCACTATTACCACTGGGTCTCCTGTCTCCTAACCTAACCTAGGGAATGCGTCTTTTCGCCCCTCATCTTCAACCAGGCCCACGGATCGTTCTGCAGCGCTGTAAGCTTTGGTGGTATTACTTGACCCTTATCGGCCCTTGTTAGATGGGCGCGTGGTGTTTTAGGCTTTCCCGGGTCGTTGACCATCAGGAATTCCCTCATTGACTGCGCCTGTCGGTTCGATGAAACCGACGGGGCGGGGTCTGATTGGTGCGAGTGTGACGTCTTGTTCTTCGGAGATACCAGATCGCGGATTAAACACTGCAGGTCCAGGGCTCGGCCGTCTGTCTCGACGGCAATTTTTTTAATGCATTAAAATATATATTTATTTAGTTACTTCATTAATATATTAAGTATTTAAAATAATAAAAGCAGTATCCGTCTGATCGAATTTGGGCTTAAGCGATCCAACTCATTAGCCAACTATTTAGTATAGAAAATATTTTAAGTATTTACGTCCATACACATAATATATATTTTACAAAAGGCGGATATAACGCAAAAGGCATTTTGTACCATACGTGGGAGGACGATCGTTTATAATCTAAAACAAAAATAAATTAATACAACAGCAAAGAAAAATCACACTGTAACGTACACATATATATATATATATACCTAATATATATATATATATATTAGGTATTGTAAATATTTTAGCAACAAACTATATGTCCAAACACAGGTGCGTAAGTAGAACGTATTATGGATAAAGATAGATACAAAATCGGCATTTTTAGTTTGAACCGTCCAAATTCTGAACCTTTCATTCAAGAAATGTTAATTTGTCATGTTTGCACGCACTCTTCTGTATACTATAATCTATCCTGCATAGTCAGCTAGTCTCACTTGAGATTGGCCGCTTTGGCCGGAATCGGTCAGCAGGGTATGAAAAAGTATGTACTATTTTTAATAGTAATAGATGTTGTACCGCAAAATACAAAAGCAGTTTTCTAAGAAACTTTAAACTCGCCGCAGAACACGAGCGTGAAGTTTTAGAATGTGTTACGCGATTAATATATTGATTTAAAAAAATATAGGATACATGTATCAACATGGCTTATCGCCGTACACCGGTTGTCAACATTTCAGGAGTGAGACATGAAGTGAATTCTTATGTGCAATTACAGAATACAGACATAATGGACGTAACATCTTAGTTTCCAAGGTCGGTGATGTATTGACGGTGTTAAGGATGGTTAATATTTCTTACAGTGTCAATATCTATGGCCAGGGACCAATTACCATTAGGTGTATAATATCATAAAAAATAATATGTATGTATTATATTTTGTTACTACTGGAAAATACATTTACGAATCCCCGTTTAATGTTGAAGGGCATGATCCTTGCAGATAATGCAGATCAATTACCTACCTTATTAAATATATATCTCTTTTTTTTTTTTTTTTAAGTATTACGCGTATATTTAATATATGTCATACGTCTTAATAGAAAGAATGATAAATACATTCACTAACTATTTAATATGCTTACGCGTGCGTTCAGTTCAATTTTTGTTGTGCTGTAGGCAGTCGTCCTTTCGGTTTTTAATTTAATTATAGTTTACAATTGCGATAGTCAAAAGAGTTCTTATTAATTATCGGATCGTTGGATATTAACCAATAATAAATAGTGAGTATTAGAAAATTAATTTATTATATTTCACTTATTGTAAATTGTATTCTATATATATTTGAACGTATAGTTTTATACAATATAGAATGTATAATTTATCGTTTAACCGGTCAAGAACAATGTATAAGTAAAATTATTATTATTATTTTGTCATTACTCGAAATTCCTGTCATCCAAGTTCCAATATTAATTACAATTAACTATTCTGATAGAGTGGAATAAATATTTATCAAACATAATTAATTTTTTGGTTTTTTTATTTAACGAAATAAAAAAGTTAACTAAAACACATTTCAATATTGCCAGCAATATTTAATGTCAGTTAATTAATTAATTAATTAACTGACATTTAATGTCAGTTAATTAATTAATTAATTAACTGACATTAAATAGTCGAACAGTAAGTCTAAGAGTAAGTCTGGGACACCGAACCACTGGACCATTCCGGTGGTAAGAGCGTGAATCTTAACCTAAGATTGTCGATTTAAACCCAAGCACTAATGAATATATGTATATGTACGAGCTTAATTTTTTTTTTTCATCTCGTGCTCGGCGGTGAAGGAACACATAGTGATGAAACTTATATGTGTCGAATAATCGGTTACCTATCATGTGTCCACCAACCCGCATTAGCGCAGCGTTTTGGAAGACGCACCAAACCTCTTTGAATGGAGAGGAGACTTTTGACGAGACTTTTGGTGCACAGTAAAATAACGTGTTAACAGACAAATTTTATATTAAATAATTATATTGATATATTTTTTCTAAGTTCACATAAGCACTAATAAAAGTAATCCACAAAATCATCTATGTTTGACGACAAATACGTTAAACAAGATCCTACCCAAACCGTATTTACCATTAAAATACCATTTGCTCTTTGGCGTCATGGCCATGACATTATGACACAGCTCTAACTGAAAACAATAAAAAAAGGTATTATCGCGGTTCAAGCCCGAATATAATGTAAGTGATGGAAGACACAAAAAATTAAATAAACGTTTTAAAGATAATACTGATGAATATAAGAGATAATACTAGATGTTTTGAATTGAAGCGTCAATAGCGATACGCGCTAAGTTTACCAGCTAGCGATGTAAAAAGTTGCAGGTTCGATTCCCTTTGGGCTAGTGTGGTCTCCACTCCTAACACAAGCTTTGAGCTTGAGGAATAGTACCTACTAACAATACAGTGTAGTAGTACCTATTTCCTTAAAATGGGGCATTGCTAATATTCTTATAAAAATCTCGGCATTATATTTCTAATATGTGTTCATTAACTTTTAAATATTATAATTTCGGGAGTAGGTAGTAGTGTTGCCAGACTAAAATTTAAATGTCCCGCGCAGGACGTTCTTTGTACCGCTTTTCGGCGATTAGTCCACGATGCTCATCTATAATATTAAAAAAATAAAGGAATTATTTAAATTAAGTATAATTTTGTGAATATAAATAAATAAGTAAGTAAGTAGGGAATGAAGAAGCATTTTTATTCTTTGAAAGTTAAACTGATAAAGAGACACAAAAAGCTATTTTAAAACTATGTTATTAGATATATTTTTTGTCTCTTTGTCGTGACGCTTTTTCGTTTTATCTATTTTTGAATCACAACGATTCTAAAGAGGTTTCACTTTAATAAATTATTTATCTATGACTCTATTTCTATCAACAATATTAGTAAATATTATTTGAAGCTCAATTAAAGTAATCTGTTTTATAAAATTAACTGATTATTTCCTTTTTTTATTTTGTCCCGCTTTCGCCGTGAAAATCCCCAATTTTTATTCACGACAGCACAATCCTGCGTTAGCCAAAATAAAATCTAGCAACGTTGATGAATGTGCACTGAAACCTTGGATGATCTGTAATATTTAGCAATAGGTGAAAATAGTCTGTCTAGGTATAGATAATTAATCAGACAGATTGTCTATGACACAATATCATTCGTATACTAGAAGTAAGCGTCGTTACTTCGTCGACGGAAAGAGATATATAGGCATACTGGCTACTGAAAATGAAATAAAATAAAAAAAAATACTTCTCAATCGCAGCGCCATCTTCCCGATCCAATCTTAGCTATCCAGGGACTCAAATATACACAAAAAAAAAAAACGAAATCGGTTACACATAGGAGTTCACTTACATACTCACGTACGTAGAATATTTATACATAAACATATATTTTGTTAAGTCGAGAACATGTTAAATATTTAATAAAACATTAAATATAGACAAAATTTAATAAACTATTTTATTCATCTTAGTTTTCATGATTATAATTTTGTAACGAAAACATTGCTTATGGTAATTAATTGTGAAGAACAATAGATAACTTAACCTTAACTTTAAATAATTTGACTTAATTTGACTTTAAATATTTTGACGACCTCCGTGGTCGAGTAGTGTGTACACCGGTTTTCATGGGTACGCCACTCCGAGGTCCCGGGTTCGATTCCCGGCCGAGTCGATGTAGAAAGAGTTCATTAGTTTTCCATGTTGTCTTGGGTCTGGGTGTATGTGGTACCGTTGTTACTTCTGATTTTCCATAACACAAGTGCTTTAGCTACTTACATTGGGATCAGAGTAATGTATGTGATGTTGTCCAATATTTATTTATATTTATTTAAATAATTATAAATGTGATGAAACCAATTATTTACGTTATTTTTTTATGTTAATATTATTATACAGTATATGATATTCTATTAGAAGGAATAAAGATAAAAATTTAGACTTAGCTTAACGCCATTTTGAACATCATAGAGTATTTAAGATTTCGACCAATAACATTGCGTCAAATGTTTTTTATTTGTCTTAACTCCTAGTGTATGGAATATGCAATGGGCAAGTAGGTATTACAACATAATTTAAGTATATTTATTGATAATATGTTTGTGATCTTAAGATCACCATTTACTCCTTCTTAATTACTTCTTTAAACAACAATTATCATTAAAAAAAATAACAATAAAATGTAGAAATGAAGCCTTCAAGTCTGAATGACTTATACGATGTATTTAACTGGTAACTGTTGTTTCGGGAAATATTATTATTGCTAGATATATGTTTATGAAAGTAACCAACAGTTGGTAAATATTGCGTAGGATACTGCACCCTATATTCTCTCTTCTCATAATCCGTTGGGACTCTCAACCGAACTGTTTGGACAGAGTCCAGTCGAAATCAATGACTTTACGAGGACCTACTTATATCGTAATTACTAATTAAAATTGCGTAAGATACACTCGACAACTTTAGCTAGAGAGTGCGTTACGAACATTTGTTTGTCTGGTAACAAGCAGTTCTGTGCATAACAATACATCTAACAGAGCATATCATCCAACGGTCTTACCGAAAGACGTCAAGATTCGCTATTAAGTTAAGACAACTTAATGGTCACATTCCTACACATATAAGCATACGCATTACTACGTATAATAAAATAATACGATTACAGTAACACCAAAGACACATTATTTTATATGTGAGCCCTTAACGTCATATCAAGATAGGAAAATTCATAATATAGCCTTTTAAGAATCCCAATTGAATCATTAAAGGCTATATGAATTTTCTTATCTGAGAGTATACAATTATACATACTTCCTGACGTATATCAATTATTAAAAAAACAACTGACAAAAGTATATATCGCAGCAATTTTTTTTATGTCCGTTTACAAAAAAATTAAGATGACATAATGGTATCGTTTTCATTACATTAACAGACAATGGGAAAATAAATCTTATTCTTAGTAGTAGTCCGTAAAATGGACGAAAGTCTAAATTGAAAAAGATAAAGTTCAAAAATATTTTCGATTAAAACTTTTTAAATTTATTCAATATTTCGATGGAGACGCTTCTGTCGTCGTACGTTTCACCACGTGGCGATACATGTGTATGGCAGAATTTAACTTCTCATTAAATATTTTTTATTTGACCACAGATATTAATAATTCTATAAATCAATAATTCATACGTAGTTGGCTTTTCACCAAAATCTATCCATATATGATACAATAGTTGAATCAAAATTAATATATTATATACTTTGGATATCATAAGGACTAACTGTTCTACTTTTTAATTAACAAAGAAAAATCTGTGTATTAATCGTTACAAATTAACTTTCTCATAAAAAAATCCAAATAACAACAATAATAATACATATGTCGTAAAAATAAATATTCAAAACTTAATAAAAAAATTTCAACAATATGGCTACGTCAAAACAAAAAGGTTTTATTTAAACACGTACGCATTGTGTACGCAACTATTTGACGTAAATATTATGCTTAACTTACATCGAGTTTTATGAGTGCAACTTTTTCTGAGGCCTACATTATATTGACTCACGGCGCATGACGTTACCTAATAATACTTAACCGCGAAGTTGTAACTGCATTACAGCGTTACGTAGTAACCCGTTTTAATGTTCGAGTGGAAATTATTTCTCATATTAATGTTAAGTTTATATCGACCCAAATTTGGCTAACTTAAACATAGATTATGTTTAATTTGACTAAATTAAAAATAGATTATGTTTAATTTAGCCAATTTTGTTATTAATAATTTGGTGTAGGTCTACAATAGACCCGATCGAAGCCTATCCACAATTATAGATCGTTAAAAAATATGTTTTTTTTTAGCCGACAACATATATCCCCAAAATTTGTATAATCGAGATCTTTCTATATTAAATCCATAAAATTCAATGTTTGACGTTATCGGGTGCGTTCAGTAAGTGTGTTCCAAATAATAATTTGGTGCAGGGTTATGGTAAACTCGATGGAACCTTATCCACAATAAATTAATTAATAAATGATAAACCGTATTTAGTTTTATTTATTTGACCCGAGCGAAGTCGGGTTTTTATCTAGTACTAATAATAATATAATAAACACTTATAATAAGAATTATAGTGGTTTTTTTTTTACAGATTTTCCAAAAGCTATAGAAAATCATGGGTCTTCTAAGGACGATTTGCGTTTATATCAGAATCTTCTTAGACAGTGTGGTCGATTTCTTTTACTCTCTCTATTGGAATAATAAAAAGGCTGTCATACCAAATGTAGAGAAGAAACACGCATTCCTTGCTGAAAGCGCAACGAGTTTAGCGAGTAAGATTAAACAAAAGGAATTGAAATCAGAGGAATTGGTGCAAGCAGTTATTGAGAGAATAAAGCAGGTAGAAATACTAAATGAATATACTTATTTAAATATTTATTGACAAACTTGATATACAAAAATAGTTTGTACGATAAATATAATATTGGTAAACAAGGGAATGTAAGTGGGTCACCTGATGGTAAGTGGTCGCCACCACAAATAGACATTGGTTCCACCAACCTTGGGAGATGTTTTCTCTCTTTTGTCTATAGTTACATTGGCTCACTCACCCTTTAAAACGGAAACATGAATACGAAGTGTTACTGTTTGACAGTGGAATATCTAATAAGCGATTGTTAACTACCCAGACTACTAACACAAAGAACTAAATTATTTCAAATATATACCATAAAATACAGAACATAACATAACATAACAGAAAAACGGGCACTCTACCGAGGAGAAATTTCTTCTTGGTATAATGGACTTTCCGAATCGTTAGGAAAGCTGAACGATTTAAAAATGTAAAATTGATTTGAAAATAAAATTATCTAATAAATTAATTTAGTGGAAGAACATTATGTGATGCTAACTGCATTGCAAACAAATGTAAAATTTTGTTAAATCACAATTTATTATTTCTTCTTGTAGGTGAATCCACATTTGAATGCAATAGCGGCGGATAGGTATGATGCTGCACTGAAGGAAGCGAGAGAAATTGACAAGAAAATAGCTGAAGGGCTCTCGGAGGAATTTGCGAATAAACCGTTCTTAGGTAAGAAGATCAGCCAAGCTACTCTGTATAAGTCACTTCGTAATACATTTCTGAAATGTATAAACCCACTTTTGATGATACGCCATTTTGCGTGTATCCTTTGAATGATATAATTGTTATAAACAATGTCGCATATAATTTTTTTCTATTTTACGATCTTATTATTATCTTTTACGTTTTATAAGGTGAACTTCGAAATTAGTCTTACAGAATATCTCGTCATTTTTAAAATTCTTGAATAATTCTTCTTATTTAAAAGTAAAAAACCCAAATTAAAAGTGAATTAATTTATTTGTAACAATTAAGTTAGATATATATATATATTGTATTTTCCATGCTTTTATCTACTAAATACTTTCTGGCCTTATTCAACAGGTGTTCCATTCACGGCAAAAGAGAGCCAGGGTATAGAGGGAATGCCATTGACAATGGGACTTTGGTGCCGGCGCAATGAGAAGGCGACAGCAGACAGTGAAGCTGTCATAAGACTGAAAGAAGCTGGTGCTATACCCATTGCTAGTACGAATTTACCAGAAATGCTTATATGGTAAGAAAAAATAATAATGATTCAGAATTATGCCAATAAATAAAATTTAAAAAATGTTAATCTCGCATTTTTACATCCTATCAATTGCGAAGGCTAAGATTATGTTTATCTAATATCTCAAAACTTCTCTAGACAAGACGTAAATTAGATCGAGAGTTATATTCAATAAATTCTAATAAAATTAATCATTAAATTATGGTAAAAGATGCCCAGGTGATTAATGAAACATTTCCAACCATTTCGTACCTTGCACCAATACACCAAATCTTGGGTGCTAAGATGTTATGTGCCTGGAGTAACACAGGCTCACTTACCCTCTAATAGGAACACCACAATAATAAGTATTGCTTTTTGTCGTTAGAATATTTGATAAATGGGTATCACCTACCCAGACGAGTTTGCACAAAGCCCTACACAAAGTATAAACTTTTCACGATTGGGACACGAAGTTAGTTCCTTAAGAATCACACAGCAATTTATAAAACGTAAAGAAAATTGAGCCGAGATGGCCCAGTGGTTAGAACGCGTGCATCTTAACCGATGATTTCGGGTTCAAACCCAGGCAGGCACCACTGAATTTTCATGTGCTTAATTTGTGTTTATAATTCATCTCGTGCTCGGCGGTGAAAGAAAACATCGTGAGGAAACCTGCATGTGTCTAATTTCAACGAAATTCTGCCACATGTGTATTCCACCAACCCGCATTGGAGCAGCGTGGTGGAATATGCTCCATACCTTCTCCTCAACGGGAGAGGAGGCCTTAGCCCAGCAGTGGGAAATTTACAGGCTGATTATGTTATTATGTTAAAGAAAATTGTGATAATGTATATTATAACTTTATTTCGTTACATCGGCAGAACTCGTACAAATACTTCCAGGCACGTGTGGTGTAGCGTAGTGATATCTATAAGTCCAAAAGTCCTGATAAAGAGTCAGGGGAGAAAGTCCTACTCCAGTAATGGGAATATTTATAGGTTGATAAGTAGAAACAGACAGTACTACAATTTACTATATGTTGTTACTGAAACGTCATAGTAGTAGTATTGAATAGACATAATATTTTGGTATAAGGAGACCCGAAGTTTCACAGGAGTTCCTTCGTTCTGCGAGGAATGAGAATTACTCTAAAGCTTCTTCTATATGCAATTAGAAACAATATATTATTCTTGATTGTACTTACAATCACAGAGCTCGAGGCTTCCTGTGGGATGTTTTTGACAAAGTAGCAATAGATATCGTGGCATCACAGTATTTTCAAAACAATTTGTACAAATAATTATATTTATACACATGTGACAAGACACATTCAATAAAGACAAGAAAATTTCAAACTTCCGTGTGCGCATCATCAATTTAAATCTCTTTCTACAAGGCGTTTGCTTATATTAAGTTCTGCGCATACTTTTACTTCTACCAATTAATAATTTTCGCTTTTTTTATGCAGGATATATGTATTCATTTAATGAAAATAATGATCTCTCCGATTTATTTAGAACAAAATAATAATACAATTAAACAATAACAATATTAATGACAAAATATAAAAGTTTTCGTAACAGTCTAATTAAATAAAATATATTTAAATAATATAATAAAGTTATAAACAGTTATAAGACATGAATCTTAACCGATGATTCTGAGTTCAAACCACCATTGCAAGCAGCATTGAATTCATGCACTTCATTTTTATAAAATATCACTTGACGGATAAGTATACACTGACCCGCATTTGAGCACCTTCTCGCAATTAGAGAAGGATTTTTCCCAGCAGTGGGATATTAACAGGCTGTTACCATATGTAAACGTGATATTTCACAGGCAAGAAACTCGTAACCCTGTGTATGGTATGACAAACAACCCTCACCACACCGGGCGCACTCCCGGAGGATCGAGTGGAGCTGAGGCTGCGTTAACTGCCAGCTACGCTACTATTGTAAGTTTATGTAAGTATCGGATTATTAATAATAGTCTCAATCTTAATTAATAAAAATTAATGTTTCTATGTTTTCTGCTAAACATTCCCAAACTATATCCGATTGTGATAAAACGTTAGGTGTTGTCCGTAAGCCAGCACTAGTTCAGACTTTACTTGGTATATTTGTCCTTCAATACAAACAATGTTTAAAATACTATATTGTACAAATAATGACTAAGTGGTCGTAAATTCCCTATTTAATCGTTGTCCAAATAATTATACGTAAATTGGACCAACCCTTCCCCAGTAATGTTCGCAATAAGTCTGTCTGAATTAAATAAAATGGGGTAAGTATTAAAGTAAATTCAAATTACATTATTTCAAATATATATTTGTCTTTCTCTATAGGTTCAGACATTGGCGGTTCAACGCGTATGCCAGCTTTTTACTGTGGAGTATTCGGCCACCATCCCACGGCTGGTACTACTAACACGAAAGGTACTTTAAGCAACATAGGTCAATGCACTCAGTGTGTTTGACGAATGAAAAATGTTTCACGAGTGAGATATGAAGCGAGTTCTCTATTCGAGTTTCTATGAAAAATAGGAATGCAGTAATGTCTTCTGTCTCTTACGATGAGTTCTCAACTTTATGACGATAGTAACAACATTGATAAAAGGCAGCATCAAGATAAGATCTCAAGGTGTCGATCAGTTCTCTCTATCCATGAGAATGGATATCAATCAATCAATCTGAGACAGATCTCAAGGTTGCCATTCTCATAGGTACAATTGAACATAATTCTTAGATTTAATTTGGATTACGGCTCATTGTCAATGGGAAATGGGAAATGGGATATTCAACTTAACTTCCATAAAGTGACTGACTGACTGACCCTTGATGTGAATTACTCGTACTCAAAAAAAGAACCTACTTCTAGTTGATACAAATTTCAATCTTCATCTTGTCTAAGCACTCAGTTCAATAGCCAATGATTATGTTTCAGGATCCTTCTATCGAACAGGTGAAGAAGACAGCATGTACTGTCTAGGGTTCATATCGAAGCACGTTGAAGATCTTGCTCCATTGACAAAAGTTGTCGCAGGAGACAAAGCTAGCCTGTTAAAGCTAGACAGAAAAATAGATATAAAGGTCTTTATTATTTATAATTTCACTTTCAAATAAAAAAATATTGCCCTAAAAGTAAAACTAAATATCCTTCTTTCTTGATATGGATG
Source organism: Vanessa tameamea (assembly GCF_037043105.1). Classification (NCBI taxonomy): domain Eukaryota; kingdom Metazoa; phylum Arthropoda; class Insecta; order Lepidoptera; family Nymphalidae; genus Vanessa; species Vanessa tameamea. The sequence continues at coordinate 10,504,255 of NC_087325.1, forward strand.
AATAGGCTTCGTCTGTTGTTAAAGAGGAGAGTTTGGATTTCATTCTAATGCGTTAACAGTTGCAACTGCCTAAAAAATACTAAAGCCAGTTTTTGTATCGAATTATTTGAGCTAGTTCAATTATACTCAAATTCATTTTTATTACTCGATTTACGTAATCAATTGCATTAAATAAAACAATTATAACCCTTGTCATTTACAACACGTACTCATATTTGCAGGACATAAAATTTTATTATTTGGATGCCAGTAAGGATTGTCTTGTGAGTCCCTTGAGACCAGAAATGACAGACGCTATGCAGAGGTGAGTTTTTTCATCATGTCACTGTGTGGCGTCCTTCAAATACCTATTATAAAACATTACCAAGATCATACTCTTCAATCTCAAACGAGCACGTATGTAGTTTATATCACCATCACCCATAGACATAGGTGCTGTAAGAAATCTTTACATAGCCAATGCAACCAACCAATCTTGGGAATTAAGATGTTCCATGTGCGTGTATTTAGACTGGATCACTCACCGAAACGTAGCAATACGAAATATTGCTGTTTGGTGGTAGAATATCTGATGGGTGGGTGGTAACTACAGACAGGCTTGGACCAAGCCCTATCACCATACCAAATATTCACCATAGCTTAACTACAAAATAAGTTGGATTTCTTAGTCTTCAGCTCAAACTTTAACTTTTACTTTAACGAGCTTAATATTCAACTTAATCCTCCCATGACATATAATTCTCCAGGGTTATTTGTAAAATCAATGAGAACTTGAACACAACTGTTCAGCCCTATTACCACAAGGGCTTCAACTATATGTACAAGATTTGGAACTATTGGTTGTCCAAGGAACCAGAAGATTTACCAAAAATGCTAACGAATAACGCTGGTAAAGTAAACGGTGTTCTAGAACTATTTAAAAAGGTATGTTTTCATAATTTATAAGCTTTAAATAATTTAAAATGTTATTATCAAAGGTTTATTTTATAATGCAACATTATAAAGTAAAATACTTTATTTATTAAGATTATAAGAAAAAATACTTAATATTGTTCATACGAATATATCTTATTTTATTTACAAAATAAATAAAAATGACATTGTTTTACTTATACTCAAAGGAGAGTCCAGGCGTAATAACAAAATATTATTATTAATAACGAACTTCTCGCTGATTGAACGGGTCTACATAAAAAGTGCGCCAATGTCACATATTAATACAGTAAGCTGTAGATATAACCAACTACTTATCTAATTTATGGATAGGATTTACTAAAACAACTCATTGATAGATAGTTTCATATAAAAAAGATTCATTATTAAACTTTTCTAACAAAAAATTAGCACAGAAATTGACAGTTAGATTAGTGTTGTTGTGACTAACCGATGCTTGACCAAATTCCTCTCTAGATTTAAACCAATAGCGTTTAGTTGAATGTTTGCGACGAATTTCGGATGCCTGTATTCCTTTACTAAGTAAGATTAACTATGTAGGAAATAAATAAATATAATTATTATAAATTTCAAATAAACATTACATTATTTTCAGTAATTTATTATAAATTTTAGTACCAAATTTATTGTTATAACATAATTTTAATAGCGCTATAAAATGTGTTAATAAAATAATAGATTGTGTTAATAGACACGTACATTGTTACGAGATTATTTTTAACATTGTTTTAGATGCTCGGCCTCAGCAGGCTTTGCTTATTTAGTATAATACGAGTACTAGAAAAGCAAGTGTTGCCAAAACCTCAAGAGGAATGGTCGGAGGAGATAACGAAAAGCTTGAAGGATGATTTGTTTGTAAGTAGATTTTTAAATACTGGCAAGTCAAGAGGCTTCGTAGTTTATTCCACTGATGCTTAATTCTCATCTAGTTTGTTCGTGGATAAATTCTGACGGAATTTCAGTTAACACATTTTCTCATGATGTTGTTTTGAAATATGGAATAATGAGCAGTAAATTCCAACAAATTAGTCTCTTAGAAATTTTCAATTCATTTTAATATATTGAAATCAGTATACAAAGATCTATCGGTTCAGATATGCGAATTAATCATAAAGTATTGCGTTCTTGGTTAAAACGTCTTTAAGGCATAATATGTCAACAATATTTAATAAATTCAGTCATCTATAATATTCCAATCATATATTGCAGACCGTTTGTTTTACATAATGTTAAAATAATAAAAGGTCATAACGTCAATTAAAACTGTTAATGCTATAAATACATTGTTCAGTATGTTTAATGAAACTGTATACAGTATAGTTCAGTCCTATACGTCAATACTAAAATGTAATTGCAGACCAAGCTAGGAGATGACGGTGTATTGCTATTTCCGAGTGGGCCTCAAGCGGCTCCCTATCACTACTCTTTCTTCTTCCGTCCATACAACTTCGCATACTGGGCAATCGTCAATGCACTAAAATGTCCCGCTACACAGGTAAAAAATATTTTTCAGAAGACGGATATGTCGACTCAAGCTCTTTTTAATATCAATGAAAATAAAAATATAAACTTTAACTACATTGATTTTAACGTAAAAAGCTTTTTGACGACGACAGAATTTTTTTTTTTAATAACGTTATTCTTGGGCTGAATAATTATGCGTCATGTGTATCCTTTTTTTATAATATATATATATATTTTTAGGTACCTATAGGAAAGAATAGTCAAGATCTACCGATTGGCATCCAAGTATTAGCAGCGCCGTATAACGATGCTCTCTGCTTAACCGTTGCGAAATACTTAGAAACAGAATTTGGTGGCGCCGTAACAGCTTGTAAAGTTAAAACAAGTTAGACATATGATAAATACATATATACAATAATGGATTTTTGCTTTTATTTTTTATGGTCGATGAGGTCAATTATTGTCAGCTTATATTAAGACTGTTAAAAATAAATTTATACGAAATATATTTTTGTTTTTATTTATTGACATAACATAACACTGCCTTTACGTTATTTTTTTATGAACAAAATAGGTATATAAATATTTTACAATTTCAGTACGAATTTTATTTTAATGCATTCATATTATGGTAGCTTTTTAGAAGAAGACTTGGAATATATAACCAAAATGCGTTAGAGCACCACGGTGCTCGTCTAGCAGCTTTTGAATCAACACTAGCAGGATTCCGCGCAAAGTTTTCCTTCAGCTCTGAGCAGGAGGATTTATTATAACCGTAAAACGTAATTACTGTAGCTTAGCATTTTTAACCACGGTAAGATTTAAACAGATAATATAGAATTAAAGTGCAAAACCTCTTCCGAATCCAAAAATATGATAGTATGATTATTGTCCAGTAATTGTCCAGTAATTGTATACCTTTGGAAATGCAAATAAACCGAGAAGGCCGATTTTTGGATACATTGTAGGATGGCTTAGAAAAGCTTAACTTGAAATTGTCGACCTAGATTTCCTATCCGTTCGCCGCCATCTTGAAAAAAGGGTAATTTAGTTTTTTTACAATAACTCGGCTGTGCGTCGTTATAAGAGAATTATGACACGATACTTTTTTGTTGCTTCAATTACGCTCTACAATTTAAGTAACTTTAAATTTGTAATCCGTTGATGGTTATTGAGATATCGAGCGTGAAACTGAAAAATAAAGTCATCGTAACTGGTTATATGCTATTTTCATCTTTCTCGTGGTATATATTGAAAAGATGTCGATTGCAAAACTTGTAGAGCATGCTGATATCTACAAAATCGTTACTATTTTTGACTGGGCTAGTGAGCAATGTGAAAATTCACCTGAAGCTCTTGCTACTTCCTATACCACGATATTATCACTGTGTGTGTGGCCTTAACCTTAAATTGGATACTTCTATCATATTTTATTTGTATTGTGTTGTTATTTTCAAGTGATAAGTAGACTATGATTCAGATTTCAGATACTATTATTCAAAAATAACTTTTCTATAACAATCTTAAATATACGTCGTAGGTCTTCCAAATTGTGTCTGTGTATGAAGAGCGTTAAAAATCTTGAGAGTAGTTTAAGAGGACTACAAGAGCTAAGTGCCCTTGAGAATCGCACGCACACACTTACAAAATCGACAAAAACGGCAAGCCCGTGAACTAAGGGTTAAGCGAGGTAACGAGGTTACGCCCAAATATTCTAATAGATGGCGCCAAACCGAGCGAAGTAAGATCAATCATAAATCTCATAAAAATAGATAGGACAACAGAATTGTTTTTATTTCTTTCGATGTTAGTTAACAAATGATTATAAAAAAAAACTGATTCAATTAAACTTACAATATTTTTATTTATATTTTGTACACAATAAAATAGACAGTTAGTTTTAACCTTTTATTTATATTATTATACCACAATTAGTTCTTATACTAAATATTAAAACATACCAATTTTTAACATTTTATAAAAGTTTGATAATCTATTTATATAATAAAATCGTAAGTGTTCGAAACCTGTAGTGTAGTAACCGTGGGGTAACATATAGCGTAGTGTTTGTTCGTTTTACTAATATCGGTTAACAAAGAAAAAAAAATATATTCAATTAAAAAAAAAAAAATCTAAATATTTACAAGAAAAAAATGTCGTCAAGTCGATTTGGTTGAATCATTAGTTAACTAGGTTAATCATACTAGATTTAATTATAAATCTCATAAAAATAGATAGGATATTAGAATTATTTGTATTACTTTTGACTGTTATTCGAAAATGATTAAAAAATAAAACTGATTTAATTAAACTTAAAATATTTAGATTTGGTACTACCAAAAAAAAAACATTTAGTGTTAATTTTTTTATTAAAATATTTTATTTAATTTCACTTGTATGTATGAATGTATGTACGTATGTCCTGGAATCTTGCAATCAATATTACACCCACTTCCATTGAAGCTATGGAGCTGAAAGTTGGCACACATATTTAGTCTCCATGACAATCCACGATTCATGAATTGCTTCCATATTCAATCCAATATGGCGGACGTTACTAAAAATTACAATTTTTGAATTACGTACAAATGACACTTCTAAATATTCTAGTTCTCTGGTTCGCAACAATTACATTTTTTTTTTGTTACGACTTTACTTTTTTTTAAATTATTAATATTAGTTCATACATAACTTTAATTCCTATTATAAACAAAATCGATAAAATTAAACTCTTTCGCAATATAAATAGCTTCCGTGTTATTGTTTTCGACTTTCTTTATTCTGTAAAAAATAAATATATGTTAGTAATTATATTTTTATTAATTATAAAAGTATGTATTTAAAAAATATGTATCTAAATATGCCCCATAGTAATTTTAATGAAAAATATCAAATTGCTTCGAGTTCATGGGGATCGAACGTAGTCACTCTCAATTGATTATTTCCTTACTTTCACCAAATACTCTATCATAATATTTGAAGAACAGCTCGAAAAATCTGATTCTATGTGAACTGATTGCACATTTTTTCTAATAGATGTTTTCAATATTCATAATTTATAAAAAAAAAATGTTTACTAATAAAATACTCTTACCTTTTAATATCGTTCATATGTATGTTCGGCGCTTAATTTATATAAACGTTTTTTAGTTTTCCTCACGCATTTCACTTTATTTCCTATATTTACACAATTAAAATTTATAACAAATAATATAATAAAAAACAAATGCCTAATTACTACTACATTATTTTAACTTAATATATTTATCTACAAGAAAGAATAATATTTATTATAAGAAAACATGAAACAATTAATTTACAATTAAAATTACAAAAAATTATCTCGTAACGTAATGATGCTCGTAACGAAAAGATCGACACGTCTATATAGCATCAGGCCTCGGCCGGCAATGTCTGTACACGGCGTTTACGCACACATGCGTACGCTATTTGTTCGAAAATAAGAATATCTGATTTTAAAAGAAATCTATTGATTTTACCAAAAAAGTGACGCAGAGATAAAGTAGTATATTACTTGTAGAATAATCTGACAAAAAACCAGAATTATTGAATGTATATAAATATAGTTATTATTTATTAAAAGTTTTTTTTAGAGGTAACTTTGTGATTTTTTTCTATCGAACCAAATTAATTACATCATGTTTTCAAAATAGCAAATAACTAGCATGTATCCTGAAGATTATCATATATTTTTTTTATTTAGTTTACTGCGTTGGATCATATACTTTTTTGCATTATAAAACTTACATTTAGCTCATGTAGTCCCCTTAAATAAAACAAAAAGTTGTATATTAGGTAAGCTAATTTGTATTAATGAGTACTGCGGTGGAAAAAAGTAATTCAAAACTCTATTATGTATTTTTTTAGTATTAATCATTAATTTAAACATTGAAATTTGGACGAAGTCGGTATTTTTTAGCATTGGTAAACAGTCGGGCAAATATATCACCTGAAGTGTTATGTCACCTCTGGAAATGTTATGTCACCTCTGCAAATGTTATGTCACCTCTGCAAATGTTATGTCACCTCTGCAAATGTTATGTCACCTCTGCAAATGTTATGTCGCTTGTGCCTTATGCACAACCATAGGTACTGAGTAATATATATTAATACTGCTAGACGGTAGTATATATGATGAGTAATTTATACCTACCCAGAATACATGGTATATGCGATACCCAGCCCCTTAAACAAGCCTTACAAGTAAGTAAACGGTTATAGGGAAGCATATTATGTCAGCGGTTGAATCAGCGATTTGCGGTTAAGATTAAAGTGTTGTAAATGACCCAGCCATTAATGTATTGTGAATCATTAAATAAATTAAAAACAAAATACATTATATACCAACCTGCAATATTTTTTAAAATTTATGAAATAGATATTTAATATATAAATTAAAATATATTATAAATTGGTAGATAATAAACTAATATAATACAAGTTGATATTATTAAATAAAATCTTTTTTAAGTTCGTTTTAATTGATTAATTAAGAATGCTAATTTAAGATAACACATTTGTAGCACCACATCTGTTTGTCGTTACGACGCTAGCCACTAGATAGCCACTCCAAGCGTATGCAACATCTGCACGCCATCATTACGTCGTAAATAACTCTACAGGCTACTCCAAACGCATACCACATTTATGCACAAAAAAACTGCGTGTTTGAAACGTTTGAGACTGGAAGGGGTCGTTTTTTGCTACTGAAACTTTTGTATATATACCCGAAACATTTATCTAAATAAATTTCCCCACCGACTACGTTCTGAGCCAAGGTGCGATCTCATAGGAGACACCCTCTGGACGAATGTCACTCTCGAGCCCAAAAGGGTTCACCTTAAGGCAGAGTCTTAACACTCGCCCCAACGTTCGGTGACGCTGTAAAGGTCAGTAGGGCCAACAACAATACTCAATCAAGATACAAAAATCTAAATAAACACTAATTTTTCATTCATTCATCCATTGCATTCCACAATACTGCTCTCTACAAATCAGCGTTTTATTATAATGCCATTGTTTTTTAGTAATAGGTCAGATGGCTTATTTTATTTTACTCATAAAAATCATCAAATGTAAGCAATAATCTCGATCATATTTATTAATTTCATATATTGCACAAATATTTTTTCATTAATTTAAAATTCTCTAAAGTTTTTGGGTATTCAATTAAATGATACATTTTATATTTTAATTTTATTTTCGCCTGTCACGCACTCGCGCATTGCTTCAGTGGTGCAGTGGTATTTTAGGAGTTGGCAGCTTTGACTTTCATTTTACGTCAGAAATCGGAATTGTCATTAACTTGAATTAGTTTCATATTCATAGTAAGAACTTTACCAGTGTTGGTATTAAGTGAAAAACAATAATATTAATAAGTTTAATGTTCGTTTGATATTTAATTATTTGCAGAAAAATATATTAGTAATGGCAACTGACAAACATTCTGGTAGTATTTCTAAAAAAGATAAATCAGGAGTAAGTTTTATAAATATTTATGATTTATGATTATTATTATTTTTTTAATTTAACGTATTTACGTAAACAGCCTTATTTAAATATTTATTTAATAAATAATATATATTGAAGGAAGAAGGATGTGCCTTTGTATTTATGTAATCCGAAATATATTTAAAAAAAAACACTAGTACTTACATTTAACATACTTTTCTGTTGGTGAAGTTAAACTTGCATTGTTTTAGTGTTATTATAAAGACAAAAACCAATTATTTTATTTACTTTCAGAGACGAAAATCCAAAACAAACAGAATATGTAAAGATGTGATGATAAATTTATTAAAGAAACTATTTTTTTTATTCCGTTATTACTTAGACCAGTTTATTGACTTCCTATTCTCTTTATACTGGGATGGTAAACGGCATGCACTTCCTGACTTGGAGAAGAAACATGCCATTCTTATGGAAAGTGCAGTAACATTGGCAGAGAAAATAAGGAAAAATGAATTAAAGTCGGAGGATCTCGTGACTGCATGTATTGAAAGGATTAAGCAGGTTTGTGGCTTTGTGTAAATCGTTCATCATTGTATTATATTGTACTATTATATATTTATTCATAAGTCATAACATATATTAAAAAAAATATATTCAAAGATGTGTGTGAATTAGTAAAATTCTTATGGAATTTATATTTATAATAAATATGTAATATATGTGGTTATCTAATATTTTATAAAAAACCTTGATTTTACTGTGTTATAATCTGAAACTAAAATCGTAAAAATAAATACATTAAAAATGTAAATCTTTAATGAGATCATTAAAGATTTATGTATGATGTATGTGTTCATACACACACACACACTCTTGGACAAACATTGTAATAATTACATCAAGTTATATTAAACTCCTATTATTGCTTATTAGTTATCTGTATTTAATGTAAAACCTTAAACTGAATACACTTTTAGTCTGATTAAAAAAAAAAAACAAATGAATGTCAACTCTTAAAATTATAAATAAGTTACTTACCTGTTATAAGTAACTAAAAAAAATATTATAGCTGCTTTTAACATATCTTAGGCTCTCATGTTATATATTGTCCAAATATTTAATGGAACAAAGATCATATAGACATTTGTCCGACAGGAACAAAATAAATTATTATCCTATTTAAATTCACACATGAATTTATAGCCTATTCCGACCACAAGAGGACAAAAGCCAAATAAACAATATTTGACAATTTAATTGAGATGATATCATTGGTCGAGCTTGAGTGATCTATAGTAACAATTTTTATTTATCTTTTCAAATTGTTTGCAAAAAAGTGGTATTTTGAATGTAAAAGAAGCTGTTAAAACTGTAAAAAGTAGGTACCACCCATTTATATACCCATGTATATTCTACCGCCAAACAGCTATACTTAGTATTGTTGTGTTCCGGTTTGAAAGATGAGTGAGCCAGTGTAACTACAGGCACAAGGGAATGACTTAGTTCCGAAGGTTGGTGGCTTACTGGAGATGCAAGGTATTATTAAAATATCTTACGGCGCCAATGTCTGTGAGCGGTGGTGACCACTTACCATCAGATGGCCCATTTGCCAAACCACCTACCTATTTCATACAAAAAAGCTATTAGCAAATATATGTAATAGCAATACTTAAGTCTAAATAACTTTTGTTTAATTATCATTTGTTCATCTTAATACCTTCGATTGGAATAAAAAATTGGAATAAAGATAGTTTTTTTGTGTTAAATTACTAAAGTAAAGAATTGGCAAAATCAGCATTTATCAATAATTTAACCTTTATCGTTCTTGTGAATAATAAACAATGGATTTACATAAAGATAAGAGAATGGCTGCAAGTTTTATATTATACTAACTCGACTTGATATTTGAGGTGGTCTTTGCGTTCATAATTAAAAAAAAAAAATTTTTTTTTGTCTGTGTTTCGCTTCTTTTTTGAAATTTTTAAATAATTACATACCTTGCTTTGTCTTCGTGTTTTCGAGGTTTGGACCTCTAATTATCTCTTTGCCTGCACTTTCACTTTTTTTTTTAAGAAACTGTTTTTATAAGGTTACAAGTTAGACCGCTTGTCCTCCGAAGTTCGACGCTCATTTTCCGTCGGAGTAGCCGCCGTCAGTGTCGAATTATTCATCAGATAGTTATACAACTTTAATGGCATGATTTGACATATAGTAAAGAAATATCATAATTACGAAAAAAGAGTTGCTATTAAAATATTAAATAGCAACTCCTTAGCCCAGCAGTGGGAAATTTACAGGCTAATTATGTATGTTTTATGTTATGTTATTAAAATATTTAAAAAGTTAGAAAGGGCAAAGGGTCACAGCATTAGTCCACATTGTGTGACTTGTAATCAAATATCCTGTCCAGCACCACTTCGGACGGTGCTGTAAATCTTATAAATTGTGTGTTGAATTTTCTCATTTCTTTAAGCTTAATCCTTACTTTGATTTATTTTATTGTTTAATTTAATTTTATATTAATTAACGTTTAATTCTTACGAGGATGTCACTGCGTCGATAAGCAGTGAGTTAAGGTTAACATTCCACCGGATGGGTTGTTGCACGACTAGTTTATCATTTTATCATGTGACGTTACCGAAATCGTATTTGTGATCCTTTGTTTTTCATGTTACAGACGTAACAGTACACTTTATTTTAATTTCCGATGATTTTAATAATTATAATAAATCCAATAGTAACAGAGATAGATAGAGATATACGTAACACGGGGAGGGAGAGAGAGAGAGATTATGTATTCATAATAATATTTGTACCTTTACTCCTTAAAGTTCAAGTATAGTAACTGCCTGTAAGTGTCCTACTGCCGGTTTATGGTCTCTTTTTTTAAGAAGGTATGATATTCCAATGCTGGTGATTCAAGTGTGGAAGATGTGCATCCGACAGATGTAGGTTTCCTCACTATGTTTTCCTTCATCGCCGAAATAAATTAAACAAATGAAAATTTAAAGGAGCAGCGAAGAGAATAAATTCAAATCCTCAAAAAGGAGAAGAGGACCAGCAGTGACACAGCAGTAATGATTCGGTCAATATAGTTCGGCATGTATTGCAGGTAAATCCGATACTTAATGCGGTCACCGATGAGAGATACGAGGAAGCGCTTAAAGAAGCTCGGCAAGTTGACAAGATGATTGAAAATGGATTGTCCGAAGAGGAATTTAAGAAGAAACCGTTTCTAGGTGAGCACAGATAATAATCGTCATTATATTAATATGTTATGCCTTGAAAAAGCCATGTATTTCAGTGATAAGTATCGTGGTATGTCAGAGATCAAAAGATTATTTATCAAAGTAGGCCTATTATAAACATTAATTGACTCTAAATCTACCACCGATTCGGTATATACCGTTGCAGTAACCGCCGTCTTTATTTGTCCCATGTGAATATTTATGTGTATATTTTTTTAATTTATTATATATTAATTATGGCAAGTGTTATTCTAGGGGTTCCTTTTACTGCGAAGGAGAGTCACGCGGTTAAAGGCATGTTGCACACTCTCGGGGTACGGGCGCGTAAGTCCGCCCGCGCGGACGAGGACGCGGAATGCGTGCGTCTCGTACGCGCCGCCGGCGCTATACCCGTCGCTGTCACCAATGTACCTGAGATTAACAAATGGTAAGTTTTGTTTCTCTCTTCTTCTCTCTGGTCTTCTAGGGTTCCCTTCCCAACGATTTATGAGAGTAGTGGCGGATTCAGGTCTATCCTTTGGAAGGGGCTTGAGTCCGCTGAGAGTTGCCTTTAACTAAATAAAGACTACAAAGTGTAGTGTAATGCTTGCTAAAAACATGTTTTTGAGTCTCTTAACAACCCTTGTAAAGTCAAATACTTTATTCGAGTTGGCTCCGAGCAAATTTGAATCGTCAATTTACATTATTAATTAAATTTAAAAGTACCAACGCTCAATCGCACCAAGCCGTTACCTATATATTCGTCCAGTATATCTCTAAATATGTAGCAGATATAAGATTTTAGTACAATTCTCAAAAATTACTTCACTAAGTATCACGAAATGAATTTAAATCACATACGTATTCAAACATCTGTGGTCTATACACCCTATACACTACTGTTGTGCAAAGTACAAAGGTCGTAAGTGAAAAGTAAATTCCGATTATAACCTCGTCGTGACTTGATTCCACTGTTAGTGCAAGAGGTTATATGGGAAGCTTAAGTATGTATATATGTCGACTATCTTAGAGCAAAAAAATGTTGGAATTAAAACATTTCTGCAAAATACGGTCCAATTTTCGAATGCACTATACTTAGTCCCCAGCTCTCTGTGCCAATCAATGGCACATTTTTTTTATGGCATAGATAGGCGGACGAGCGTATGGGCCACCTGATGGTAAGTGGTCACCACCACCCATAGACAATGGCGATGTAGGAATTATTAACCATTCCTTACATCGCCAATTCGTGACCAACCCTGGGGACCTTAGTTCCCAAGGTTGGTCACGAATTGTGTCCCTCGTGCCTGTGATTACACTAGCTCTCTCACCCTTCAAACCAGAACACAACAATACTGAATACTGTTGTTTGGTGGTAGAATATCTGATGATTGTGTGGTACCTACTCAGACGGGCTTGCACAAAGCCCTACCATCAAGTGTTATACCATATTGTTGAAAGTAGCATTAAAAAATAATGTTCTTTTTTAACAATACGCGTAAAATTGTCTTTTAACTAAGACATAATATAATAATATTATTACTAAATGCCATATATGTTTTTAAGGTTAAGGTTTTAAGGGTCAAACCTTAAAAAAATATCTTGTTAAGGAAAGTTAAGATTAAATCAGGTCAATTTTGTAATAATATTTTTATATTTTTATTTTATTGCTGTACAGTTGAAGTTGTATCGGAATATAATCGGGATCGTATCAAAAATCATAAAATTGACCCTCGGTTACGATTGAGCTCAGGTTTATTTTTGTGAGGAACAGTCGAATTTGGATCGGATTAAAATCGTAACGAATCATTACCGTTTCAAATTAGTAGAATTGGCCAGGTAGAGAACATTGAAGCAAAAGTTAAGATAAATTATATATTCAAATCGACAGTTTCAACTGTCCGAAGTTTATGTATTTGCAACTGTTTGCAATTCTTCAATACCTTGTCTGTGATGTGTGTTCTAGTTTTTAGTGAAAAGTTGCCTATAGAAATTAGCGCTGTTTGAAATATCTTATATCGCCAATGTGCCAACAACCTAAACCAGCTAAGCTAAGATTGGTCTTAGCTGGTACCTTTTTATCCTTGGGGATAAATCTCGAATCCCTGGAGCCTGTTACACTGGCTCATTCACCCTTCAAATCAGAACACAACTTCACTATACAAAAACCTACTACCGAGTTATATATAGCAACGTCGTAAACGATCAGCTAAAAGTATAGTGTCCTTAATGCGTTTCTTTGTTGTTCGTTGGTTTTAAGAGTTCATTAAATAACACCGTTTAATAATAAATCAATAACTTTATTAAGGGACGATTAAATTACAATTACAATGAATAAGATAATTACCACCGCCAGCTACCACCGGTTCGGGAAGTAGAAATGTTACATAATGAAATTTTGTTAACAAATGTGATCGTACGAGGTTTAAACTCTTACAAAAATATACTTCGTAATTATTACACAATGCTCGCGGTTAACCGAAGCTGAATTCAAGTACACTATATACGTACACGTAACGTATTAAACTTACACAATATTTCATTTATTTATAATATATATAAGTATAATAACGCGTTACTTAGGGTTGTCACTTTAAAGTAAAATTAGTTTAGTAAAATATATAATCGAAATGCTATTGTCGGTCTCGTTGCCAATTTATAATTACAACTCAAGATATACTTTATTTAAAATATTTATAAGGATCTTTCAACCATATCGAAGTTGTCATTGCTCAATTTTTAGTTTCAGTTTTAGTTTTAATCTGACACTTGTAGGTATTATGTTCTGAACGCTGAACACGAAATGATTTATTATCGATACAAATTATACACACGTACAGTGCTTTTAATTTTCTTTGAACTCGTAATCTAGTGTTAAGATTAGCATCCCGGCCATATTGGTAGAGAACTGTTAAGTTAAGATATAAAATATATTTTAATAATTCGACAAATATAAATCAAGTGACAACCCAAGCTGTATAACTCTTTGCCTCTAAGTGTTGTAAATTCAAAATCTCTAAATATATTTAAAAAACGATTAAGAACCCATATATTAGAGGATTTCACTGGTCTTGTTTGATATCACTACTGTTTATTATTATTTGTAATATCTTAATTGTAGTTATAATTTTAAAATTTCCTTTGTAAGCGAACTTTGTTCTTTTTGGAAATAAACTTCTTTAAACCTAACCCTAGCGTTGAGCCTTGACTCTATAGGTCAACGTACGACTCGACCGGCGCGGCGTACCGTGCTCACTGTAAACTGCATTACTGCTGAATATATTAACGTGTTAAATTTATTGATGTCAAGATAAATAATTGATGGCTGAAGATGGATGAAAATTAATTATCTTAATCTTTATGTACCTAGCATATTCCACGCAATTGGTTTGCTCTGCTATATTGTGCACTGCAAGTACTTCTTGATAAATAATTTGAGCTCTTTATGCAAATTTTAAGCAAACTTTATGCAAATTAATAAAATAGTATATTTATATAAAATAAATTAAGTCACTTGACAAAGGGGGCAGGTGTCAGGGTAGTACTTTGCATAAATCCATTTAAAAACGATATGAAAATAAATAATTGTCTAAAAAGTCAAAATCTTTATACGATATAGTCATTACCTTTAACCTTAGATTTACGTTTTTCATACGATTTGTATTAATACCTCAGCTGTGTTGTGCACTACTAAGATTTTTGGATTAATATATCTTTATTTATAATAGAACACTATTGGACTTAACTACATATAGTTCTTGCAATCTACGAGCGCGCGTGGCCTTTATTTGTGTTTGTAACCGTAAACACATAATTGCGTTAGTGTGTGTAACCGACGGAGCGATCAGTAGCGAGTGAGCCTTCGCTCGGGTAACTTGTCCTTATTGTTTCCGCGTCGCTATTGTTCACGAAGTACGGTCAGCATGTCAAACCTCAAATGTGAAAGAAAACGTAAAATAATTCATAGCGAGGTAAGTTTTTTTTTTACTTTAATTTTACTGCAAACATTCCGATAACAGTATCGACGACGTTCAAAACGCATTTTTTCGCAAATCCATAGTGAATATCAAGATGATAAATATTAATATAGATGATTAAGTTCTCCATCAATGATATCGCGTAAATTTGTTGTCAAATGTTGTTTATTTGACTTCTCTCCCCTTATGGTTGGAATAGAGTATACTTACTTTAATAAAACGAGCCTGAATGAGGCTGTTATTGTTTTAAGCCCTACCACCAAGCGTTATACCATATTTTTGAGTGTAGCGTTTAAAAATAATGTTACATTCAACAATACGCGTGAAATAGTCTTAGTTATGTAATATTATTACTAAATTTAATATGTGTTTTTAAGGTTTGAAAGTTTCAACTTTTTAAGGAAAGTTAATTAAATCAGGTCAATTTTGTAATAATATTTTTATTTTTTGTTTTTTTGCCATCAAGTGGTAACTGAAGTCAAATTTTCAGAAAATGTAATGTAAAATATTTTCAGGCAAGAGACACGCAACATGGTGTTCGGGCAGACCAACAATCCCTACAACACGGGGCACACTACTGGGGGCTCCAGTGGAGGGGAGGCGGCCCTCGCTGCCGCAATCGCTAGTCCCATATCGTTGTGTGCGTGGTTATATGCAAATACTTTGTAATACAAAATTACCACTTAAGAGACTTTTTTTTTAAATTATTTATTTCTTTTTATCCTAGGTTCCGATATTGGTGGTTCAACTCGGATGCCGGCGTTCTTCTGCGGCTTATTCGGTCTCAACCCCACGGCGGGGCATACGAGTTTAAAAGGTATAGCCTTACAATTGAATCACTTGTTGGTAGGGCTTTGTGCACGCCCGACGGGTTACCCGCTCTCCATATATTACCGCCAAACAGCAATGCTTAGATACTATTGTTGTTCTGATTTAAAGGGACATGTCATCTTAGCTCCCAAGGATGGTGGCACATTGGTGATATGGAAATGATTAATATTTCTTACAGTACGTTCTGTGACATCATGTATATCATATTGAGGTTGCATAAAGATCTTTGCTAAGATGTTTTGTGTCGTAGGTTCTGGACTGCGCTCCGGCGCAGAACCCACCATGGCATCCGTGGGCTTCGTCAGCAAACACTGCTCCGACCTGGCGCCGCTCACTGCGATCGTCGCTGATCAACAAGCGCATCTGCTGCAGCTCGACAGGGAGGTGCATCTGAAGGTACGAGATGTTTGGAACAGGTGCCTGGCGGTAGAGCTTTGTGCTAACCTGGATACATGTACATTCTCCATTCTATGGATCAATAATCTTCATTAATTTTTAAATTTGTTCATTAATTTTGTTTGGTGAAATCTTAATATAGATGTTCAAAAGTATATTGGAATTTGGAGTTAGATTTGTGTACGCTGTTCTGTACGCCTGTTTAGGTAATAATACTTACAATTGTGTTCCGGTTTGAAGAGTAAGTGAGCCAGTGTAATTACAGGAACAAGGGACATAACATCTTAGTTCCCGAGTTTATAAGAAATTATTGAAATTTCATACGGCGTCATTATTTATGGGCAGTTGTGACCACTTACCGTCAGACGGCTCATTTGTCTGACCGCCTACCGATGCCATTTAAAAAAAGAGCATAAAATATTGATTGAAAAAAATATTCCACATTTCATTGAGTTTCGTCAAAGAAAGTCATAACATGGTTTTACGGTGTGAACTAATTGCTTATCTAATTTAATTTAATTTTTCCTTAACTTTTCCAGGATATTCAAATCTACTACATGGAAACTATTAAAGATCTCCGCGTGAGTCCAATATGCTCGGATTTGAGGAAGGCTATGAATAAGTTAGTATATGTTATTACCCTTAACATTAAGAGTTATCTATACTCAATTTATAAAGACTTAAAACTTGTTTGTCACCTCGACACGACCCCCCCCCCCTTCGTCCCCTTCATACAAACCTACAAATTTAATCTTCTGTTAAAAAAAACCACTAGTAGAAAGCCACATTGATCCTATATGCTGCAGTGTAAAAGGTACATTTATATCATACTGGCCCAGCTGTCACAATTTTTGTTTAACAAGTCGGAAATTAATAATAATTATTATTATTAATAGAGAATAAAATTAGATGGTATCATAAATTCCAAATTAAGTGCGACTAAAAAATTTAATTTAATGTCTGTAACAATAAAATTTTGTTCTTAATAAATTGCACTTGTGTAAAGCTGGAACCAATCACTAGTATAGATACTAAAATGTTAACAAACGTATCTATGACATTTGTACAAGAGCAACTACTTAGTTTCTTGCCGGTTCTTATTGAATCTACATACAACTCATACATATTTTAGATTTAATTTAATAGAGATTAGATTCCAAAGTGCTTGTAAGAATTGAAGCCTGTTTAAGTATATTTTGTTCGATTTTAAAGTGTTTTAGGACAATGTTAATTTTAAACTTGAAATGGCCATTTAAAATTAAAAATAAATTGTATAATTATATACAAAAATAGTTCATACCCTTGTTCATTAGTTTGAGATAAGCATTGTATTGATATTTATATTCCCTCAGAGTGGTGTCGAACCTGTCCGCGCAGGCCACGTCGACAGCGAGTGCGCCGAAGCCCTACTACCACGAGGGCTTCGACCACTGCTTCTCGCTGTGGAGGCACGCCATGTCGCGCGAGGCGGAGAGCTTCGCCAAGCTGCTGACGGACAACGCGGGGGAGGCCGTCGGGCTCCTGGAGCTGGGGAAGAAGGTACAGACACTTAGGAACTATCAAAAATAAAAATAAATGCAAGACCTCACATAAAGAACAAGATCTGCATATCGAAGTACGGGCTTCAGCGAATAAAATACCTAAGCAACGCCAAAAGCTAAAGAACGAGTAACTCACAAATACATTTCAACCCAAATTTCTACTAATCAAGTAACTCTTATTATTGAATGCCTGATTTCTCAATATAAAACAGTTGTAATAAGTATAATAAATATTTACTTTTAAAAGGCCGAGTCCATACAGTGTTTGTGCCTAATGTTAGTAGGCATACAATATTTTCATTACAACTGTCTTAAGTTTAATGAACTTGATTCGATGTCGCAGCATTGGAGATTCTTTTACTCATGGGCATCACATATGATTAATGCTTATTGTTCAACTATTGTGTACGCTAATTGGACAGGGAGCTATTGAGGAAAAATTTAGTGGTCGAAATTATGCACACAGCGGGGCCAAAAATTTTTTTTTTTACCTTAACAGCCTGTAAATTTCGAACTGCTGGGCTAAGGCTTCCTCTCCTCCTTTAAGGAGAAGGTTTGGAGCATATTCCTTCAGGCTGCTCCAATGCGTGTTGAATTTCGTTGAAATTAGACACATGCAGGTTTCCTCACGATGTTTTCACCGCCGAGCACGAGATGATTTATAAACACAAATTAAGCACATGAAAATTCAATGATGCTTGCCTGGACTTGAAGCTGCAATCATCGTTTAAGATGCACGCGTTCTAACCAATGGACCATCTCGGCTCTTATATAAATTGGATACAAACTGCAAAGTCAAGAGAGGTTTGGCACAATTTGGTGGAGGCCTTTACTTAAAGGATTCTTGAAGACTAATTCTATTAGAAAAAAAAAACTAATTAAAAAATATCAACACTAAATAGTATAAATATTAATATATAGGGTTATGTACTTTAAATACTAACTACTAATACTCGAATACTCAGTAATAAGTACAGGTTATGATTATTTTATTTTATTTACTTATTTATTACTGACTTAAAGCCTTATTTTATTCATGACTAACATTCAAAAATTCGTATTCCAGCTCATCGGTCAGTCCGACTACACGGTGGCTGCGATACTCAAGCTGCTGGACGACCAGCTGATGCCGCCCGTGCCTGCTGCCTGGGCGGACGAGCTCACGGAGAGCCTGCGAGAGGATCTCATTGTACGCATTTATGATTTATAAATATATTATTCCATTTTTCATGGATCTCGACCAATTTTGTCATGTTAAGAATTCACTCAACAAGAGTTAGATTTGGTTATGAATTTATCAAATTTGTAAAAAATTCTTTATGATCAAATCTTTATGACCATCGTATTTGATAACTATATATTTGACAGGATGCCAGAAGGCTATGTTAGAGTAATGTCTATAACAAACGTAATAATTACGTATACTCTATTCCAATGGGAATAGGAAAGAATGGAAATAAACAACTTTGACCTTGAATTGACATGACATTTGAGTTACACTAGTGAGGAGAAAATTATTGAGTGAATGAGTAATGAATGCTAAGGAACGATGTATTTTATTGGTTTTACGTAATTTTTTTTAAATATCTTTTTTATAAATTGCAGGTAAGGTACATATTCAAATTTTTAGGTAGCAGCATTTTTAGTCTTAAATAAAAATAAGGTCGTTAGTTTTGATTTGGATCGTGGTAATTCACAAATAGTTTTATTAACTTATAAAGAGGTAGTTATTTTCAGTGATAAGTCACAGAAACACACTCACAATTTCCCTCATTAATAAAAAGAAACATTCTATGTTTCAACAATAAAGTGGCATTTAAGACATATGACATATTCTATAATATTAACTTAAAATAAATATATCAGCATTACGTTTTTTGAAAAAAAAAAATATAATTAAAAATAACATCTTATCTTAATCTCCAAACTGAAAAAGTAATGTTCAATCAGCGTAGTCCGTGTTGAAGGCAAATCAAAAGTCAGTAGGCAGAAGCAAAAGGTCGTAAATACTAAACGGTTACAATTACAGTTCGCTTAAACATAGCCAAGTTATAAGAAAAAAAACTTTTGATAATTCCGAATAATATGTTGTATTATTTTCAAAACTATAAATTATGTGTAGTGCTTTGCATAAAGCTGATCTATGTTTTGAGATTATTTTATTTCTTTAAATGAATTAATTCTTTTAAATTTTTTGTCTATACCTTATTATATAAAATAATAACATTTTTATCGAACATTATGTAATTTTCTAAATTTTTTTACAAATATTCGTTATCCATATTATATCCAATTAAATAAATATATATTTAAAAAAAAAATCTGAAATGTACGTTAAAACTAAAATAATATATTTTTTATCTGTATAAATTTATTCATTCACCATTCGTTTAGCGAACATCCTTAGTGAGGCCTCCATTTGAATTGTTCGTTCATCGAAAAATGGCGTTTTGAATGTCGGCAAAACTGTTTTCGTTACTTTGGAAGTAAAATTAAAGTGGTTTTACGTAGTTAAGTGAAATATTATTGTACTAAAAATGAAGACATATTAATCAAGAACTGATTGTAGTAAATCATATAGCGGACTTATCAACAAAACACTTGTGATATTGAAAAGAACGGTTTGTTTTGATTCTTTCCTATTCTCATTGGAATAGAGTATATTATAGTCAATAGTTGCACTTATCTGTGCTTGACAACGTCAGTCCGGTAAAATGACTTGTATATTACTTAAAGAGTCGTTTGTAGCATAAAAATTACCGGAACTATCTATATCAGGATAAGATCTTTAATTCTGATATTGAAATGGACTACGGATTTGCACACAGTATAATGGCCATGCTCAAAGCGAATCGAGACCAGCTTTACACGTATGGCAATAACGTGTGCGTGTGTGTGTGCGTGTGCGCAGCGCGTGCTGTGCGGCGGCGGCGTGCTGCTGGCGCCGGCCGCGCCCGCCCCCGCGCCCCCGCACGCTGCGCTGCTGCTTCGCCCGTACAACTTCGCGATCTGGGGTGTCTTCAACGTGCTAAAGTTTCCCGCTGTTCAGGTAGGATTGTTTTGGACACGATGACAGTTAAAATACAGGATCGAGTACGTTTACGAATGCTACGTTTTTTAATACACAATTCCTGAGCTTCCTAGATAATTGAAAGTTTAAATTTCATTAAAAATAATTCAGTGCCCCTATCCTCATTAATTATTTCTAATTTAATGAATGTAGATGTAATTAATTTGTAATATAAATAATGTTATTTAACCGTAGAGATAAGGTTGTTGTACAGTTAATTAATTCATTAACGTGTTTAGGTTCCTCTGGGGCTGAACTCCGAAGGCCTTCCTCTCGGTATCCAGGTGGTTGCAGCGCCGCGTCAGGAAGCTCTCTGCTTAGCTGTCGCCAAACATCTGGAAAAGCAATTCGGAGGATTCGTTCCTCCTTGTAAAGTCCCTCAAAAGGACTCATAAACAGTTAAAAATTGTCTGAAGAAAATTTATCGAAAGCTATATAATATAGTGTAAATTTCAAATGTCTGTTATGTTTGAAGATCTTTGAATTAATGACTCGAAAAGATAGACTGATCATAAATTCGCTTTCCGATGAACTTATTTATACAAAAAAAGTATTATTTACCGTAGGTGATGGTTGTTTGTAAATTTGAATAATATTTTTATATGAAAACGTATGTGGTACTATGTTACAAATTTGTTAATAAAAGACATTTTAAATGAGAAGAAATCTTTTATTTGATTTAAAATCTCCGACAATCGTTATCGCGCCCCGACCGACCGCAGTCGCCCCCCCCCCCTGCCCCGCAGCGCTCTCACCGGCGACGGACCGTCGCGTTACGTCTAAACATTAATCACTTATCACTTTAGTAAATATAATCATTAAACTGACATCTGATACTTATCTCCTAGGTATAAGCATACAGTAATCTATTGTAGAAATACCTCACTCTAGACATTTTATTAAATCTAATTTTGTACATTTATGTAAAATCGATTCTCATCACTCATCATCCACACGAAGAATTCTTCATTAACCCTCTCGTCGCGAGGCGTCGCCCGCTCAGCCGGCGCGGCAGCGGCACGCGAGCAGCGCGCGGGCCAGCGCGCGCAGCAGCGGCGGGCGCGCGCGGGGCGCGGGGGCCGGGCGCGCGCGGGGGGCGGCCAGCGCGCGCGCCAGGTCGCGGGCCGGCTCGCGGGCGGCGCGGCGCGGCAGGGGGCGGGCGGCGCGCGGCGCGGCCGGGCCGGCGCGGCGGGCTCAGCTCGGGAACTTGCAGTACAGCGCGTAGTGCAGCTCGTAGCCGGAGAAGCGGCAGTGCTGCGCGTCCTTCTGCGAGTACGTGCCGAGCGACGAGAACTTCTTCAGCTGGCGCGACGCGTCGGCGCCCGGGGAGTTCTGCGACGTTATACATATTTATATACTTTTTTATTTCAATTTTACGTAGAGAACGGTGAATTCAATAGATATATGCATATATATATATATATATCGGAGAAGGTGGTGGAAAAGTATATTGTCTTCGTTTGAAATGGTTATTATCGTGTGATATCTTATTAATACATTCCAAGTTACTATTATAACATTGCATTATACGTCACCCCCAATCAAAGTTTTGGCGGGAAATACGTGGTCATGCAGTCAGCGACGGGAATTTGAGTAATACGAATAAAGAACGGCGGGAAGAAATGGGGAAGCTGGATCGAGGTAGATCATTGAAAAAGTTATAAAACTAGTGATCGAACCAACGACCGAACGGAAGGTCAACAATAAATATCACAAGAAACTCACGGGCGTGGCGAAGACGGTGACGATGAACTTGTTGGGGCGGAAGGCGGCCAGCACGCGCGCCAGCAGCGCGTCGTAGCTGGCGGCCGACACGTTGGACTCGAACGACACGTACGAGCACTGCGGCTCGGGCGTTATGTGGATGGTCATGTAGCAGCCCTGGGAGACAGCCGCCCGTGTTATGATCGCTCATATTTGATTTAATTTAATTTTAATTTAATCTATCGTTTGGATAATATTTTCTAATAAGCCGAGGTCTAAATTGCCAACAGCAATACTACAATGGCAATGATTAAATATTTTCACTCGAGCTGAGCTACCTCTAGGAGTTACTTTATTATTTCGGCGTTACCAATATTTAAAAGTTTATCTCAAACATGTGTCAACACCAACTTACAGATGGGAGTTCCAGATCGCTCTTCGTAAGCAAAAAGTAAACATAAAATAAACTCATTAGAATGCTATACGAGAAAGCTTTAACAATATTACAAGATACTCGCCCTAACTAAGCTGTATCAAGCTAATGATGTGGTATGGTATCATACCATAAGCTGGTGAAATGAAACCTTTTAGTGGAGCATGAGGTGAAAGAATAAAAATTACTGGGCAAGGCCAAGAAGTTTGGGAAACGCTGCTATGATACACTATCAGCGAGACTATCTAGTGTATACAGGAAAGTTAAAAGGGTTTTGCGAATCAATGAGTTTTACTTATTCATGTTGAATGACAACACAACATAAAAAACTTTAGTAGTTAATATGCTGTAATATTTTATCAAACGATCAAAATTAACTTAAGAAATTTATATAACAAACACCGATATACAATATTAATTCTACACAGAAAAAAACAGACAAGAAAATCTTTAATTCTTTTGGATCGTTTACTAACTTCATTATATCTGATTCCAGAGAGCAGAAACTGCTGTTTATTATAAATGAATTCCATGCATATAAAATATATTTTAAAATGGGCTTTGTTACTTTAGAAATGATCTGTAATTCTGTCAATTTACTCACATCTTTAGCCACTCCGTTCATGGAATACCCGCAAGGATCGAACAGGTAATCGTCGATCACCATCCCCGGGATCAGTTTGTCGATGCCCGACGCCTGAAACGATTTATACATGCTGATTAATTCATAGATATATTTATTTCATGACTACGATTTATAGAATTTGTCTAGTTCCTATTCAAAGTAAAATTTGTAATTGAAATATTGGGTAGCGAGTATACGAGCAACTGTTCCATCTTCGACATTTGCGCCTCAAGATATATTAACCGTTCCTTACGTCGCAAACGCGCCACCAACCAAGGTGTTATGTCCTTGGTGCCCGTAATTACATTGGCTCACTCACCCTTACAACCGATACACAACAATACCAAGTATTACCGTTTAGCGGTATAAAATGTGATGTGGGCCCATCTAGGGAGGTACACTAGACGTGCCTGCAAAAAGTCCTATTGCCAATTAATCATAGTTAATCTTGAGATATAAGTACACTGGTTAATAATTCCAATCCACCAACAGACACTGGAACAAGGTGTTGAAATAACCTTTCCTCAAGGTCAAATTTTCCCAACTTTGCTACGTAACCTTTTTTGTAGTTCTACTGTTATCCCGACTCATCAGCTTAAACATTATATCATCAGTTTTAGTTTGATCTCTTATGATTATAATTGAACTCTGTTTTAAATTGTGTTGTTAACTCACCCTGGTGGCTTCAGCAGCGTTCGCGGAGGCAGCTCTAGTGAAGATGTCCATGACCGCGGGATCCAGGTCAGACATAAGGATCTCGATGGTCTGATCAGGCTCCAAAGACTCGCATCCGATGCCAACGTTTTGTTGCTCTTTCTCCAAAGCGTCAACTGTACCTGTTAACAATATATTATTGATTTGATAATATTGGCTACTCCAGATGTTTTTTTTATTGTTGATTGCCTTGTCGTTATCTTGAAGTAGCAGGACATGAGGACTTGGTTCAATTTTCAAGTCATGTCTAATTTATTCAGTTTTTTCTTGCAAGAATTTCGTTAGGCACTGGACAAGCGACTTCAACAAGCGCATCTTCTGATGCGCACGAGGTATAAATACAGGCAATTTCTAGACTTTGGGCTACTAATGAAAATTTCAATCCCCTAGGCTAACGGGATAATCACAGCGCCGAATAGGTAGGATCAATAGATAGTAGTAGCAAGTATTGCAGTATTGCTTCAAGTATTGCAACGCTTATTTAAACGTATCATCTGACATACGGATATGTGACTCTTTTTCTGAATTGTTTATTCATGTCATATTGGCCTTACTGATCTAGACACCAGTTAGAGTCAAGTGCTGAGAATCAGCGGCGAAAAGTGAGCCCACGTGAAGTCTCAGAAGGTCGAACGGAAGACGGGACACCCTTCTGCGAAAATGCACCTCGCCTTAGCACGTCGGAATTAAGGCTATGAGAGGATGACGTGACTTAACCCAGAAATTACTTTTCCGTTAGTAAACAGTTTGACTGAAATTTGCATCGATCTCACCTCTGCTAAGAAATTTGGTGATCCTATGAACGCTGTCAATGCATAGTCATGTATAGTCTTCATATTACATTTCCTTGACCCGTATCGGTGCTGGCTTGTATGACCAGTAAGGGTCACCAAATAAAAAACTATTGCTGCTCAAAAACTTACACTACTAAACCTTTAGAGGTGTATTGATAAAAGGATATTTCCATCAAGATAACGTGACTTACCTTCCAGAGGTAGAAGCGTGTAGAGATACCAGCAATCTTTCTCCGGGCCCATGATGTACGCGCGTCCGTCACCGAAGAATGAGTCCAGCAGTTCAACCTGAAAAGACGAAGAATACTTCGTTATGATTGGACTGTTTAAATTGGTTTAACCATGAAGACTTTTAGCTTAGTATATTAAACATGACGAAAATTCACATATTAAGTATTAAATTTTACATCCCTAGGCTGTTTATAAACCAACAATCCATAAAAAACAAACAAACCGGAAAGGTTTATAGCTTATAACTAAGGAAGTGATCTCTTTGGACAAAGGAGTCGACGTAATAGCGGTTGAAGCATTAAATTTGCATATTTTTTTAATCCTTAAGAAAATTATTAAATTTTCAGTGTCAGCATTCTTACGCCGCGAAACTGTTTTCATAGTGATCTTATTTTTGCGAACTTTAAATGGGAACTTCTGACATTAAATTCACGAGCATTCCGTTGGTATAAATTTCAGTACTAACAGCCTTCTCAATTACTCAGACATTGGTTGACAGTCGAATTTGGACTGGTTTTTTGACCAGTTTGATCCAAAAATCGTCTTCATAAATACTACATAAAACTAAGTACAACGAGCTTCCTACCAAAGAGCAATTAGTATATAAACGGATGGATAATATATAATCTTATATTACACATAAATTAGTTTGTTTAGATATTTAATTGTTTTAATTCAAGGAACGCAACACGACGCTCGCATCTATTAGCCAACATTCCATACAATATTTTTATGACCTCATGGGAGCATAACGTTCTATTATTTCCTTTAAAAAAAAACAAGAGTTGTCGTGTCGAGATCGGAACGAAGTTGCTTTCGTTATACATATAAAATAACACACACAATAAAATATTACCAACTTTTGAGAATAATTCAATGACAAAATTGTTATTAAACATTCCGTGTGAATAAACCGTATACAAGAGAAGGAGACGCAGACAGAGAGAGAAAGCCTGACGCCTGGAGGAGACATCATCACGAAGCCGCGTAAAATAATATCGACGTAAAATGATTTTGGGCTTAATTGACCCACGAGCAAACAATGAGCAAAACTAAATTAGACGATTTTGGGCGTATGTTTGAGTCACCCTCTAATTTAGGGGGCAGCATTTTCTTTTACAAAAATGTGCCTCCTTAATAAAAATTGGACATTCCGGGCACGTAAATAATGCATGTAAGTTCCTTGCGCGTTCCTTTATTTAGAATACAATTTACGAGTACGCATAATAGAGATATCGCATAATTTAACGGAAGGTTGCGTTAATAGCCTCAAAGCCTTTAGGACGGGAGGTCACTGCTGGGCTACCCCAGCGCTGGAAAATCATGAAATTCTACTCCATTATGTACATATAACAAGTGTATATATTGTAATTAATCACGTCAGACACCGCAGGCCAGACTTCATGAATAAAGTTAATTACTTTAATCCTCAGAATTATTTTAAAGTTGTAATTTCCATAATGAAATATACGAGGATAATCATACGAATGAAATGATAATTGTACACATTGTCGGTCATGTGATAAAAAACATGTATAACGGTTATATAAACATATTATATAACAGATATATTAAGTTAAGTACACACGTAGTTTCGAATCCAATTTACGAGGCGAGAAAATATTAAAATTGCATACATTGTAAGCGATCATTACATTAAGTGTTTAATAATTTATTTATTTGTATGTGAATGATATATACATGTGTGTGTATTATATATACATAAGGGGAATTAGTGTAACTTTCCGAACGTCATACGTCAAACTGTCAGATTGTTAACTTCATTCACTTTTGGCGGGAGACAACGCGAAATACGATCAGGACTCAGGTGTATCATTGTTATACTGTTTTTTTTTTTAATAATATTAGCAAACCAAAATTGATTAAAGTATTTTATTGTTAATTATTTTATATTCTTGTGATAAATTAAAATATTATTTAAGATTTCAGTTAAGATTATTGTTTCAAGACCATATACTTGTGCGTGTATAATGAGCCTTACATTACACAATACCGACATACAGATGATATCAAAAGCGGAGTTTTTAATTGTTGTTATCCATACAGTTATCAACTTAAAAAAAGAATAACTACTGAATCTTCTATCGGGATAGAGTTCATTCCAAAGCATTATATTGAATTTAAACCCGTAACATCACGTTACGAGGGTCTTATAAGAGCCTACTTGAATGAAGTATGTGTTGATTTTTATATAGCCCTATGAAATTACGAGAATATCTTAATGTCTTCAATTAGATAGTATTTGTATAATTGAAAAGAATGGCGTTTGTATGCACGCGTAAATAGAATATATACTGGACAGTGGACACCCTTGCAGTGACAAAGGCATGTTTTACAAAAAACAATACGCAAAATTCCTTACAGTATAGTATTCTAACATATCACGAGCTGAATTGCCAACCATTTAAGAACAAAGGCATCACTACAGATCCACGTGTTCATCTTAAATCATATCGCCTCAACAGCTTGAATGTCGCCCCGAAATGATGATAAAACACACGAGTACGAGACATAAGTCTACATATTGTAATTTTTACGTTATCAATTCTTAGAATTTTCAACTTAGTACAGTTTGCTCTCTGATCTTTGCTAGCTGATAGGAATGTTCGTCACTGATATATTTAATTGTACTTATTTATATATACGTATCGTTATCAATTGATTGCCTTTTTATAATATTTATTAGTAGATTACTAAGTTTGTTTATTTTTATAATATTCATATTTAATTAATACGAATATTATGTTTAAAATCGAATCCGTCAAATAAGTTAAAAAATCAGTAATTATTTGATATATTCTGCACTCAGCTTAAAAACTGTAAAAGTAAACGTCACATCATAATAAATGTATCGGCTAATGATATTTACTTTTTATTACTTTTAATATCCCATTACGAAACTGGCCGTTAGTTTCCAGTTACTATTAATACTTATTAATAGCAATATTTTGACTATTTTTTTTGCTAATAATTTTAGCAAAAAAAAAATAGTCAAGGGGTATCGGATAAACGGTAAATAAGCTTGATGTGATGTAATACCATGAATCAGTTACATCAAAGTTATTAAAAAAAAAAACGGGAACTCGCGCGTGCGATTCGAACTCACGCACTGAGTATTCCGTACCATCAGACAGATAGACAGACACTGATGTAACAGGAATTTTCCTCAGCTTGTGCTACAGGACGTTGCTCTTTGCCAAATTTCGTGATTTTAGATCAACGGAAATTATAGGTTTTTTATTCCCTTAGCGAATATGTGATCGAATTTTTCACGGCTCCAAGGGACCGCAGAATTTAGTATCTGGTATTATTTCAACTTTATACCTATATGCGTTCCGGAGAAAAAGGGTCTATACTGACGGACGGATAGACAGACGGACAATGAAGGGTAGATCGGGAAAGATCTATAAGGGCTACAATTTTCCTTTAGAGATACGTAACGCTAAAAATGAATGGTCAATCACGATGCAATTTGTCTCAAAAATCCGTTTTTATAATATCAGCTTCCTATATACCTTTAAACTGAAGGCTAATCATCAAAACAATTTTTGTATTTATATTTTGGCCTTAAATAAATAAAGAAAGGCGATTAGCACTGGTCACTATTAAATTTGTTTTCATACTCAATTCGTTTCAGCGATACGATTTGTGATGACTTATTAGGAAATTATGAAGAAGGCATATAAATAACTCTGTTTCATGTAATTGGCAACTATAGTATTATATTTTATTTGAACTTGATATCATAATATGAAATGAAAGTGCACAGAGGTGGACATATCTTAATCTCTTCGATCTAACCTTTAAATTGCCGAGAGAAGAATGAACATTAATTAAAGCAGAAAAAAGTTGCGCACAAACTCACTTTAAATGATTTGTAGGTGAATTATTATTGTGTATATAATTAGTTTATTAATTTATGATATTTATTTATTATTTATGTAATAATATAATATACATAAACAATACACACCGACATTACACTTCATTTATTTATTTTCATAGCAATGTTAACACAAAACATTAATACACAAGCGTACTCGGGCGAAACCCGTAGTACGCGGCGGATCGGCCCAGCGACGCTTTTGTTCCGCGTCTACCCGCCGCCGCGTAATATCGTAAGTCGCCAAAGAGTGCATAGCTAATTAGTTAGTCGATCTCTCACGCTCGATGCGATTCGTCTACCAGCCTTTAATATCAAATTGTTTTCGTATTTAGTTTTAGTGATTTATATGTGTTATCGATTCTATCGGAACTGTTGCTTTCTTCTTCCGTAGTCTTTGTACTTCTGACTTTTTATTTCTGTGATCATTGTGTGCGTATTATACGAGTTACTATCAAGTTGTGGACATTGTTATTTGTTCCCGCTTCACCACTACGCACACGCCTATAGATAAAAAACCAATTTTAGAAAATATTTAGGGATTTGTTAGTAAAGTGTAGGTATTTATTTAAACAAGACAGCTAGTTTATAAAACAAAAAGCAAATAAAGCGTACAAGTTCCCGGTAGTGCGAAACGATTCGTCTTTAGTTAATATCTACGTTAAAGGTGCTGTGACGTGAACTGCACTAGCGGGAATTTTCATTCGCTTTTGGTTTTGTATTCGCTTTGGATACTTCACTTTAATTTTCGATACGCTCCATCTGAAAATCGAAGGCTACGAGTATCAAAATAAAACGCGTCCTATACAAACGGGGCGCACAAAGTTTTTTTTTTATTACGTAGTGTGTATATATGTACGAAAACGTTCACACACGACATTACTCCAGATCCAGTAAAAAAAAACCGAGCCGACAAAATATACAGAAGTCGTATCCGAAAAAACGAAGACACAGGCGATGGCGTCGCAATTATAGACTTATAGCACACACAGTAAACACACACCTCAACGGCGACGGGCGCGTTATAAACGATCTCGTAAATACGGACCTTGTGTAAATGTGCACTTAGTCAAAAACAAATTTACATACTAACTCACCTCCGAATCAAAGTTGTCATGCGGCTTCAGTTGCGCAGTAGGTCTTGCGAACTCCCTGCGCGAATAGAACACGTTCTGCACGCGGGAGTGTCCTGCGGTCTCCTGAGCCAGCTGCAGCACAGCACGCACGCAGCGGAGCGGTGTTGTTTTACCGCAGGTCTTGAGGATCCAACGACGACGGGAGACGAACATGCTACTCTCACTAAAAGAAAAAAAAAACCCATTAAGCATGGTCATTCAATTACTTTTTTGTTTTTATCGAAAATAGGTAAGTAGATGATCACCATCGCCTTAAGACATTGGCGCTGTAAAAATATATTAAGCATCTCCTACATCGCCTTAGGAACTAAGATGTTATTTCCATAGCTTTATCTAAAAAATAAACTATCAGGCGTCTATGTATGTAATGTCAATATTATTATGAGGTATTATTTGCGTTCTTATGTATGCCACACTTAGATAACTTTATGTATTGACTATTGTTGTATATGATAAATAAACAAGACAGCATTAGTTTCATAATTTTCGTCATATACTTATTTAGTGCACTAATTCCAAGGCGTTTCCAATTAAGAGTAATTGGGCTAAGAACTCTGACCTTGTTTCTTTGTTTCCTAAAACTTATTGATGTTTTGATGTATGTATATTTATATATACTAGTGTTCGTCGGTCGATATCCTATCTTAATTCATTGCTAACGTTTATATAGCATTCTGTCTATGTTTTAATCGGAAAAATAGTAAAATACTACTATAAAAGTATAGTCACTTTTTGTAGCAAAAGAAACAAGAAAATGTCATGAAACGTGTACTTGATTTTAAGTTTTTTTTTTTTTTTAATGTTTCTTTTATTTGTGCCGAGAGGGATTATTTCGCCAATGTCACGTGCGATGGAGATTGCACGGTACGGTCGAAATTACAGACTCAATTTAATTTTGAAGGCGTAACAGGAGTAGATTGATTTTATGTTTGACTAGGGGCTATTGTGGGTTTGACATTGTTAGTATGACCATGAACAAGGAATGATTAACTTTATTCAATACTAGAAAGCAAGATTAATGCCCGCCCATCTTAGCATCAGCGCTAATTGTATGCTATAAATATATATTCCCTAAAGCACTCAGGAATAATGTAGCTATCTACCCGTGATTTTTTTTTAGAATTGCATCATTAGTACTGGAGATTACTCCCTACATACAAACAAACACATTTCACCTCTTTAGAATATTAGTAGAGAGAATAGGATAATGCATTTGTAACACATATTATGTATAATTTTCAGATTTCTGCACTTTTTCCTTGTACACACTGTAAATATTCAGAAACACGCAAACATTTTTTTTATTATTTTTAAAGGTTGCAAAGATTACTCTCATAAGATAAAAAAATCGTTATTTATGTAACATTATAATAATGGTTTAAAGTTCGGTTGCAAGGTTGGTCCATAAACTAACAGGTGAAATTAAATAAAAGCTTGTAGAAAATAGTAATCACTGAGTTCCTTGACAATCATTGACGATCAATCATTCCGAACAAATTACTTGTATACTTTTAGTAAAGTGACGATTCGAAAATGCTTGTTAAACCCAATTAGGAGTTGAAAAATACAATTTTTAATAAAATTAAAAAACGTATTCGACTATATAATGTAGAACATCTTGTACGAATTAGAAAAAATCGCAGATGATAATGAATCTAAGTCAGAAGGTTCAAGGCCTCTATTTATGATAAACAAAATATCCTGGTCCTCAAAGTTCGACTAAATTCTACATAAATGTTACCGATATGGAACAGTAGCAAAATTAGGATTGATAACGTAGAGGACAAAGGTTAACATAATGTTTATTCACGATAAATATATAATCTGTTTCGAACAACCAAAATAAAATTGCCGATAATAGTTCGATCAGTGCTATTTGAACTCTGAAATCGTTCGTCAATGTATACGATAGTATTTTTTTTTTCTTAATTGATATACGTAAGAGTCTTATCAAAATGAGCATTCCTTAATTAGATGTTGGATATTAGCGACCAATTCATGAACTCTCGGACATGCGATGACATCAAAATTCTAAAATATTTGTCTTAAGTGTGAAATGTTACACAGTTGAATTTTTTATATGTATTTTATATGTGGTAGGCGGACGGGTTTATGGACCACCTGTGACCACTTACCATCAAGTGGCCTATTTCTCAGTCTATCTAACGGTGCTATAAGGAACCATAGACATTACCGCTGTGATAAATATTACCTTACATCGAAAATCGGACATTTGTTTTGTGATCACAGTCAACCTTTTTACATAATATTTTAAAGATATCTCTCATAACATTGGTTTTTCTTTCAAATCTTAATAACTTTTATTTGAGTTTCTTTGAGTTGGAACATTTCTGCACAACATGGTCCAAACGATAGAGGAGTTTTGTCTCGCAGAGTAGATGTGTTTAAACATATTTTTGCATATAATTGCATATAATGTGTGGAGATAAGTCGTTTTTGAACTATGCTAATCTAATTACACGAGTAAGGAAAATGTATTGTATCTGTTGCCTTTAATAATAAATATGAATACATACATAGGTAATATTCTTTATACATAATATTTTTATAAGCGTTTATAACATTTTTATCTTAATCGAAGGTTACGCAAGTACGCCAAGCAGTACTATTCATCTCGCCATAATAACAAAACGGATATCAGGAACGCTCAACCGAGAACTTGTATTCGCTTCACTTTTCACTTTAATTCTTTCTGTGGTGTAGCTGTGGACTTGTTGTAGTCTAAAACATTCCATAGAGGAATCGCGATTCAAAGGAGAAATGTTGCGAGAAAACCCACCATTGTCAATTAACGAACACGTGACTAGTAGGAGACTGCAGTAGCTATTTATATTTTTATTTGTACATATATTTCAATGTAAATAAGTATGTATATAGGAATTATATTAACAATATGCGTACAGGTGCGGACTGAAAGTCAGCTTCGTAGCTGACTCCAGAATATTTTCACCGGCGGTTTTTTAGTTCATGTATGTACTTTGAAAATTTTCTATTTCTTTTATACTTTATTCAAGTTTCAAAAATTCATATTATTAATTATGTTAAGTTTTATGTAAGAAAACTGGCTTCTAAATTTTAATTTTTTTTTTTTAAGTGATACTTATCTCTTATTAATATTCAAATGAGTAAATATTAAATAGACATCAATCATTCGTTATCAGTTTTTAAACAGCATTGCGTAACGTTGTTATCGTTTATTGAAACAAATCAATTGCTATTGACTCGAGTGGACCGTCTGAGCGTTTATGTCTGGGTATTTAATGCCTATTTGTGATGCTTTATCATATCTAGATACTACAAGATTTTTTTTGTATTCGATGCATCCTACTAATATTATAAACGCCTGAAACTAGTATTATATAAATATATTTCCTTTTTAACATATCTTGTTGCGTTCCGGTTTGAAATGTGAGTTGCATTTTTGACTTATTTTAAAAAAATCTAAAAAACGTGATAACTCAAAAATGGTTCACTTTTGCATCATGCATATGGGGGTTAAAATTATCGCAAATAATCACCCCTATCACCTCCTAACGGGAATACGTCGAATTACCAATAAACCTGTATATAATATATGCATACTCAGGAGCCGAGATACCGTACATCCTTATATATTTTCTCACACTTCTACCCATATTTTCGGTATCGAAGATCTATAGCTTATTCCAATGGCAGGACTAAAGAATAATAAACAACTTTGACCTTGAATCGAGGTGACATCACGATTATGGATTCATAAATGTCAACGCAGTTATTGTCGGAACCATGGGAGAAATATTAAATTGTATATAAGTACTTGAGAAGAACAATGTATTACGAGCTATTTGTTATATAGTAAACTTAACATAATAAATAAAGATATGTAAAAAAAAAAACTTTTGTAGTACCTATATTTAAAAATGGCCATAGTAACAGCTCCCCAATTTAATGGCATTACTAATATTCCTATTTACCCCTCCATTTAAACTTACAGCTTGTGCTAGAAGTGGGGACGACAATAGCCCAAGGGGTCAGGATCGATCCTGCGTCTTTTAACATCGCTGATGGCTCTTAAACCATTGTGTTATTGGGACTATTATCAAAGCGCATAGATAATATAAATTTGTGATTTGTTTAAACTGGTGTTGCCAATGGCATAAACATTCAATAAAAAATGAAAACTAAATCAAAGTATCCGATTCACTGAGATAATATATATACAATAGCTTATCAGTTAAATCTTATTAATCCCATTGCAATGAATCGGTTGACCTCGTTATGCATCGCTTATCACTTGTGATAAACTCACGTAAGTCGTATAACCACGTGGAAAGTAACAGGACACGCGGAGATAATACGACGGTGAGAGTTAACGGCATATTACGATAAGGAATGTATAATGTTGTAGCTACGAGTCTTTATAATGTATAGCAGGAAGGCTGGCTTAAGTACGTTCGCAAATCAGAGCAAATATAGGAAAAAGAAAATAGATACTCACATGTTATATTTATATAAATAAATAAATATTGGACAACATAACATACATTACTCTGATCCCAATGTAAGTAGCTAAAGCACTTGTGTTATGGAAAATCAGAAGTAACGACGATACCACAAACACCCAGAACCAAGATAACATAGAAAACTTTTTCTACATCGACTCGGCCGGGAATCGAACCTGGGACCTCGGAGTGGCGTACCCATGAAAACCGGTGTACACACTACCCGACCACGGAGGTCGTAAATACAATGTTTAATGAACTACTAAAAGCTTATACTGTTTATAACCTTCTCTAAAGTTTGTGAATAGTCATTACACCCATAATATAATAAATAGACAATAATGATAATGATGACGAAGATCCTGGCCGATTTCGCCGACATCGGCCATTCTTTAGAGAGACTTGCCAACTGCTCATCATATAATATAGTGCACCAACGTGTGCACAAATATATTATACGTAATATTTTAAATGTGAGAGTATGTTTGTCTGTTAGGTTTTCACGACTAAGACTTAGTACGAAGCAAGCTTGAACTCCAAGGACTGACATAATCTACATTTGCTACCCCTTAAGCGGATTATGTAAAGGATAGAGGGTTGTACCTAAGTTCTTGAAAGATTTTTATCACAAATTAATCTCAACCCCTGTGAAGCCGCGGGCTCAGCTAGTCCTATAATCCTAATCCAACACGATCGGAAACAGTTCAGGCGTAAGACTGTAAGTGATTTCCGAGAAACGGTACTACAATAGCAACTTGAGAACACCAAGCTACTGAGAAAGTCTAGATCAAAAACGTAATACTTTTTATTGTCTGGCCCGAGGTTTGAACCTGGTACTTTAGGACATGACTCTTGAAGCTCGAGACTCAAGATGTTATAAAAAAGGAGAAACAGCCAGAATTGTATCATAGCGTAGAATAAACATGTCGGAAGAATCTACATTTTAAGCCGGATTTAGGTTTATGTTCCAATAGTTACCGTTTGCAGTTTTAGCCGTCTGTGAGGGAAGTGGGGGTCAACGTTATGATCCTATCAGCACCGATGAATATTATTTCATGATAATCGTTTAAGTAGTTGAAACATGAAAGCGTAACAAACAAACTCATTTACTCATGTTCCTATTTATAATTTTCATATCCTATAAAACAACTTTTTAATAAATTGTATCTAATACCTACATAAATAAAGTTGAGTATTAATTTGCAGAATTTATATGTAACCTTTTTAAATTAACAGTAATATTTTCAATAGAAAAATTATTCCCTTTGCCTTAAAAAAAAAAAAAGAAATGGAATCATCAATCAGATCGTAAGTCGCAACAGTAGGGCTGGCGATGGTATAACTGCGTCACTCGTGCAGCGAGCGCGCAGGCTCCGATCAATATTGTCTCATATATGCACTAGGTACGGACTACGGTACACTGATTAGGTTATACGATGGGTCTCCTTGTTTGTAGCATTCAATTTATAACGCACACATGCATTTTGTCATAAATCAATAGAGCTATTCTGTAACCGACTCGAAGCTCACCGCCGAACACATCGCGTTTCAGAAAGGGATATGCGATATTGACTGTAATTGAGTATGTATTGCCAGCACTAAAAATTAAATATTATAATGTAAGATTTATTTATTTTGTAATGTTAACAAAACTATTAATAAAAATTCTTCAATTCCTCAACAATAACCATAATTAATATTATTAAAATGTTCTATCGTGTTTTTACACTTATTAAAATCCTTTTAAAATTTACCACAATTTAAAATTAGCAGCGCTTTATACATCAAAGTGATTTAATTTTATAGTTTCACATTATATATCACATTTAGTTATCTAGCAACACTGAACTGTTTTTAAGCATTCATCATTGTACTTATGATGAAAAAAAATATACAAAAGTAATTAAGATGACATTCATATGATATACGTAATCTTTATAATTTGTATAGTATTTATATATAGGAGAGAATTATGAAGATTTGACCTTTACCATGTCCTCACGGCAGATTTTGGACATAACAGCCGTGCTTCTGGGGGACTAGCCACATGTGAGTGTGCTCAATAATATGTCCTGCACATTAGTGAGTGTGCAAATTCAGGTTCATTCTCTATTTCATCACACTGTTGTCTTCTGAACTCCAAGCTGCTGATGTTTTATTAACAGATAGACTCAGTGACTTTCCACAGCCTTATACAATAGCTTCTATACCAGCTAGAACGAATAGCAATATTAATTACGGTATTAATCTTTATTATACTCGTATACTATACTATAAAACCCTGTAGTGCAGCTGGACTAAGGCCTCCTCTTCACTGGTTTCGAGCGAATTTAACCACGCTGCCTCAATGCCGAAAGCCTATGAACCCGCAATCATCGGCTAAGATGTACGCGTCCTAACTACTGGACCATCTCTCATCTTTATATGACACGTAAAAAAATAAACATTAAAATTGCCAATATATGGAAACGAAAATCGCGCAGCCATCGCCAAAAATACAAACTCGCGTCTACAATATTAAGACACTAGGCTTTTAGTTTTCAATATAAACTTTAAAATCATTATCAAAGGCTCTTATACGGCTTCGTTAACCGTATCATTAATATCATCAAAACTTCCGACAAGACAGATAGAAATAGAAAAACATGCAAGCTTATAACGGCGATCTATCAAGTAACACGTGTTACGTCCACGCTGTATGACCGTGGCCAAAACGCGTTTCTGCAAAACAAATACAATTAGGGCTGTCAATTCTACAAACGCCGGAAGATTATTTGATTATGCCACAAAAAGCAAAAACGTTTTGCGCGTTTTTATTTTCCACTGTTATATCACCCAATGTTGGCGTTAAACTAATATATAAAACATAATATTCCAGTTTAAGCGACTAAATGAACATTACTTATATTGCAAGTTATTTTAAAATCGAATTAAAATAAAATTCCTTATTTATGAAATGTGTGTCACGTCTAGGTGACAACCCTAGAAACAGTTTGAAGACTTAATGAGGTGTTTGAATTCAAACATTGTCAATACATAAAGTTTATTGTAAACTAATTGATTCAAGGCGATAAAGTGTATAAAGCGCGTGAAACTGTTAATTATATTCGTCTAGCATTATATACATAATAAAACACAATATATTGATAGAAATATCATAAATTTTTATGTCTTATTAGTTGATATTTGTCACGGCGAATGTTGTCAACAAAAATTTGATAAAAATGCGGGAGATATTAGTGTGTACAAATATGTACCTACACAGGTGCATAATGAGGTATGCCATGAGACTCTTGTTCGTTTGCCAAATACTCCATAAAAAAAAAAAAATATTCTCATAGCCCGATGAAAATTCGACTCAAGTTAATTTAAATCACGTCATAGGCAATAATCATAATGGTTACCTAATACATCCGTAATTGTTATAAAAGAGAAAATTAGTTCTTTATTTTTAATAATTTAATTACCTTTTAAAAATTTATTAGAGCTCTTTAAAAAAAAACGATTTTGTCACAATTATAATAGCATAAAAATAATAATATTAAAATGCTAAACCATACAAATATTTAGTCACACAAATATTAATTTAATTTCCGAGCAGCAGATATTTTTGGAAGTGTTGCCATTATCGTTAACAAATACATTTAGAATGAGCGAAATCACAGGTGTTTGTAGGGAAATTAATCATAATGAACAGACACTAATAAAGAAGAATATATAAAACGACTACACCAATATACATAAAATTAAAATCAGAAGATGTTTTGCGATTTTGAAAAGGTTCAGAGTTCCACCAGCTTTAAATTTAAACTTTGAACATGATAAGCGTTAAATTCATATCCTTGTATTGATGACATAATATAATTTTTAAATTCAGAATAAAAAATACATTCGCCAGTACCAATTTATTACCAAACACTGATAAATTGCATTAATACGTCAATACAGTAAAAAAACTATTTTATTGGCTGCCAGTATCGGCAATATCAACAAACATTATAATAATTTTCGATAATTATTATTTGAATGAAATTATTTTCATTCTCAACAATAACTTACACAACGCTTTGTCAATTATCATATTCCAAGTAAGTATAAACATTCAATTCATTCATTTCATAACATTCAAATTTCAATCTCGTTTTTAGACTAACGCACTAAAACGAATGTTGCATGCCAGAAATATCTGGATACACTATCTTTGTATAATATTCAAGGCAATATATAAATAAATAATTACTTTAATTAATTTATTTATTAGTGGCAACAACATAATATTCATAAGGATGCATATTTACAATTCATAATATTACAACCAGAAGTTGGCAAACGATCATAATTTATTTTAAACTCAGTGAATATATTAATCGAGATTTTTTACAGATGACACAAGCCGATAGGATGAGCCACGTGACGTTGTCCAGTGTCTCTTTGCAATGACCATGTCTCGCGTTGCCAAAACGATGCTAGGTGTTAAACAAAGTTAGAAAACTTCCGCCAGTTTGTATTCACATTGGATTAATGTCTTCACTGTCTATTAAATGGACATGCCATGCGTTGCCAAAACGAAGCCAGTCGTAGAGATATGTTCGCAAAACTTTCGTAGTATCTACTTCAGATTATACGTAGCGTCATTGTTTCTGATATCGACACGTCTTACGTTGACAATAATGCTATCCGTTGGAATAAATTTAAACAAATCCTCATTTTGTATTTACATAGAATTAATGCCTTCTATGTCTATGAATTCAACGTGCCCTTCGTTGCCAAAACGATGCCAACCGTACTTTGGTTTACCATACTAAGCTGATAGGACTAACTGAAAGTTAAAACTTGGCAAGCTTCACTAAGTCGTTAAAATGGTAAACATTTGTAAACATTACGCTCAGCGATGGAAAACGTTCGGAAACCAACCAGGAAACAATTTATGTAAAACTAGCAACCCGTTCCGGCTTCACATGGTTGCAATAAGGGTGTGTTTTCTGTACAATATTCAAGTATTACAAATAAACTTTCCTCTCGAATCACTCTGTTCATTGATGAAAACCGCATTAAAACCCGTTGCGTAGTTTAAAGGATGTAAACATAGAGACGGTAAGCGACTTTGTTATATTATATATATTGTAGATATTTTTTCATGTTTTATATTAATTATTTACTTCGCAAGAAATTCCGCTATGTTATTACATCTTTATAAGAAAAAAAATCAAAATATACTTTATTCGAGTAGGCTACAAGCACTTTTGAATCGTCATTTAACAAACTATTTTAAGTTAAGCTACCACTGGTTCGGAATGCAGATTCTACTGAGAAAAACCGGTAAGAAACTCAGTAGTTACTCTTTTGTACCGTATTCTGTTTTCAAACCTTTAAAAATAAGCTAGTAAATTACTTGGAACTTTTTTTTTTAATTTATATTTCTATTTTAGTGAAACATTATGGCCTAATAATATACAATTCTAGCTGAACCTGCGCCGATTTACCCGCGTGAAATTTATAAAAAATAAAATTCCAAGCCTCGTTTTACCCCCTTAGGGCTGGAGTTTCATAAATATGGTATTTCGGTTTGATATACATATATATAAATTACATATATCACAAGTCACCAATGATACTATTTACAAAATTATTAATATAAAACAAAAACTTAACATACATAAAATTGATTTTCGAATTGATAGTCGTTAAAATGGTAAACATTTGTAAACATTACGCTCAGCGATGGAAAACGTTCGGAAACCAACCAGGAAACAATTTATGTAATACTAGCAACCCGTTCCGGCTTCACATGGGTAGATGGATAGAAGTAAATAATTAACCTATTTGAATAGGTAACATTATACAATCAATAAATGTCCAAGAACTCATTTATGATATCATATAAAAATTCAAGCTCAACAATCTTGAATGGACATGACCATAAATGTGAGCTTGAAATCGTCACGGCTTTAACATTATCAAGGTGAACGGGTCGAATGACAAGATTAGCGCTTCATTGCAATTTGTTGGTTCGGGTTGCAGGTTACATAAGGTTTTATATGATCGAATGATTCTGCTATTTTAATATTTCAGTTCTAATGAACACAGACATTCGTGATGAATATCTGAACTGAACTATACTATTTGCCATGATTTTCAGAATTAATATGATTATTTTTGTACATACAAATAAATTCAAATGTTGGGAACTAAGATATTATATCCCTTGTTCCCGAAATCACAATGGCTAATTCAACCTTCAAACCGGATCACAACAATACTAAGTATTGCTGTTTGTTGAAGAACCAGTTGGCGGATACACACATGACATATTTAGTGCTTCGCCTGTTTTGAACTCGTATTGGATGACATGGCCCAGTGAAGCACCACTGAATTTTCATGTGAAGAAAACATCGTGAGGAAACCTGCATCTGTCTAATTTCTACGAAATTCTGCCACATGTGTATCCACCAAACGGCACTGGAGTAGCGTGGTGGAATTTGCTCCAAACCTTCTCAAAGCAGTGGGAAATTTACAGGCTGTTAATGATAGAACTGTCGGCTGTTGATGTATAGAACGTTATAAATAGAGCAAATACATCCTTCCTGTGACAAGGTTTCCTCTTTCCGGTAATAAGATTCCACGGTTATTTTTAACTCGGCTAATTGATATGAGTCTCAAGTAAAAAACACATTGATGTAAAAGACATATTACTCAATACAAGATTAAATGAAGAGTAAAAAAAGCCGGGTAGTCAGTATTTATTGATTTCCAGGTAGGATTATAAATTAAATTGTATGTGATCGATATAAACTGTAATTGAAGTGCTATAGAGTAACAACTGATTTAAATGTTGGTTCTTTTTATATAATTTACTTTCCGAGCCGAGGGTAGCTCTAAGCACTAATTCAATAGAGTAACAAAGGTTCAAAAGCGCTTCTATGCGCCTACTTGAATAAAGAATAATTAGATTTAAGTTTATTTAGTTTACTATTACTACTATACTAAACTACTTTATAATTATATATGTATATTAAATTTACATAATATATAACATATATATTTGAAAAGGAACGGCATAATGCCAGTTTATAAGGATTGTTCGCATGAGATATTTTATAAACACAGAAGTTTAATTGATAATTATGTATTGAAGGCTTTGCTGGAGACGTATGAAGTAGTTTTTGTTTACACTTCATTGAAACGTTGAACATTGATTACAGTAACAACCCTCAAATGTTCCACAGCTAAGGTTTGGAACTAAAACTAGCACGCTGTCAATGGGGTTACAAATGTATCAGAATCTCCGATATTCTTTGATTTCCACACTATGCGTTCTTAAGTTGAAACTGAGCTGGATCTCTTGACGGGATACTTAATCAAAAGATTGATAAGAATAATAACGCGGATGTAAAATTCTGATCTGATTAATACTTATACTTATTACTATTATGCTTTAGTTAACTCGTTTATTGAGAATGATTAAGTGAGTGTTTATATGTTTGTTACGCTCTCGTGCTAACTGTGTCAGATGTCACAGATAGGGAAATACCTAAAATCAGACCACGTGCATAAACTTGTAGACATTACCGCGCCATGTAACGAGTATATTAAGAAAGATACCATTGTTATCACTTACATTATATCCAATTTCGCAAGGCAAACGCAATCGTTAACGATAAATCACAAAATTGTAAACGCATTTCGTTTGGAACGGAGTCTGAACTCACTTGAAATAGGTGATCGATCGATATGTTCCGTCTACGCACCTTATATAATGTTTATTTACAATTTGTAAATAGACGCCGGCTGTCCTCTGCCCTGGATCGGGGACATTATATACTGTTACGTGTTTTAAGGTAAATCAAACGTGTTATTCTATCGACCAAGCCACGAAACCTAGAAACGAGGACATTTAAAAGTTAAAACATCGATATTAAAAATAAATTTATTAGTACACTGTAGTCTGCAAATAAAATAATTATACCTATTTAATAAATTATTAAATAGGTATAATTAT
Source organism: Vanessa tameamea (assembly GCF_037043105.1). NCBI lineage: Eukaryota > Metazoa > Arthropoda > Insecta > Lepidoptera > Nymphalidae > Vanessa > Vanessa tameamea. Next base: position 10,547,229 of record NC_087325.1, read on the forward strand.
TTTTTTTACATTCCAACTTCAAAAATTGGCACGAATATACACTTAAAACGGAATCTTATCAATTTCCAATGTCTACTTGGACCACATTGGAGCCATACTGAACCCAACGTAATAATCACCAATAAAGTTAAACGCGTTAATATAAATACCTACATAAACATATAAATCGTCAGGTTCGTGGTCCTTTACACGAAGAAAGGCAAAAGCTCCAAATTGATACTTTTGGAAAATGACGTCTCATAACTAAACTTTAAGCCTCTTTTCCCAAATATACTAATTTGGCGTTACAGCCTTTCTTTCTACGAAACGAATTGAGAGAATACTCCTTGTAGACGTTGGTCAAAAACAAATAAAGATAATATATCCGAGCTATAAAACCAGACTGATTACATTCATTTTAGTTAGGCGTATCCTTGTCACAATTTGACTAGGCTATGTTCGTCTGTGGCAATCGACCTTGAATATTGGTTGCAAAAGGCCAAACATCTCGACCAATCATGACCACTTTTTGTAAACAATTAATATATTATTTATCATTGTATTGTGGCCACTGAACCTTGTCTTTTATGTAATATACTTTTGTTTAATATATAATGTACGTGTTAATTTATTCTGTAACATAAAATAAATGTTAATTAGATTTCTATATTAAAGATAAACAATCTCAACAATTTATGTGGAAAAAAAAATCAGTAACATATTTAAATAGATATAGTGCGTTATGTGATTTGTAGAAAGTTTATAAAGATTATGAAACCATTAATTATATTCATCTAGAATTAATGATATACACAATATGTTAAAAGGAAAATATTCGGAAACCTCACGTTTGTGACAATTATCTGGTTAATGTTTGCGGTTGAGACGAAAATAACCTCAACAATTTATGTGTAGATATTATTACCAGTAAACATTTGAAAAAAAATATCAAATATAAACATAGGTACATAAATGGGTTCTGTGGTTCGTATGAAGTTAAAGAACAATCCCAGGGAATATTGATCAAGACACCAGTATGAAAAAACAAATATATATTTTATTCAAGTAAGCTTTTAAAAATACTTTTGAATCGTCATTTTACACGATTGTATTAAACGTAGCTATCATCGGTTCACAAAATAGATTCTACCGACAACAAGAAACTCAGAAGTTACTCTTTCAACATTTGACATACAAAGTTATATCAGTTAAATACAATTCAAGGCAACAAGTATTAGCTCTACGCTTTTTTATCATCAATGTAATTTCGTTACATATTGTGCTTTATTTAAAATGTTTATTTAACAAACGATTTGATTTTATGACTCGACACAAAAAATGACAAATATCTTGTCAATACTCATAATGGCGATTAACGTCTATAATAAGTTATACTAATATTATAAATGCGCAAAATATCTCTGTCCATTACTTCTTCCCGCGTAAACCGCGAACCGATTTATTTGAAATTTGATGCGGAGAGAACTTGGGGGACCCGGAACCTTTTTTTATTTACCTCTTGCGTGGATATTAAATGTTTTATAGATTTCGCGCGGGTTTCGCAGGTTCAGTTACTATAGTATAAATACTAGATCGTATTGTTGTACTATCTTTATCGGATAGATTCTACATACTAACAAAGCCTCCAAAAATCTCAGGTCTCGATATTTGTTCCAAATCAGTAGATGTCCTTTGACTATCAATAAGCAAGTGTAATGGTCTATATTGCATAAATAAATTTAAATTTTAAACTTTACACCGTGATACATTTTTTGTTACTCAGAGAAAACCCTTATATTAAAATTTCTTTCGTTAGTACTTTGTACGCAGTATTTAATGAAATATGCAGTGAGTTAGACGACTTAACGGTATCCGCATCTGGCATAGAGTGCACTACGCATGCGTGAAACTTTCCACCTTGACCTTCCAGTCACCCTTACTCTGAAATAACACGCAAAGAGGTAGCTTAGCCTAATAGATTGTTTAATCGATAGCGCAATCGTTCTTAACTGTATAGAATATTCTAGAACAATGTTCCACTTATTGACTTGATAGTAGTTAATAAAAGTGTTTAAGTTATTTTCGAAACTACCGATTTCACTTACGCTATTAATCAAGGAACGCTCGGCATATGTCGGGAAAACTTCGACTTCTATTGTCAAGTAGCGACATATAGAACCAAACACTATACTTTACAACGTAAGAAAAAAAAACCATAATACGATCTTATAAATACAAATGGCGTCGTGACCTAATTCCGTTAATAGTACAATATGATATTTATAGATGATCGTTCCACCATTCAATTAAAAACTTAAGTTAGAAGCTTCAAGCATCGATTACTATTCTATTTCAAAACGAATATAATAGGTTCTTTGTGTAGTTAAAATGACCTACTTAGTATTTTTGTTGTGACCATATTTTAATTTAAAGTATGTTTCACGTCACTAAACATTGTTATGAACTTAGTAAATAATTGGGTATTTTTAGTTAAAGAACACCCAATTATTTACTAAGTAAAATCCCTGGACGACCCACGCCTGGGCAAAAGCCTCTTCTCTTAAAGAGAAGTAGGATTAAGTGTCTACAATAAATTACCTACAAAAAAACATCTTACCAATTTTTTTTAATTTAATACATTAATTTGTGTTCAAAAACTAGAACGTGTTAATTGCACATCTCGATATCGAATCCTATAATCATTAGCTCGATAAAAAAAACTGATAACAAATGTCAACGACCCCCTCTAATTGGTAAATAATATCAAGTAAACATTAACACGTGTTTTGACGTCAGTATGTTAAACTTCTAAATAATTAATTGCTTGTTAAACTCTAGGTTCGAGATGGTCCATTTAGTCCAGTCAGGAAAAATGCCACATAAATGCAAGTGAACGAGAAATATAATTTTTATAAGGTAGAATCTCTTTACGTGAAATAATTGTCCAATTCCTATGAGCCATCACCGCCATTTTGAGAAAAACGGCCAATGTTTACGACTGTTCAATGGCTGGAACTGTTAATAACTTATTTTGTCTGACTCTTAAATTAATACCGACCGAATCTCCGACCGACCCTCGTAATGTAACAACTTTCCATAATAAACTTGAAACCCTTTACTGTAATGGAAGAATTTGGATACAAGCTAATTGTTATTTTCTAATTTCGTGCTTGTTATGTAGACATGAAACCAATACCAATATTATTTATAAAGTTAATGGAAGCATCTTCAAGCGTCAAATAGAAATCTGGTACTTAATTTCAAAGACAGTCTTCAACTCTTTTGTTAGGGAAACAAAAAATCGCCTCAAAATGGTGGGCTTTAAAGTGGCAGGCATTTTTCTCTTTCTACAAAGGGTAAGGGCACGTAAAAAGGACCAGACAGAAAAATAATGGTATAAATACTATAGGTGCACGCACCGTTTAGATCCCCAGAAAGTCATTTATGTAGGTGTGTCTTTTTTAAAAGTATATTCTTCAAATCTTTTATATTTATAAAACCGTTACAAATTCAAAGATTTGTTTGTGTGAACATCGTCTGGATTTCTTGACTTGTATGTCAATTGATCTTTTTTTTTCTCCAGTTTAATCACACCGATTTTATATAATACGAATTTGAAATACAAATCCATAATTAACCATGATTCAATTAACATTATAATATATTCAGATTAAATTAATTCACTTGAAACATAATTGTGGTATATATAAAAAATAATAATATTTGGAAAAGGATGTATGTTTGTCTATACATTTAAAATAAAAACATATTAAATTTATAATTACGACGACTGAATGTTTTCGAAAAAAATCATTAAAAATAAAATATAGTTAGGTTAACAGTTAAAAGTTTAGGTTAAAAGTTTAAAACATTTAGTACATCATTTTTTATGATTTCATTCTCATCAATCTATTAATCATTAAACAAAATTGAACACGACTCAACTTCCTAATAACGTTATTATTTTCGTCACATTGCTCGTGGAAAAGTAATGTAGGTAGGCGGACCGGGGAAAAGGCCCCCTTGATGGTAAGTGATCACCACCGTTCATAAACATTGTCGCTGTAAGAAATATTTACATCGTCAATGTGCCACAAAATTTGGGAACTAAGTTATGTCCCTTGTGCCCGTAGTTACGTACACTGGCTCAATTGCCCTTCAAAACACAACAATACAAAGTGTTACTGTTTGGCAGTAGAATATCTGAACGCCCTACACACCAATATAAATATATTCTCATGTTATTTTTTTAATTCTATGAATAATATTATATATTATGGCTCATTTTGTGTTTTTTTTTTTATTTATTTTCCTTATTTATAACATTTAGCGTTTCACCACCTATTTAATTCATTGGTTATTTTATTATATACTGTTTGTAATATAAATGACATTCATCGTTAAATATTACGAGTCTAACGAAGTATACATTAAACATTTAGTAAATATGAGAAATCTGAAATGAAGGTCGAATGAATTCAAAGAGGATTTACGGAACATTTGGTGAGTAAACAATTTTATTACACCACATACACCAACGCTACGCTATGCGTCTTGAAAGCCCAAACTCTTCTTATATTAAAAATATTTGAGAAGAAGTGCACAGTGCAAACCTTCAATCATAAACTTAATCCTTATAATATTTCATTTAAAATACATACATAAAAAATTCGCACTGAGGATACGATAATATATTTTAGCTTTCCGGACGAATACCGACACACTGCGCTACGCCTCTGGTGAGATAACATACACAGATAATTATAAAGGTCATTAAGAGACGATTATTTTGACCAAAAAAAAATCCAACATCCCACTTCGACATAATTACAGAATCGAACACTTTTAAATTTAAATGTGTTTCGATAAACGTCGCCTATTCAAAGACATACGACCAAGTATACGAAAAGGGTATTTATGAGCACTAATATCGATCGAACGTGTAACTTGGGCACGTTCAAAATAAAAAATAAAATCTGATCAGAAACATTTCTACATTTACATCAGTATTATACTTATTAGAATGAATTCTAAAATCAAGATATAGTAGATATTTTTAATTGACATTTAGGCCAAGCTGATAATCATACTCTTAGCTCGTGGTCGTGTCCGAAACGATACCACTAAAGAATCACAATAGGTCATTCGTGTATTAAGATGATATAAATATAACACTATTAATAAACATTAATGAAGATTATTTTTAAATGCATTTTTAATGACGAACATGATATAGGGAATGATGTTTTATATAAAAATAGGTAAGCGGAAGGGAAAACGGGCCACCTGATGG